>NC_035165.2:9724194-10035444 GCF_001659605.2 Manihot esculenta | reverse complement strand
TCAGGCTTTTTCCATCAACCCTAGATATTTCTTTTCTTTTTTTTTATAATAACCCCAGATATTTCTATTATATAAAAAAATGATAATAAAAAAATAAAGCACTCGAAAGAAAGATATTGCAATACGAGAAGATGCGATTCTCTCCTAACATCTTCACCTAGGAACTGTGAACTTATTGTCATCCTGACCATTTAATCCAGTTTATAAACCTTTCCATGGTCAAGATTTAAATCCATTTCCTTTTGCATTTTTGCCGAAAATTACTTTGACAAAAAAAAAAAAAAAAAAAAAATCCAAATATCACTTACATTTGAAATATAATAAAAATTATAAAATCTATCATTTATCTCCTTAATTTTTTATTTTCAGATATTTATTAAATCGTTACATCAACCATTGATTTTTGGTTTCAACGAAAATTGCGAGCAGTGGCATACACCTGATAATTCTCCAACGGAAAAATCAGTTATCCAGATTCTAGAGCAAGACCATGGCAGCTTAATGGCAAACTTCATTGTCTAAACTGACGACTACTTGTTTCTGATCATGAAAATGGAAGGTGCAGAGTCCTTGGACGAATGGGAGCAAGTCCAATTGGAAATTGTTGCTGTTAGAAACAACAGCCATGTTCAAGACGACCTCTCTGTTTTCCCTCCAAGCTACCATGAAGACCTTCAACTCCCACCACCGTCACCAAAATCTCCGCCAGATTCTCCAGTTCTTAGCCGGCCGAGTTCAGTTGCTGCGTCTAATAGTACTGAAGCTGAAGAAGGGTTGCCGTTGCTGTCCGATTCAATTTCAAAACCAATAGCGGGAAATGAGTTCGGGAAGCGTTTGAGGTTGCGCTTTGAGATTTTGAGGTCTGGGATTTGTTGGATTGTAAGCAGAGCTCGTGGAGGAAGTGGGTTTTGGTCATTTGCGTCCGTGAGTGTTGTAGTGGCCACGGCGGTCCTGCTGTACTCGAGGGTGCAGAGATGGCGTCAACGTCTCCGGAAAGAAAGCGAGAATCGTCTGATCCACATTATCAAAGAGAAGGACCAGGTCCATTGCTAATTCATCTCTTTGTGATGTTATATTAATTTGTCTAACGTTCTTTTGGATGAGCATTGGATTGCTTGTTAAATATAGGTGTTTGAATAAATGCCAAAATGAACATAACAGGTCCTCAGTTGGTTTTCTAAAGTTTTAGGTCATAGTAGTTTGGATTTAGCTTAATAAACGCTTGCAATATTTTGCATAATTTAATATTATCGTATAATTTTGCTGAAGATTAACCAATATATTTTGCATAAGAGGGTATTTGCATGATTTGGTAACTTTATACAAAATTACATTAGGGATTCATTCAGATTTTGCAAATTGCATCCCATTTGATTTTTAACAGATTGGTGAATGTGTTATACATGCAAGTCCTCTTCTCTTCTTTTGCACTTGTGCCTATCCTTAGTTCAATGTTTTGGTATGATTATGCAGAAGATCAGCCAGCTCTTGCTTCAGATTGCACAAATGAATGAGATGATATCCGCACGCAAGAAGGTTCCTGTTATCAGAGTTGCTTGATTTGATCAGGCGTTTTCTATGCAGGTGCTATTGGGCTTCCCGATATTTTCCATTTTTAGTCAGAGATAGAGAAAGAAAAACATGTATGTATATTTGTGTATTTAGATGCTTGTCTATTAAATTGGTGACTGCACCAGTTTTCATAATTTTTTGGTGTTTATTTTGTTTTGCTGGTATTATTTATCATTTTAATAAATAAATAGGGAGAGATTCCTGGGTTTATTATTTAAATAATGTAATTTACAAAGTAATATAATTTTAAGGTGATTTTGAAACTATTGATGAATATAATGTTGGTTTTAGAAAATATCAATTGAAAAAAAAAATTTTTTTTTGAGGTCTGAATTTGATAGCCGTGCAATACATAATTAACAAAGTTAACAGTATACCTAATAGCTAAAATTGGAAAAGTTTTAATCGTCTGGTTAACTGAAAAAAATTATCGAGGTCTTAATTCAGTTTTAGACAAAAATTATGGTCCAATTTAAGCATTTGGTCAAACAATATAAACTTATTAAATTATTCACCTGATCAGTATTGTCTTAAATAAATAAATTTGTATTGTCTTAATAAAAATAAATAAATTTTATGTACTTATAAATTAAATCAACTATAAATCGGATTTAGAAAAAAATTACTCCTACAATATTATAGCAATATTAGGTATTTATTTTTATAAAAATGAAATTATTAGTTAGTTAATTATTATTTTAATTTTACTCAGGTGACGTTAAAAAAACTTAAGATATAATAAAATTTTAAAAAATATCAATTATTATTTTCAAAATGTATTTAAACAAAGGTTTTATTTTCCATTTCAAAAAAAAAAACTAAGGTTTTATTTTATTTTTGAAAAATAACTTATATTTGAATAAATAATTTATTTTTTATTTTTATTTTTAATTTTAATTTAAGAAATAAAATGCATTAATAAATTTATATATCATGATTTAAATATAATTTGAAAATGATTTTTTTTAATAAAATTTTTTTGTTAACTAATTTTTTTAAAAATATTTTAAATATTAAAAAATATAAAAAAAATGTTGTGAAAAATATTTTTTTGCAAATTAAAAAAAACCTAAATCACGAATTTGGCTATACGGAAAATGACCTTTTACTGCAAGGAATTTAACTCCTTAAAGGGCCGAAAAGTACCGTCAAGGTTAGCCCAAGCCTTTTGTAGTCGCTCGCAATCGCAAAGAACGCTCAAGAGCTCAGCTCGTCTTTATTATTCTTCCCCTTTTCCAACCGAAGAAGCAAACAGAGCAGACGATTTTAATCTTCTCCATTAACGGCTTTATCTTCTCCGGCTCAGGCATGTTCCCTTATTTGTTTCCCTTCTGATAATTTTATGCTTCTTTCTGGTCATTCATTCTCACGATTCACTTCCTTTTCTTTTATAATGATTACTTATAATGAGTATTCCCTTCAAATTGAATCTGGTAAAACCCTAGGTGTAGAATGTTTTTCTTTGTAAATCTAAGTCTTAAGTCACTAGTGAGTTGAGCATGCTAGGGGTTAGCCTTTTGTGTATCTTACTATTTTATTGTTTGAACACATTATATATTTTCCTGTGTTTTCTATTTTTGATTTCAGATTGCTTTTTATATCTTCAAGAACTTACCCTACATGTGGAATTACGAAATTTTCAAGACTTCAATTAATTGATTTCTTTTTTGCTATATCATGGCTGGACTGGAATAAAAGATTTCAATTCTATTTAACTTAAAAATTTTCATTTTAAAAGAAATAGATATCATGTATCATTTTATAAGAATTGAAATGAATTCTTTTCTTGTAAAATGATTTATTCCAAACAATGGGTTAGCGTCTTTCTTATGTTGTTCTGTGTTGGACATCACTGAAGGAGGTATGAAGTTACTGAGCAGTTCTCACGTTTTGGCTGCGCATCTTCTTGTGATCTCTCTGTTCTTTATTCGCAAGGATTTATGACAGGAGATTTTGTGGTGTATATTATATTCATCCATCCAACATTAGGACTGAGGAACAAAATCTTTGTATTTTTGTTAACTGAAAAGGAGCCGCAGGACCTAGATTTATATGGTAACCATTCTAATTATGGTGTCCTTGTAATTATATTAAGTTGGGACTTGGGAAGAGCGTCTATCTAACAAATTTGTTCAGTATGGGTTCAATTGATAATAGCTGGTGGAAACCGGAAATCACAGGATGATAGGATGGAAGAATCTGGAGAATAATAGAGTATATAGATTGATCCAATTTTGACATCATTTTGGGCAGCTTTGAGTTTTTTATTTGTTGATTGTGGTAGTTCAAACAAACAGAAAATTGTGCTTGTTTTCCATCAGTAGTTGTGGTAACTCGCATATTTGTATCAAGCTAATGTTTTCTGGTGCTCAACTTGCAAGATGCCACTCAATTTGTAGCCCCTCCTTCAGGCCATTTGGCGCTTGATATAATTATTCCAGGAGATTCATGCACCTTTGCAATAGATTAATTTGGTACTTGGTTCAATGATAACTACCGTAGCTTTTGGCTAGGCCTCCTATGTTGCCAAGAATTTGGTGTTTGATTATCTGCAAGTAGACATTTCAATTGGTGGTGCCGTAAATCATTGTCAATAAAGTTCTCATTAGTACCACTACCCAGCATTAATATTTTATTTTCAAGGGTCTTTCTCCTTTCAGTATGATCAGAGTAAAAATGGAGTGGTATGGAAAATGGAGGAAGAGGAATAGAAAAATGAGAGGGTATGACGACCTATCTCTTGGCTTGTTTCATGTCAATAATCAAGAGTCCCAGAATGTGGTACACTTGGCAGATACATGCCATGTATCACTTAAAGTGATTACATCTCTAGGTGCAATACCAGCAAAATGGTTGCTGTTGGGTGGGATATTGGTAACCTTATATTGGTCCTTCCTTTGTGATACTTTCAATGGGCTTAGTTACCCAGCTATTTTTGTTATTATAATTTTTTGCTAGTTGAACTGTACAGAAAATAGAATCCAAACCACAATTAGTGTTAATCTTCTTCTTCTCCCTCTCTTTCATTCTTCCCCCATCTTTTCTCTTTTCTCCTATTCTTTTGGAATAGGAGCTTTAGGAATTGCTTTATGTTAGGATCTGGGAACCCTAACAGAGAATTAGAAGGAAGGAGAAGAGAGCAGAGAGAATAGGCAGAAGAAATTAGAAAGATAGAAAGAGAGAGAGAGATTATTGTATTTTTTATAATTCTGGAATAGAAACAAAGGCTGTAGCTAATGAGATATATAACTGATCCCACTAACTGTCACTCTCAAGTTCACTTGGCTCAACAACTACCACAACAGAATTAGTTATTCTCTCAACTAACAAACTCCTTTCCCGCCACTCCTAGAACTTTCCCATCAAACTTTGTTATATGTAACACTTTAATGGACTGTAGTTCTACTGATTGTTCTTGATCACTGTACAAGACGAGCCCCTGTTATTTAACAATGGTGGTTTTTTTATTTTTGGTATGTTTGTTTTCCCTGATGCTTCATGGGGGTGATGCTATTACTGGAGGCGTAATTAGATTTTACAAGCTGGTGTGGGATTTTAGTTCCAGCAATTAATTCAAATTATGTTGTCAAGGTAGGTTGCAAATGCTTGGAGCATATGTTTACTTTTCTACTTTATTTAGACACCCTCCTGTTGTTATCTCATTCTGGTGATTGATGATGTTAGTTGAGAAATATCAAGTTAACTATTCATTTTGCAGGACTGATATTTGGAAGCATTGATAATGTCTACTTCATATCTCCCTGCAAATACTGATTCAATTTCTCAGGCTTTAGAAGCAAAAACTCCATCTGAATCCATTTCTATCTACTACCGTATACTAGAGAATCCATCTTCTTCTCCTGATTCTCTAAGGATTAAAGAACAGGCCATCACGAATCTCTCTGATCTTCTCAGACAGGAGAACCGAGCAGAGGAACTTCGAAGCCTTCTGACCCAGTTAAGACCCTTTTTTGCCTTGATTCCAAAGGCAAAGACTGCTAAAATTGTTCGTGGGATAATTGATGCAGTAGCAAAAATACCAGGTACATCAGATCTACAGATTTCTCTTTGCAAAGAAATGGTGCAGTGGACCCGCGCTGAGAAAAGAACTTTTCTCCGGCAGAGAGTTGAAGCAAGGCTTGCAGCTCTTTTGATGGAAAACAAGGAGTATTCTGAGGCATTAAATCTCCTTTCTGGACTGATCAAGGAGGTGAGACGGCTGGATGATAAGCTTCTACTTGTGGACATAGATTTGCTCGAAAGCAAGCTTCACTTCTCCCTAAGAAACCTCCCCAAGGCCAAGGCTGCACTGACTGCAGCTAGAACAGCGGCCAATGCTATTTATGTTCCACCAGCTCAACAGGGCACCATAGATTTGCAGAGTGGGATCCTTCATGCAGAAGAGAAGGATTATAAAACTGCATATAGCTACTTCTTTGAAGCATTTGAAGCTTTTAATGCTCTTGAAGACCCGCGAGCAGTATTTAGCCTTAAATATATGTTGTTATGCAAAATAATGGTAAACCAAGCTGATGATGTTGCTGGAGTAATATCATCCAAGGCAGGTCTCCAATATGTGGGACCTGAGCTTGATGCAATGAAAGCTGTTGCTGATGCTCATGCAAAACGATCACTGAAGCTCTTTGAGATTGCGCTTCGGGATTTCAAGGCCCAACTAGAGGAAGATCCAATTGTTCATCGGCACCTATCTTCCCTGTATGACACTTTATTGGAGCAAAACCTTTGCCGGCTAATCGAGCCTTTCTCCAGGGTTGAGATTGCTCATATAGCTGATCTGATTGAACTGCCTGTGGATCATGTGGAGAAGAAACTGTCTCAGATGATTCTGGATAAGAAGTTTGCAGGGACTTTGGACCAGGGTGCTGGATGCCTCATCATTTTTGATGATCCTAAGACTGATGCAATCTACCCGGCATCACTGGAGACTATTTCTAACATCGGTAAGGTAGTTGATAGCCTTTATGTAAGGTCAGCCAAGATAATGGCTTGAAGTTCTAGATGTAGAGGCAGTTTAGCTGTCACCATGTTCTACTTCCCAGTTCTCAATGCACTTGGTAGACAGAAGAACTCATTTCATATGTATACATAGCCCAATCTGGTATGGGTTATTTCATATCTGCATGTCGATTAACTGATTCCATGGAATTCTTCTTGAGCATTTATTCTGTTTCTGTTCTGCAAGTTAATGTTTTCCCTCCAGATTCCAGAGTATTGCATCTCTCTCCGCTGTTAGGGATGTCCACTGAGCCACGATGTCTAGTATTTGATTTGATATAGTTTTAGCTCTCTAGAGTTCGTATCAAATGGTCTGATTTGGAGTGGATTTAGATGTTTGTTTGGTTGCGCTAAAATGAATTATTTAAATTTTGTCATATCAAATGACAAATTAAAGGGTATGATTTGAACAAGCTTTAATTGCTTATGGATTTTACACCGGTTTGGTTTCGGTTCAAGTCAGTTTTAATTTTAATTTTCATTGTTATATGGTTGAGCATGAATTCATTTCAGTTCTAGTTTTGTTTCAACTCAAGTTTAGTTTTAATTTTAGTTTCCAGTTCTGATTTTAGATTTACCCAAACTTAGTTACGATTTCTATTTCTAATCGTTTAGCCTTAAGTTTTGGATAAACCTAATTTGATTTTTATTGGTTTTGAGTTGGGGAGATCATTTTCTTTTTAAGGAATGAAATGAGAATGCGTTTGCAAACTGTAAACATCCAACAAAAATTTAATTTTCCAGCAAACGGACACGAGGATCTTGCACAATTTCGATCACGACGGCTATTGAAGAATTTCACAAGGTGAATTTAAGAAGTGCAAACAGAATCCACTTAACCGTTAGTCTCTTGTGCGTTGTTTTGGAACAATTTATTTGCATGGAAAAAGTTTAAATGAATGCATGATTTTTAATTTTTTAAAAACTGATTTTTTTTAAATTAAAAAAAAAATCTCTTATAACCAATGGAATAAAACCCAAATTATTTGCAATCTCCACAGCCAATACAAAAATAAATACAAATTGGAACCTTAGATCTCAAGGCTTAAAATTGTTAATTCAAATTATTTTACGATAATTAGACGGGCCATTCAAATTCTTCCTTTTTCCTATCCTGTCTATTTAGACTGATCCCACAAACGGTGGGTGAGGAGGAGGGTAGAAGAGATAAGTTGGTGAATTTATTAGGAGTGAGGGTATTTTACATTTATAATTTTATTTATAACTAAACACTAAATTGCCTTAAAAATGTATGAAAAGGCTTCATTCTTAGTGAAGTAAAATAGAAAATTTCTTAATCAATTTTGTAAAGTAAAATAGCAATAAAAATGTTAGTAACGTAAAAATTCATTTTATACAGATTAAAAGTGACTTTAAAAATAGTTTTGTTAAAAATTTGAAACAGTGTTCTGTTTTGTTTTTTTTTTTTTAATAAAAAATAAAGGTATAGATATATCCATTACAGCCTAATAAATTAGGTTCAAAACATAAAGAATTAAAATTACATGGATTTTTAAAGCCCAGAAAATAAAACAATACTCTAAATCTAACCTCGAGTCATACCAACTCCAAAGGATCATTATCGGCAGCCTATATTAATAAATATAATGGCCAAAAATCGATTTTAGCATATTAAAGAGTGGGGAGAAAATCATCAGGTAAAAGCAACATTAGAGGAGTTAAAGGAAAAAGAGAATGAAGATCTGCAAAAGATAATATGCATCTCAATATCAGAAAGGAGCAGTAAGGAAACTAGAGACCAACTAGAAAAGCAATGAAACTTCTACAATTGCAACTTGTTTCCTCTACTAAGGCAAAGGGAACAATTTCCATAAAAGATAGACCCACTGAGAGAGAAAAGGACTTTGTTGTCGATAAAAAAAAATAACCATACGCTAGCTGCCGACAAAATGACAAAGTGAGAAACGGAAAAGATGCCACCTAAAACCAAAGATAAAAAAAAAAAAAAAAAACGACATGCAGACAGAAGCAAGGACTCCTCATAATAAAGCTCAAAACTGTCAAAAAAAAAATATATTTACTCAAGAAGTCTACGCAGGACAAGTTATTTGTATCCATATTTTTTTATATTTTTATATGAAAATTAAGTTATCATTTTAAATATTTATTTATTTATTAATTTTAAATGCTATATTTTATACCATATAAAAATAATTATTTAAAACTCTTTATGTTGTATTTTTAAAAATATTTAAAATTATAATTATATAAATCTAAATCATCATATTACACAGGGCAAGTTATTTTTATCCAAATTTTTTTATATTCTTATATGAAAATTAAGTTATCTTTTTAAATATTTATTTATTTTTTAATTTTAAATACTATGTTTTATATCATATAAAAATAATTATTTAAAACTCTTTATGTTGTATTTTTTAAAATATTTAAAATTATAATAAATCTAAATCGTCATATTATATATATCTAAAAAGAAGTAAATTTACTAAAAATAAAGATTAAATTATAATTTATTTCTAAACATATTTTTATATAAAATATGATATAATAAGAATTTTATTATCCACAAAATTATTAAAATAAACTAACAATTAAAACACATAAGCGAAATTATTAATTTATATTTTCTTCATTTCATAATTTTTATCATTTTTTTATTATTATTTTAAAATTATTATTTATTTTTTATATTATATAATAATTTATAAATCAATTATTATAATTTTATTTTATTTTTAAAATTATGTAAAAATTTCCTATATTTAATAAAATTTAATATATGATATAATTAAAAAATTAATAAAAATATATATAAAAAAATAAAATGTACAATAATTATGTGAAGCTAGAAATAGTATTTAAATTTGAGTTGATTTCAAAAAAGGAAAAAAAATTGAGTTACAATTTCGAAAGCAAATAATCATCGGCCAGTTTTTTACCTGCTATGAGTCTAAAGGACTAAAACACACCGTTTTACTGGATGAGAAATTAGTAGAGGCCTAAAGGGCCGTCTTCAGCCTGAAGTCAAAGACCGTGGAGCTGTCCGGAAACTCGTCCATTTCTAAAGCATTGACGATTCCGTCGGTTGGCATTTTACATCCGTTCATTCCCTGGGCGCTCACTTCACTTGAACTTTCTGCTCTAATCGAGCATCTTCTCCTCTTGCTCGCCAATCATGAGTGATGTCTTCGAAGGATACGAGCGCCAGTACTGCGAGCTCTCTGCAAATCTCTCTCGTAAATGCAACTCCACTTCTCTTCTTCCCGATGGAGGTGCACTTCCTATTCATAGCCATCCGTTTTCAATTTCATTTGTTATATAGCTCTGTTTATTTTAATTTATCGTTAATCCTGTGAAAAAAAATTGCAGAGGAGAAGAAGGAAAATATCTCCAAGATAAAATCTGGACTGGATGATTGCGACGTGTTGGTACAGTTTCGAAGATCAGGTTTCTGTTTTGCTTTCCGATACTTTGTGGATTTGTAGATTTGATTTCAGTTTTTGGTCTGTCCTTCTAGATTCGGAAAATGGACCTTGAGGCGAGAAGTTTGCAGCCGAATGTGAAGGCTATGTTGCTTGCTAAATTAAGGGAGTATAAGTCTGATCTGAATAATCTGAAAAGGGAGATTAAGAGAATAACGTCTGGTAATGCTGATCAGGCTGCCCGTGAAGAGCTGTTGGAGGCCGGAATAGCCGATGTACACGCGGTAATATGGTTTGTTGTTCTAAGATACTTGTTCCTTTTTTTTTGGTTGCTTGATCAAGTGGATTTAATGTCATGTATTGTCGGAATTTTTATGCATATAGTCTTTTTTAAATGTTTCTGCAGAAAATTCTATCTCAATATATATCTTTAATTGCATCACCTACTAAACATGTCCTTGGTTGCTCTTAGCTGCGTGTAGCTTTTTGGTTAATTTCATTAGTGGTTCTGTTCAGAGAGTTCTATGTTACCTCTTCTGTTGGCTATCTTGTAGGCTGTCTTGGTGAATTAGTATGCTGTATAACCCAAAAATTAATGGGTGCTAAACTGCTAATACTGGGTAAAGATAGTAAGATACTGCTTTCACAAATTTCAGTTGAGAACTTGACATATTTAACTTTTTATTTTTCTTTGGCATCTCTTTTATCATTTGTTTTCACTCATGATGATTACAGGGCTTGTTTGATGCTTATTTTCACCTGAGAGTGATTCATTTGGTGGAGAACTTTTTGTTAATCGTTCAAATGATGGTACAGGTTTCTGCAGATCAGAGAGAAAGATTGTCTATGTCAGTAGAGAGACTAAACCAGTCTGGCGACAGGATTAAGGAGAGTAGGAGAACAATGCTGGAGACTGAAGAGCTTGGTGTTTCAATTCTTGAAGATTTGCATCAACAGCGCCAGACTCTCCTACATGCTCATAATAAGGTACCCTCTCTCTCCATGTTGGCATGGTACACCGTGGGAGATGACATTGAATATTTGTATGATTCATATTCATGCAGTTAGACACTCGAGTTGTGGAGATCTCAATGAATATCAGTAAAAAAATCACTTTTTTCTCTCAATAGAGATGATGGTTAACGAAATATTGTTTTTCCTTAGATAAAAAATAGTTACTTAGTTGTATTTTAGATGATATATTTAGTTGTATTTAATCCTCTATTTAGGCTACACTTATCATTACATAATTTTTAATTCTATTTTATTTTATATAGTATGACGTATCTAAGCACCCGTGTCAAAATCTAGATCCATATTTCTATATTTTCTATTCTACAAGTTGATAAGTCAGGCACAAGGATATGTACCCATTTCTAACACTTTTACCTGAATTTGAGTAACATAGTTCTTGGGTTGGGAGTGACACAGAGTTTGTTAGGGGAGGGGTGTTTGTAGTGACATCTTCTGTTCAGTTGATGTTCTTTTTTTTCCACGTAATCCAGAACTTGAGTTCTGATGACTATTATGTCTATTAGGAAATGGTGCTTGCTGTCTAATAGTTTTAACAATTCTTCAAATGACAATTGTTATGTATCTGTTACCCAAGCTGTGAGCTAGCAAAGTGGAACTTGAAGTTGCTGGTTGTTGTATAATGATTTAGCCTCCGTTTGTTTCACATAAAATATCTTATATGTGAAATATATTTTTCAAGGAGAATGTTTTATAAGAAAATAACTTATTTTCCGTTATTTATTTGCAACTTTAGAAAATAAATTGTGTTAATTAATTTCATGTATAGAACGTCCAATGGTGTTAATAATATTCTCAAAGACTGTAAAATGATATCGTCTTTTGGAAAGATGAGGTAATTTTTCTTAAAGATATGGCTTAATTTTTCATTTTGATTTGGAAAACATTTTTGCATTTTAAAATTTTTAGAGTGACCTTAATTTCATTCTGTTTCTTTTAATTTCATACCTTTAAAATGGCTCAAGGAAATACACTTTTGTGCACAAATGGAGCCTTAATGTTGTTTCCTCTTTTATTTTCCATTTTTCAGTTACATGGAGTAGATGATGCCATTGATAAGAGTAAAAAAGTGTTGTCGTCTATGTCAAGAAGAATAACCAGAAACAAGTG
The DNA here is from genome assembly GCF_001659605.2 of Manihot esculenta. Taxonomy (NCBI): domain Eukaryota; kingdom Viridiplantae; phylum Streptophyta; class Magnoliopsida; order Malpighiales; family Euphorbiaceae; genus Manihot; species Manihot esculenta. The sequence goes on along the minus strand of NC_035165.2, from coordinate 10,023,310 downwards.
GATTGTTGGCTCAGTGATTGCTGCTCTTGTATTTGCAATCATCGTTATCATCTCATTTAAGGTTTCTCATCACTAACGAACACTTGGAATTGTTTGGTACCTGCTATACTTTGTTACTTCCATGTCTTCTGTATATACTGTTACCAGTCGTCCACTGAACATCTGCAAGTTGCTGTTCATGCTGTTTCTTCTAAATCAAATATGTCTGCCATTGTGTTTACTGTCTACATGCATTTATCAAATATTCATGTCCTCTAATTTTTTGCTGCCATTCATTTTTCTGCCATTTCCTATGACATTCATCTGATAATGATACTACTGTTACTAATAATAATAACTCTGGATTTGTGTCCTGGCCACATGCAAACAGAGAAGAAATGGCACGTGGCACGTTCCTTCTGATTTTGCTAAATAAAGTTCATTCTGGGTATGTGAAGGCAAAGGCCAAGTATTTTGAGGGTTTTAATTACATGCGAGTTCATTTAAATCCATTGTTTCATCTTGCAAACGCACTTACTTAGGAGGAAGTTTTATTTTTGGTCAAAAAGCAGAATTCTGTTTCTTTTAAAAAGAAATAGAAATCAAGAGCACTTGGATGTGCAGTTTTATACGATAAATTATGCAGTGAAGCCACATGGGCATGTTGCATGAAACAACAGATAAACAGTAGATAGACGCACCAAAAAAGATATTTAAAAAAAAAAAAAAGAAATTGCAAGACAGTCATATTTTGTGAGTATTCATGTATGCATATTCATTCATTTGGACTTATAAATACATGTCTAATCACTATTAATTTATCATTCTATGTAAGATTATTTTTCATAAAAAACCAGATGTATTGTATAGTTTTTCATTTTATACAGCAACGGTTTCCAAGTAGCATATGCCTAGTCTTAGTAGCTGGAGAATGTAAGCTAATAATGAATGAATCATTTTCATATTTGCACATTTAAGCCAAAGGAACAAAAATGTGCAGTTTACTTTTGAATTGGCGCTTGCAATGTTATCGAAGAAAACAACCAACTCGCATGAGCTTTTTTTTCGACTCTTTAAGATGCATTTATCGGATAAACAAGCGTATTTAACAGAAATATAATAGGTTTGAAGTTGAACACTAAATTCCAGCTCTTTTCCTTTAAGAACAAAACTACCATTTAATGTTCGTTGTATAAAAAAAACCATTAGATAAATTTTTAATTTAAAAAAATATATTAAAATATTTTAATTAATTCCTCCATTAATTTTAATAGTCAAATATTACAGAAAAATTTAAAATATCCTGTAAATTAATAAAAATTTATAAAACTAAAATATCAATTAATAAAATTTTTATATTATTTATCAATTAAAATTATGAAATGAATAATTAAAAAAATTTAAATTTCAATAATATATTAATAAATTTTTTATATTATATAAACTAAATATTAAATTTCCTTCAAAAATAAAAAAAATTGGCCATTGGCTTGGAAATTGTTTGGATGGGGAATGGGGATGGAGTTTAAGTCGCTATCTAGTATCTAGAACTCATGGGATGTCGAAACCATTCGATTTAATACAAAACACCCGCGTGGACAAGGAAGGGGCGGTCTAATCAAGATTGTGTATCACTCAGACCTTTTTTTTTTTTTTTTTTTCATTTAGCGAATGTTATTTTTGTAAAAATTTATTTAATTTTTTTTTACAAAATTATTTATGCCAGAGAAAATGAATTTAAAAAAAAAAAAATTATTCAACCATCTTCTCCACCCTCTACACTTATCCTCTCCGACTCTCTCTTCAGTTCTACCTTCTGCCTTGTTCCTTCTTACTTTGTCTCTCCCTATCTTAAATTACCTAAAATCAAATCTCAAAACAAAAAATCACAAAATATTAATTGATAATCTCAAAACAAAAAATCACAAAATAATTTTTGCAACTGTGTTAATTTATAAATCCATAACTTTTAAGAAAGAAATTTAATTTAAATAACTAAATTGAAAAATATATTCAAATTAAAGAAATGTGTGAAGATTAACTAGATATGAGTAATTTTCAGTTATAATTAAACAGTTAAATTGGAGTAATTTAATATTTTTAATTTAATTTTTTAATTTGATTCAATTAATATTTTTGAAAAATTTTAATTTTTATATTCAATTTATTAATTTAAAATTGAATTAACCAAACTGAATTTTCACCTTATTCTTGTAGAGTTGTGGTGGTTTTGATAATTCATAGGGTATAAATACGCATTTAAGCAACGCATTTAAGCTCTTTCAAAATTTTTTTTCCTTGCTTCTCAATTTTTATATCCTTCAAACTTCAAAAAATTTCTTCCCGTGATGCTCATGGATCTCTTTCGTACATTCAATTCACCCCAATTCCTGATCGCTCTTCTTTAATTTACCTGTGTCTCACATGCTTAGCGCCTTGCAAGTCCCAATCGTAGTCGTCGCTCGCCTTCAACTCCTCGTCCGTGCAAGTCAGCGTAGCAGCCACTGTTTTGGTACGGTTAGTCTTGATTGCAATTTTAGGAGTTACTATATCGATAATGAGTAAAGGGCAATTTTTACTTTAACTTAATTTATTATTCATCGAAGATATAAATAAATAGATTTACACATTTATTTATTTTTTAAATATATAATAAATAAGATCTATTGATTATACGTATAAATACTTATTTTAACATGTTCTCAAATTGTAATAATCTGTTGAGTCGTGCAATTGTAGAATTCAAATTGACTATAATTGATAGAACATAGGAGTAGTTGATTATAATATTCTTTAAATTTATATGTTGAATTTATAAACTAACAAAAATAATTTGGAACTTATTTTTTATTAAGCTATTTTTACAAGTTATTATATTATTTTCATTTAATTTTAAAATTTTGTCATATAATTTATTTAATATATTTTTGCGTAATTTTAATAATTAATATGTAAGTTACCCTTTACTAAACATATCAATTTTTTATTAACTACTTATAGGGATTTTAATCAAATATGCTTATTTTAAATTTTAAATTTTTATGAGATTCTTTTTTTTTGAATGGTAAATTTTTATAAGATTAAATAACACATAAATACTTGTTATTTTATAAGATGTTTTTTATAATTTAAGTAAAATACTTTCTATCTTTGTCTCTCTAAATTTATTTGTGAATTTTAATTGTTGAGATGTTTTTTGAAATTTCTCTTAAATTTGTTTAGATTAGCAGAGAGAATTATATGCAGCGTATGCATTTTGTTGTTCCAAGAACTAATTGATCAAACTACAATGATTTATTTCTGATTTGTTTCTATATATTAATCTCTCAATTTGGTTTAATTACATTTTTAATGCAAAAATTTAAATTTAATTAAATAAGAGAAGAATAAAAATAAATTTTTTCTTTCTAATTTTTTAGGGAGAAAATCTCTCCCTCTTTCTTCTTATTTTTGTCTTTGGGGCTTCGTCTGTTGCTCTTTGTTGTTGGTGTACGGCCGTTTCCTGTCCTTTTTGGGTGGGGTCGGTCGATTTATTTCCCCGCCCAATAGTGGGTTTGATCCCTCCTCATTGCTAATGGGTTTTGTGGTTAAATAAAGATTTTTTGGTGTTCTTTCTAGATTGACGCTTCGAAGAGAGGGTTGTTGTCCTTGAATCTGATTTCTGTTAATGTTCTTTGTTTTGTTTGTTGTAGCTTTGTTTTGTATGCAGATGATGTTTTTTACATGTCATAGTTTTGGTGCATGCTGGGAGAGAGGACTTATCTTGACGTTGGTAGGCTCTTTCTTTCAGAAGCTTCCTCCTTCCCTTCGTTTGCGCACTTTAGATGATGGCTTATGTCTTCTTGATCGTGAAAGAGTTTATTTTTTTTTCTTAATGACGAGATCTCCAGGATCGCTGTACCAGTTTTTCTGTATCATGGGCGAGAGATTTTTTAGGTTTCATGATAGTTAGCGAGCTCTCTTGGCATCCTCTTCCTTGATCCAGAAAGGACTCGGCTTTTGTGGATCTTTATATGGGTGTGTGGAGCTTTTCCCCTGGTTGCGTGTGCTCTCTCTGATTGTTTTTCTTATTTTCGGCAACCTCTAGTACTTCTTTGGTGTCCTCATTGATAGTGGTGGAGTTACAGGAGCTTCCTTCAACTTGCTTGAATTTCCTTTGATCTTGGGCTGGACTTTTCTTGTAAGTCTTGAACCGAGACTTTGGGTTGTTTTGTGTGGGCTTAACTTATTTGTACTTTGAACTTTGATCTTCAAAAAAAAAAAAAAAAATTTAAATTTAATTTTAATTTGAAAAAAATTAAGAAATTTATTTTTTATTTTTAGCTAAATTTCTTATTTTTTAAATTATAGAATAAAAAATTAAAAATATTTATAAACTATATTAAATTTAAATTAGAAATTCTAAATTAATTTATATGGAAAATTAAACATAAATTAAATTAAACATCCCAAAAGTTAGTCCAGATCAGGGATTGAGTCTCCCATTTTTGCATTTAGTATTTTCAAAACATTATTTGGGTTACGAGCTTGACCATTCCGCTGATGACAGACTTAGCCGAAGCTCTTCCTGGACCCCACAATACCAAAAATATCCCCCAAAGATTCACAAAGCCAACTTCCCCTGTTCTTCCTCCATTGCCAACAACCTCCTCTTCCACTTGTAGAATCTTACACGCAGAGGCTTTCTCTTTCTGAGTCTCTTCTCTCTTTTACTATATTACTCAAACACTTCTCCACAATTTTCTTGATTGTTTTTCCTTCATAATCATCATAACGTTATATTTATTAAAACAGAGTCAGGGGGTGATCTATTTTCCTTCAACCATGGACTCCCTCGCGTCAGTTTCTCCTTCCATGGTTCTCCCTTCCAGTAATCCCCTCCATCTACGACGCCTTCTTATCCCTAATTCATCTTCTTTCTCCTCTCATAACCACCGTCTTCTTCCCCGCCTCTCTACTGCGGTTCCTTTGTCGAAGTATTATGTTCCTTCGAGGAGGAGAAGGTGGAGACAAGTTTCTTGTAAATTTACTGATGGTGGGCCTAAGCATCCCGAAGAAGCGGAAGAAGATGATGGACGAGAGGATGTGGAGAGAGCGCTTCATTTGGATGGCACCATTCCTGGGTCTTCGAATGAGTTCGTCAAGCAGGTTTCTTCCCGTGCTTATGATATGCGAAGACATCTTCAACAATCATTTGATAGCAGCAGCTATGATGGTAATAATTCTACCGTTCAATTCTATTATTTTGCATGAATTATGCTTCTTATTGCTTTTTCTTGTTTTGTCCTTATAAAATCGATTTTGCTTGGTTGGTGTTCTTGAGGCTTTCCTTTGCTTTTCAATTTTAAGTTTGCTAACGAAATTTCCCATTTCCTCCCTTCTATGAGAGAGGCGATACTGTTTTCTTGGTAAATGGTTCTTCAATCCCTGATCTGCTTCCTTTGCCTGCTTTCTCCAGCGAAAATACCAAACATTCTATCACTTGTTTGTTTGAGTAATTCTTAGGCAGACTAGTCTATCTACGTATGTCTTTCTCTGTAAAGCCTGTAAATTTTATATATTTGTCAATGGACCAGTTATTGGCCATTCATGTGAGTGGCTAAACTATTAGCCGCCTTCTAGTTTCTCTTTCCCTTTCTCAGTGATGGGATCCTCTATATGTGTGTGTGACAGAGAGAGAGAGAGGAGAGAGGAGAGTCCAAGTGATCACTTGTATTCCTCAACAGGATTGAGCAATGAGCATTTTAGCTATATGCGTAGTTATCGAAGGTATTAAGCCTATTGGGATACACCTATTGCCTTGTGCCTCAGGCAGGTGTAAGATTCCCTGCCTTTGAAGGTTGAGGCACTATGGTGGCACCTCTATCTTCTTATGCCTCGGGTGCATCTTTAACAACTCCACAGATGCAGATTAATGCTAGAAAGTTGTTTCATGGATGCAGGATTGGTGTCACGTGTTGCTTTTGATAGATCTAAATGCCTTGCTTTTTTTTTTTTTTTTTTCACTATGTTTCTCAAATATTCTCCTTATTTATGTTATACCTACAGTATTGGAGGCCAACCCATGGAGAGAATCCTCAAAGCCTGTATATGTACTAACCCACAGAGAAAACCAGTTGTGCACAATGAAAACCCGGAGAAATCGCAGGTCTGCATTATTTACTTTTGGTGTTTTATTTTCTATTGGGTACATTTTATTGTGTCCACTCCCAGCTAAGGTTTTAATTTTTAAACAGCGAAGTTGAGAGGGAGCTTGGGCTACTATTTTCCAAAGGAGGAAAATGGAGGTCTGAAAGGGGAAATCAGGCTAAACAGTCCAGAACAGGGACAAAGTTCCAAATGCTTGTGGAGGATATTCGGGAAGGCGTGCTTGTAAGTGGTCATTTCTCTTAGTTGCTGCTTGACTTGGAGTTGCATATTAAAAGTTAAAACAATATGTTTGAAGGTGAATGTATGAACAAAGGTGTTGCCATATTATGCGTGCAAGTGTGCTTGCTTGTATGCTTGTTTCGCTTAAAGTATGAGTTTCTTTTTCCTTTTTTTCCTTATATGTGTTTGGGGTGATGGGTGGAGGAAAGGTACTGCCTAGAGGATAAACAATTTTTTTTTTTAAATAGAAAAAAGATGCAAGATCATCAAGCAGAAGGGCCGCATTGCAGGAGTAGGGGTAAACTGTAAACACTAGGGCCAAAAGCAGATAAAATTGCGAGCAGTGAACTAAAACTGTACATCTACCCCCTGGTGTAAATGAACTTGTAGAAAATAGAAATCATCAAGAATTCTTCCTACTGTTGGTCCAGTCCAAAAACCTATACTTAATGACATCCACTTTTTCTAAAGAAACTATCCGAATCTATAATCCTTAATTCAAGCCCTTGTAAATTCTCCAATTGGGGGCTTTCAAAATGTGATGAGATATGCATGCCAAACCAAGTTTAAGATGATTACACTAAAATTCTGCAATTTCCTAGTGAGTTATTCTTGCTATTCCATGAACCAATGCATTTCACGTAATTACAGAGTCGTGCTTCAAACAGCCATGGCATAACAGCAACTAAAGGAAATGGTCTCTGCTGCCGATGAAGCTTCCACAACAACGAGGATTGAGGCTGAACATTATCCCCTAAATTCTTCTTCTCACTTTAGTAGATAGCTTATCTGTATTTGCCATCGAGAAATGATGTTTCTCTATGGAGACTGGACAAACCAGTTTAGTTTGATGAACCTTTCTAGTTCTTGTTCTTAAGAATTCCAAGCACTTCAGTGGTAGTCGAACTCATCATAGCCTCTAAAACACAATAAATAGTAACTAGAGCCTGCGACTGTGCTGCTGGAATATCCAACCATTGTCGGAGAACCCAGGGATAGTCTAAAGGCAAAGTTGCATTATAGGCAGCTTTGCTACTGAAATGAAGAGTTAGTGGACCTTGAGGTTGCCAGTTATCATACCAAAAATGGTGCTGCAATCTCCAATGTTATGGTGGATAAATAAGTGTGATTGGCTTCTAAGATTTTGATGAACAACTAGCATATCGTGGAGTTGTCTCGCTGATTTCCACAATGTAAATTATTTTCTTATGCCAGATGTCTATATTTTCATGGTCAAAATTTTGATATGTACTGCTATAAATTACAGTCATCACACCTGGTTTTTAATCCTCTTATATGAACCTTTCTTCTTGAATTATTTAAGGCAGGGCTTTCTTTTTTTTTTTTGTCAGACCCCCTTTAAATCCTTAGTTGCTAAAAGAGAAAGTTCTGACTGCAGGTATTTGAAGATGAGAATGAAGCTGTAAGATATTGTGATTTACTGCAGGGAGGAGGAAAAGGTTGTGAAGGTGTTGCAGAAATTGAAGCCTCATCAGTAAGAGCCTGAGCAAATGATTTGATCTACCGTGTTAAATGTCAATTTTATAATTGGTCTCCCTAATTTTCCTGCAGGTATTTGATCTTTGCCGTAAGATGAGGGCTCTTGCTGTTCTATTCCGAAGAGGGAGGACACCTCCTCTACCTCAAAGCCTTGAGCTTAACTTGAAAGCTCGGAAACGATCCCTCGAAGACCAAGAGGAATTGATGTGAAGTTGAGATAATGTCAGCAAATTGAGATCTCACATTACCAAAGCCGAAAAATATAAGTAAATACTGTAATTGAAATGATGTCGGCAAATTATATAATATGAAGAAACATAATTCGATCTACAATATTCATAAATGTTCAATGTTCATGATGTAAGCTTCCACTGAAGATGGAAATTCTATTCCAGCATATGTGGTTTGGAATCTTGCAAATGAGTAGGCCTTTTTCCAACTTCTTGGTGGCAACAGCTTAGCCTGGTATTTAAAGAAAGCAGATTGAACGCAATCCAATCAAGTTCAGTTTGATGCTGGTTAAAGTGTAGACACCCTAAAAGAAGAATGGTATTCTAAACAACACTGAAGTCAAGTTGTAAAAAATGTTGATATTTCCATGCTTGTTTTATTCCTGTGATTAATTGATTATGGGCAAGCTAATTAAAATTAAAATTTAATCACTTTCACAACTCTAGAGACGATTTTAATATTATACCCTAGTGAAATCGGAAAGTGGAATGATAATTGCAAAAGAAATGCTGTTCAATTTTTCCCGCTTTTTCCTTGTACTCAATTTTCAGGTTGGTTTGACTGTAAGGTCTTGAATATGTTCTATTGGATTTAAAAGTTTAAAAGCTTTCACTTATAATGGCGATTCTCAAAGTGGAGGCTAATTACAAGACATTGGCTTGGTCAAATAATCACGTAAAAAAGGAAGGGATATCAAAGGAAACGCCTATGTCCTCCCGCATCAAATGCGAGTACAAGAAAAACAGGCTACAAATTTGCCGAGGATCCTGCACAGACGAGCTCAAAATTGACTATTTTAGATTTATATATATCAAATCTAAAGAAGCATTTCCTTTTGAGTTTTCATCTTGGGCTAATTACTCGCACATTTGGCATGGCTTATAGCATTTCCTCAAAGAAAGCGCCTGCTGTATACCACCATTGGCTCCCTCCTCCCATCCGTGTGACAAACGATCCGGGAGATCCATCACGTCACCCTAGAGCTGAAGTTTTGAATTGAAAGACTGGCCAATTTTAAAGATGAGCTCGTGTCACTGAATTTTGATTGTCGGCCTTGTAGTCGCAACAACCTTTACCTTTACCTTTACATCAAGATATATGTGAGGAATTGAAAATAATAGTTAATAATAATAAAGAAAGAAACATGCGGTTCTCACACATCGATTTCAGCGATACCCCAGTTCACACAACACACGGACTGAGGAGCAAGGGAAAAAAACCTGCTTTTACATTTCTGTTAAAAAAGTAAAACCGGAATAACGGATACAAAGCCTCCGCTTTACGTCTTACTCCGTTCTCATCTCCTCCAATATCTAAGAAAACAACTCACGTAGACGCCCTCACAAAAAGCAACCGACGCGCATCCTCTTCTGATCCGATCTTCTGTTTCTCCATGAGCTCCGGTAATTCCTCCTCCGCTAGCGATTCTTCGGTGCCGCCCGCTGAGCGTGGACCCCCGCCACCACCTTCGGACAAGCAAAAGGAGAAGGCCAGAGTCAGCAGGACTTCAATGATACTGTGGCATGCTCACCAAAACGACGCTGCCGCTGTCCGTAAGCTTCTTGTGGAAGATCCATCACTCGTCCACGCTAGGGATTACGATAATCGAACTCCTCTCCACGTTGCCTCGCTACATGGATGGATCGACGTTGCCAAGTGTTTGATTGAGTTTGGTGCTGATGTCAACGCCCAGGATCGATGGAAGAATACGGTATCGTTTTGTATCCATTGCTTTCTACTTGTTCGCTGCCCTAGGACTCGATTTAATTGGATTACTTCTGAATATTTAGGGCGAATGTACGATTTGGTTATACATTACTGAATAATTTAAATTTATACAGAGCAAGTATGCTCTGAACTTAACATACTAATTGCATGTTTAATCTTTGTTGTGTCAGCCTTTAGCTGATGCAGAAGGAGCTAAAAAGCACGGCATGGTTGAGCTTTTGAAGTCACATGGTGGTTTGTCCTATGTAAGTCCTGTGCTTCTTCTTCTCTCCGTTAGCTTCAAACATTTCGTTTCCTTAATATTCTATCCCCCCTCAACTTGTCTTCCCAATTGTGTTTGTCTGTATTTGATGGTGAATATCAAATTCTGTTCCTTCATGAAATATTTGATTTGGTTACACTGTTTCATTTCATAACATTCAAATAATTTTTGGTAGAAAATGTTAGGACGGAGTAGCTTCTGGTAGCCTCATCCAGCATTATCTAGCTATAAATTTATGATCGCCTTACCTGCATAACCATCTTCTCAATATGTTGAACCATAAAATTCCATCGATTCTCTGTATTTTGTATTTGTTGGTTAATCAATGGCGCGCATGTTTCTTTCACAAAGACAGAAGAAAGACTTTTACTATTGTATTGTTTAGTGTTTGACCTGCTTAGCAAGCTTCCATAATTCCTTCTAGATGACAACGTCTTAAGGTGCGTTTCCCTGTCTTGTCTTTGCTTTCAAGTGACTTACAGCTCCAGCAGTTTTGTGTTTATGGTTAGCAGTAACTTATTTATGTCTTGCTAGATGGTTGTCAACAGCCTTCAGTCATTTGGATTGGTCTTTAGTAGTTTTTGGATCTCTCAGTTACCAGGTCTGGTTCCTTGTATTTTTGTAACTCATGTGAGGGGTTCCATCCTTTCATAAAGATTGCTCAATTTGATGACTCCCTAAATGGTAATGTTCATAATATCTTATTTATCATCCATCAGAAATTGTCTCATGTTATGTAAGATGTACCTTAACTGCATCAATCACAAGTTCAAAACACAAAACTAGTTCTCCTTGTGTATTCTTTTTGATGTGATAATACTCCGATAGTCACATAAGATCAATTTGCTGGTCAATATATATGGAGCACTCATGTTTACTTTTACATTTTTAATTTGTCAGTGCAATAAATGCTTGATATATTTCATATAGATGCTTTTGTTTCTCTTCATTCTTGTTTGCAATCATATATGTGGGACCTACCTATGTTGTGAACTCAAAATGTAGGGCCAAAGTGGAAGCCATTTTGAACCAAAACCTGTTCCACCGCCCCAACCAAACAAGTGTGACTGGGAAGTTGACCCAACAGAGCTTGATTTTTCAAATTCAGCAATCATTGGGAAGGTATGATTTTATCTTTCTGGTTGCTGATTATGCAGGTTGTTGTGAATCTATTTGGCATTTTAGTAAGTTATGCTTATATTTTGGATGTGAATGCTAGTAGTTTGCAGTTAAACATTATAAATAGTATAACAGACCGTTTAATTTGCAGCAGCAGCTAGGAATGCCTGTGATTATTAGTGGTTTTTGAACTTAAATCTTCTTCGACATGAACTTGTGTTTTAAGCTCGTCTATAGCTTGCATAATGGAAAATAACTTTTGTACGGACAATCGTAAAGTCAAAGAATGAGATAGTTGCTGTTTTAGATTTCTTAAGTTTGAGTATTACTGAATCATATAATTAGTAGTGACTAGTTTTTTTCACCTGTTATAAGTTGCTGCCATGTTACATAATCAAATTTAATTGATTGCATTTGTATCCTTGATAGAATTTGTTGATTCATGATGATGATGTTTATGAAAATGCTGAAGTTGCAGCTAAAATAATTAAATATTCACTCTTTATCATCTCCCTGGAGCTATATATTGTTGTTTTGCTATGTCTTTGTGTTGACCAATATAAAAGGTTCTTAATTAGGAGGATTCAAATCTTTGGGATCCCAATTAGGTTTGATTATAGGGTTGATTAGGATTTTATTCTTATTGTAAATATTCTTAATTTAGGTTGACTCTTTGTGTATAAATATGTAAACCTTGTAAAACCCAATTCAATTGGAATAGAATGAAAAATTTCGTCCAAAATTTTTCATGGTATCAGAGTCTTGCTACTTTAATTGGCATAGGTTTCAAATCTGTCACAAAAAGTTAGGTTAACTAATAGGTCACTGCTTCTAGGCGACTATACCAAGTGAGTTGTTCGACACCACCTATACCGAAGGAAAGCCCATCAAATTTTCGGCCGATCTCCAGTGAAGCGACTCCGCTCAAAGCACGCGCGTGTCCTCACACGCCGCCACAGCTTCTGCATCTCCTTTCACGCGCCAACGCGTGAGCCTTCTTCCAACGTCCTTTTCCATTGGAGCTCCTTTCCGGCATGTCGCGCCTCTGACCAGCATTGTTCCTCGATCAGATTCTCCTTTAGGTTTTTCAAGGTGTTTAAACAGTTTTCTGCCTTTTTGTATTGCTGGCCTCTTTTTACCTTTAAAATGTCAGATAAGAAAGGTACTAACGGAGGTGATGTACGTATTTTTGATACTGCTCCATGGATTATTGATTTTGGTGGAAATAGACACATGACGGGTTCTTTTAAAGACTTTCTTAATTACCTTCCATGTCTACAAAAGGACACAATCAGAATAGCTGATGGCTCTTTTATTCTTGTCTTTGGAACCAGATCGATTGTTTGTACTTTCAATATTAAGCTATTATCTGTTCTCCATGTTCCTCATTTTCCTAGTAATCTTTTATCTGTCAGTGCTTTTACCAAAACCTTTAACTGTAAAATTGAGTTTTTTCCTGATCATTGTGTTATTCAAGGCCTTCAAAGTGGGAAGAGGATTGGCTATGGTAGACTGCACAATGACTTATATATATTGGAAGGGAATCTGGGTTTGAATTCACCTCAGACTCTTTTTAGAAGAAATTAGAATGTCAACTAAGAAATCATACAATGACATTGACGGTTAGGACACTCATCTTTCTTTGTTTTAGAGAAACTTTATCTTGATTTATTTTTTAAGACTTAATGTGATTCTTTAATTTGTGATGCTTGTGAGTATGCTAAGCATACAATAACCTCTTATCCCTCCAGTAATAATAGGAGTATGATCCCTTTTGTGACCATCCATTTTGATGTTTGGAGATCTACTCAAATAGTCTCACTATCTGGTAACTGTTGGTTTGTTACTTTTATTTATTGCTGCACTCGTATGACTTGGGTTTATTTGATAGAGGCAAAGAGTGGTGTATTTTCTTGTTTTCAATCTTTTCACAAGATGGTTTGTACTCTATTTGATACTAAGATAAAAGTTTTGAAAATTGATAATGGCACAGGGTATATGGATGGACGTTTTTCTGCTTATCTGGAGTCTAATGGGATACTGCATCAAACTAGTTGTCCTTACACTAGTGTCCAAAATGGTTTTGTTGAAAAAAAAGGCACCTGTTAGAAGCAGCCTGATCTCTCTTTTTCACCATGAATCTTCTAAAAACTTATTGGAGAGATGCAGTTTTAGCCGCAGTTTATCTCATTAATAGAATGTCTCTCAAAGCTCTTACCTTTAAAAGCCTTTTAGAAGTGCTACAAGGGAAAAGTGCTTATACTGTTCCACCAAAGGTGTTTGAATGCATGTGTTTTGTTCATACTAGGACAGGTGGAAAGTTTGATCTGAGGACTCTTAAACGTGTGTTTGTTGGGTACTCTCTCACGCAGAAAGATTACTAAGTGTTATCACCCTCTATTTCAAAAATACTTTGTCAGTATGGATATTACATTTAGAGAGACTGAATCTCACGTCAGTACTACTCCATCACCTCTTCAGGGGAGAACAGTGAGAGAGAAAAGGTGATTCCTAGTCTTATAACTCTAGAGGAGACTACTATATAGGGGGACTAATGGTGATCAGAAAAGGATAATAATTGAGCATTTGGATAAATCAAATTTAAGGAGATACTCAAGAAGATACACAAGAGAAGCAGAAAAAGCCATTGTGCAGCTTACTCAGTGTTATAAATCTTCGTCTTCTCCATCTAGTGAGTTATCTCTAAACCTTGAGCCCATCGATGATCTAGATAAACCAATTGCTCAAAGAAAAAGAGTTAGGTCTTGCACAAACCACTCTATTTCTAACTTTCTCTCTTATGATTCTTTGTTTCCATCTTGTAGAGTCTTTGCCTTGTCTATTTTCTCTGTATTTATCCCACAGGATTGGAATGAAGCTCCTAAAGATTCTAATTGGAAGGGAGCAATGATTGAAGAAATGAAAGTCTTGGCTAAAAATGAAACCTAGGAGTTGATGTTTCTTCCACATGAAAAAAAACTAGTTGGCTGTAAATGGGTGTTCACTGTGAAACACAAAGCAGATGGATCAATTAAAAGTTTCAAAGCCAAACTAGTTGCCAAGAGATACACTCAAACCTACGGAGTGGAGTTTACCAAAATGAACTCAATCAGAGTATTCCAATCTTGCACTGCCAATATTTACTGGGACCTATACCAATTTGATGTGAAAAATGCATTCTTGGAGGAGGAAGTGTATATGGAAATCTCTCTTGGATTTGTTGATGAAAAAATATAAGGAAATGTGTGCATACTAAAGAAGGCTTTCTATGAGTTGAAGCAGTCACCCAAAGTTTGATTTGATCGATTTAGTAGAACTATGATTTCTTTTGACTATTAACATAGCAATGCTGACTATATTCTATTTATCAAACATCACAAAGGTAAAATTACTCTTCTCATAGTTTATATTGATGACATAGTAATGACAGGAGATGACACTAAAGAGATGACTCGGCTGAAAAAACTTTTAGCTCAGGAGTTCGAAATTAAAGATTTAGAAAAACTTTAATATTTGGGAATCGAAGTTGCAGGATCAAATAAGGGAATCTTTACTTCTCAGAGAAAATACATTTTGGATCTCTTGGAAGAAACTGGTATGTTAGGCGGCAAACCAACAGAAACTCCCATTGAGAGCAATCACAAGCTACGAGCAGGGATTGATGAATCAGTGGATATTGGCAAATATTAGAGGCTAGTAGGCAGATTGATTTATCTTTCGCATACTCGACCAAATATAGCATATGCAGTCAGCTTAATCAGTCAGTTTATGCATGATTCTCGTGAGTCTCACATGTAAGCTGTATTTTGCATTTTGCGATACTTGAAGTATGCTTCCGGAAAAGGTCTCTTGTTCTCTAAACATGGTAATCTCTGCATACACGCATTCACAGATGCATATTGGGCTGGATCTCTTGATGATAGGAAATCAATTAGTGGTTACTGCACACTTGTAGGAGGAAATCTTGTCACTTGGAGGAGCAAAAAACAAGGTGTTGTTGCTCGATAAAGTGTTGACGCGGAATATAGAGTGATGACATAAGGTGTTTATGAACTCCTATGGATGCAGAGATTATTGGAGGAATTGAAACTGTTGGAGTGGGACAAACACCTCTTGTATTGTTACAACAAAGCTGTTATTAGTATAGCTCACAATTCGATTCAACATGAACGAACGAAGCACATAGAGATTGATCGACACTTTATTAAAGAAAAGTTAATAAATGGTATCTTGAGATTAGATCATGTGAATTTCGATGAACAGCTAGCTGATGTGTTTACCAAAGGGTCCAGCGACAAGATCTATCACACCTTGGTTTGCAAGTTTGGCATGTGTGATATCTATGCACCAACTTGAGGGGAGTGTTCAGCAATAAAATGTTCCTAATTAGGAGGACTTTGATCTTTGGGATCCTAATTAGGCTTGATTATAGGGATTTTATTCTTATTGTAAATATTCCTAATTTAAGTTGATTTTTTGTGTATAGATACTCAAACCTTATAAAGATCAATTCAATTGGAATAGAATAAAAAATTTCTCTCAAAATTCTTTACTTTGACCCATAGCCCTGTTCATTTCATTAGTTAATTTGCAACTGGTGGAAGGACCATATGAGTACAATTGGCTTCCAAGCCTAGCTCTGCCATTGGGACTGTTTCCATTAAATCTCAACTCTGCTACTGACACAGACTTATTAGTTTGAATTCGCTTCAAAATAGACTTCCGTTTTTCTATTAATGTAAGTAGAAAATTAGCTATATGTTTACTTTGCACATAGGGAAACTTTTTTCTTGGGATATGATTAAAAAATAAAATAAAGGAATATAAATAATTCAATAATTATCTATGTTGAAAAGAAGAGAACTGTTTCTCCAAAGTGATAGGCCTAGATGCTGAGGTGAAACTTTTACATGTTATTGGTCTGGCCCAACATTAATTTTTGTAAATCATCAGTGCTTTATAAAATCGTTAACTGATTCATTATTTTGTTGTCTTATAATTTTGCCAAACTATAAAAAGAGTCAAACTTTTAGCATTGTTGTCAATTATAGTCAGTTCTTTTAATTTTGTCAATATTGGCCTAATTTTAAAGGTGTTGGAATTTGAAGATGGGCCCAGTACAAGTCTACATGTGGTGAGAGTGTTAGGCTCCAGAACGAGACTTTATTGAGTTTGATGTAGTAGCATTCTCTAAAATGCCCTTAAGCAATTTAGATTGGACTCACTTCACTTTATTAAATCTTCCTTTCTCCTTTATTTTATCGATGTGGGATTTCCACTTCTTTAACACTCCCCTCCAAGTTCAACTGGCTTGGCTCAGTTGTGATTTGCCTTTATTTTGTCATCTTGGGCTTGTGTTCTTTTTGAGTCTTAGAGGCCTCAGGTCTCTCGTCTTATTTTTGCCCGAGCTTGTACTCTTCTTGAACTTCAGAGGCCACAGGCCTTCAGCATTTTTAACTTATTTTTAACTTAGTGAGTCTAGTCTAGCCTTTAATTGCTAGTCCAACTCGTCTGGAAATTTCTTGGTCTTTGGATCTTCATAGGCCGTGAGGCTGTTGGGCTCTGATACCATTGTTGGAATAATTTGAAGATAGGCCTGATCCAAGTCTATATGTAGTGAGAGTGTTGGGTCCCAGAATGAGGCTTATTGAACTTGATGTGGTAAGTTTCTTCAAAATGCCCTTAAACAATTTGGATTGGGTTCACTCCCTTTCTTTCTTTATCGATGTGGGATTCTCTGTTCTCCCTTTCCTTTCTCCTTTCCTTCCTCCTTTCTTTTATCAATGTGGGATTCCCACTTCTCTAACAAAAGGTTCGTGTTAATTAGTGCCCATGGTCAAATTGAGAATTGGAGTTGCTGATTATGGTGTTAATAATATTATTTAATTTATAGTTGCTGACATGGTATGAAATATGATAATAAAAAATTGAAATCATTTCAATCTTTGTCAATTATAGCCCATTTTAAAGATTTGTTTCAATTATAGACAACTGACTAATTTTGACAAGACAAAATTAATACCTTATTACTTATATCCAATAAAAACTAGTATTTATTTACTTTTTTAATTAGTGTTTATTTTACTTATGATAATTAAAAGTAAAATTTCTGCATTCTCTCCTTGATGACAATAAAGTGATGATTATTATTGTTTTTATTGACATTCTTATGTGAATTTTTAATTTTGGGAAGATAAAAAATTGTATCCTGTTTTACAAATGAGTTCTATATGTACATTCTAAAAAAGGGGAAGAGAGTGGAATTCTTTTATTATTATAAGTAAATTGAATGTTATTTTTATTGTATTAAGTAATAAAATTTTAATTTTGACTAATTTAGGTCAAAATTATTAAAAAATTATAAAATTAGTCTTATAGACGAAAAATTGAAAAAGCTATTTTAATAATTAGATTTTATGTCACTTCAGCAATTTTAGATAAAATAATAATATTGATGTCATGTCAATGGTTCCAATTCTTAATTTTGCCCATGAGCTGTAATTAACATAACCCTTTAGAAATTAGGGTAAAATCAATAAAAGTAAAAGAATTGGTTATAATTGCAAAATGTTGACTAGGTTTTGCTTGTTTTTACTATTTGGCCTGTATTTTTTTTAGCACTTTCTTCTTTGGTTATAATATATAGTTGAACACAGTATCTGAAGAATGGGAGATGTAAAATCAGACTTAAGAATGGAGTAAAATTTTGTGTATTATACTCTGAGTGAATGAGTATTTATACAAGTTACAAAATCTATGTATGGAAATAAAATCAATCTCATAAAATCAAATCCCCAACATCATGCCTACAATTACGTTATGTACATGGAAACTAAAATACATATCATAACAAGAGAGAAATATTATGTTATTGTAGTTTATCTTTGGTTCCCCAACATTGAATTTCTTTTTCCCCTACTTTTCTCATGTAAATTTTCCTATTTGTAACTTGCAGTTGTCAGCTTTCAAATTCCTAGTGTATTTTCTTAACAGATACCAGTAAATTCTATTGCTAATAATAGCTTATGCTGTTAGGGATCTTTTGGGGAGATATTGAAAGCCCATTGGCGTGGAACACCTGTAGCTGTCAAACGCATTCTTCCATCCCTTTCAGATGATAGATTGGTGATGTGAGTCCTACTTAAGTTGTGCTTACATATTGTATTACAGGTGTTGATCGTCATTTTTGTTGATTTACTCTGTGAACTTCAATTTACTATAACTCATAACCAAAATATAAGATGCCATAAGCTATCTTTATCAGAAAATAAACTTCTCAAATGATGTGTTAGTTCCCTACAAATAGGTGTTATGCTATGCTCTGAGCTTTTATTTTAATGACAGTTAATCGGTACCCTGTTAATTGATGGAATTGTTGTGATTTTTCTTTTTTCACTCTGAAAGGCATAGAAACTACTTTTACATGATCCTCTTAGAATTCTTCTTTGAAGATGGTGTTTCTCTGCTTCAACTTAAATTGCAATGAGTTCCACTTCTCTTAACTAAGTATTTTAGGCAGCCATTGTTTGTAGGAATTGATTGATCTGTTGCTTCTTGTAGATTTTATCTACTTTCCTCCTAACCCTGTTCTTCACTATATTATGGTTTTCTTATCCATCTTTCTCTTTGCCAATTCAGTCAGGACTTCAGGCATGAGGTTAATTTGCTAGTGAAGCTTCGCCATCCAAATATAGTTCAATTTCTAGGAGCTGTAACTGATAAGAAGCCTCTTATGTTGATTACTGAGTATTTACGAGGGGTATATGTCTATGATCTCAATATTTTTCTTTCTGGTTCCAAATTTTAGATTCCTCTAGAAAAGCTATTGTTAATTACTTGAAAGTTTACCTTTGAGGTGAATCTTGCTTTATCATAGCATTCATGTGTTGTCACAGGGTGATCTTCATCAGTACCTCAAGGAAAAGGGTGCACTAAGTCCTTCAACTGCCATAAACTTTGCATTGGATATTGCCAGGTATTGCAAGCTTCCATTTGATCTCGTTGCTAGTTGCTAGTTGCTATTGATGGAAGGTGGGGATTTTGTGTCTGTAAATTTTGTATTGTTGGCAGTTAGTCTAGAACTCTATATTTTCAAGGTAAGGTCATCACGTGGGCTTTACTAGACCTGGCCCCGGGCTGGTTACGGTCTGCGTTTTGGGCTGAAATTGTTGGTTTGTCAGGCTTCACGGTTCAAACTGGTTCCAGTTTTAAACGGTTTTGGTTAAAAAAGGTTCTGGTTTAGCTCCAGTTCAAAATTTTTTAAAATTACAATACTCTTTTCTTTTCCCAAAGAATTACAATAATCTTAACATTCTATATGTTGGAGTACATAAATTTACAATACATCATTTATTTAGTTCTATAATAAAAAAATTACAAGGTAGCAAACTAAGCAATATAAATTTTCTTTAAAAAAAAGAAAGAAAAAAAAAATTGCGCCAGTTCCAGTTCGGAACTAGTGGTTTGAGCTGGTCAGTTCCGAGCCTATTCCTTTCTTGGTTCAGTGGGGGAGGGGGGTGGAAACCCGTAACTAGCCCCCATTTTAGATTCATGAACAGGAACCCTTTGACCAGTCCGGTTTCGGTTTGTTTCACAGTCCGAACCGGATATGGCCAGGTCTTGGCTTTACTGAGAATACCGGTTAGCTTTCCATTATATTCAAACTTGTTGCATGAAGTTCTATTTTATTTATTTATTTGATGATCCAATAAGCTAAGCTTCAATTTTTATTGGTCCTTTTCCATGGATCAATCCTAATAACTGTGTAGTATTTGAGAAAGGAGAAGAAAATATACGCAGACTACTTGAGGAACAAACGAGAAAATTATTTAATATATTGCCTTAAATTTTACTAACTTGTATATACAACTTTGAAGATTTTATATTTTTGTATATTGATACGAACTGGTCTAAAACAGTGGTAGATGGGAAAAAAGGATGTGTAGCGATACTAACTAGTTTGGGATTAAGGCTTTGTTAGTTTTGTCTGTTGTTGTATATGCAACTTCAGTAAATTTTGAATACTGTGCTAATGTATGTTTTGTTAATCCTATTGATCAGAGGCATGACTTATCTTCACAATGAACCAAATGTCATTATCCACAGAGACCTAAAACCAAGGTAAGTATCATGTCTTTTAGTTTGTAGCCAACCATTCTGCTGTTTAAAGTATCTAGCAGTGCATTAAATTTAGCATTTGCAGTTTTAGCATTCCCTAACATGCTTCGAGAATTGAGAATATTGAGCTGACAGTTCCAGCTTCTTTTCCCTTTTTACTTATTAAATTTGTTCTCTAAACCTTAGGAATGTTCTTTTAGTCAACACCAATGCTGACCATTTGAAAGTTGGAGATTTTGGACTAAGCAAGATCATCAAGGTTCAGAATTCTCATGATGTTTACAAAATGACTGGCGAGACGGGAAGCTGTGAGTGTCTCTTTCAGAATCCTTATTGAATGAATTATATTCTCATATGCTTATTAATCCTTGCTTGCTTGTAATAAAACAAAAGATCGGTATATGGCTCCTGAAGTTTTCAAGCACCGGAAATATGATAAGAAGGTTGACGTTTTCTCTTTTGCGATGATATTATATGAGGTAATTTTGCTTTCACTAAGACAATATAAATGAGGCGAAGTCTAGATGAGTTGTAATGCATTTTCTTCCTTAATGCAGATGCTGGAAGGTGAACCCCCACTAGCAAATTATGAGCCTTATGAAGCAGCCAAGTTTGTGGCAGAGGGGCATAGGCCTATATTTCGTGCCAAAGGATTTACCCCTGAATTAAGAGAGTAAGTCCATTTTGATATATTTCAATTTCATTCCCCCAACCCAAAAAAGTAAACACGGAAAGAAAAAGGTGAAGGGTGGGGAATGTATGTCAAGGAAGGTAATAACTGTTGGCCACTCCAAAGCTGGACTGTTGGCCTAATGCCAGTAAACCAATTGGAACAACCATGCCAAATTAACATTGTTGAATATAAAAAATTAATTGTTGATATTCATTAACCATTATAGTTTTCTGGTTTTGAGCTTACTAAGTTGTAAGAAAATGATATTGCAGGATCTATCATTAGTCGCTAATTTCTTCATTTCTATGTTTTTAGATTAACAGATCAGTGTTGGGCCGCTGATATGAACAGAAGACCGACCTTTTTGGATATTCTCAAGAGGCTTGAAAAGATAAAGGAAACTTTACCTGCAGATCATCACTGGAGCATATTCAATGCATAATACTGAGAGCAGTGGCACGTTCAAATTTATGGATCTATGTGCTGCCCGGGCCTGTCATTTATTGTACCCACTGTTGTGCAGATGGTGTTGTGATTTCATTTGACTGAGATTGCGAGTTACTGCTGTCGCAGGTTTGCGACTAAATGCATCAGACTTTATCAAGAGTCAGACTTGGTATTCACTAGTCTCTTTGTATTGATCACGTGCCACCATCAGGTAATATCATTCAGTTAGAACAAATAAACATTTTCATTATCTAGGTTTTTCCCATTGTTTTTCCAACTGTAATTGCTTCTGGTTTCTCATATATGAGTAGGCAACATTACATGTCCAAACTTTTGAAGCTTCCAGGTGAATTTCTGTATATGCTAGTTCTTGAACCAAAGATTTTTTTTTCTTTTTATTTCCTTTTTCTTTATGGTAGACACTGCAGAGTTATGGCCAAATTACACTTATGAACTTCCTTAAGTGGATTTTAGTTTGCTTTGCGCTGGGATGTGGCATCATGAGCGAATGAAACTTATACATCTCATTGATTGTTCAGCTATAAAAGGCTACCCCAGCTGACATGGTTACTATGTTCGGCTACAAATAGCCATTTCACAGATGGATGCTTGGTAAAAGACTCGATGCAACATGAGCGAATGAAACTCATCTTAAATAAAGCTGATGTGCCAAATATAAATTTTTTGCAAATACTACCAATGAATTCACTAGTTATCTATTGAAAGTATTACGGTTTGTTGCCGGTGTCCGTTGAAAACTAGACTCACAAGCGCGGAACCTGTCAGAATCCTAAATAATTTTAAATTAACCATTTGCATTGTACATCATTTGCGGACAAAAACAAGGAGAGAAAGATGAGCGTACATTATATTAGCCTGTTTAAATTATATTTAAATGAGCTTCTTTTTCTCAAAAAAGGTTTTGAGGTGCCACTGCCATACTTGCAAGCCTGCCACTGATGGACAAATAAGAAGTGAGAGAAAACTGAACCAGCCCATTCTTGAGTTAGTGGCTCGATTCAACTCTTGCATTTCTTCTTCCCTGGATGCATCAACATGTTAAGCCAGACAAGGTTTGATATTTGAATGTTTCAACTTTAACAACAGTTTGAGAAACCGCATTTCTCTTTTACCTTTCACGCAGATAATAGATCTTTTCCTGGATTGATATAACAGTATCATGCAGCTTCTTCAGCTCTAATTCCATTTGCTGGTATTTAAAATAAAGACAAATGCGTAAGGATCTGTCAATGCTCCATTCATGACACTTGAAAACATTAAACTGATGCAGAATTTCTGAGATCATGTCATAAAATGAGCAAGGAATACATTATATGGCAGGGCGAAGTGCACTGAAAAGCACGAAGTGAACAATATTTCAGTTTATCACTGTCCAAAATCAAGTTGCTACAATATGGCAAAAACAATCATTAAAATTTGAAACCTAGAAAGTTCATGAAGGTTGTTGATGATTTTAGGAAAGATTACGTTTACTTTCATTAATCCATCATATACGTCAAACATTGGAATGGATAAGTTTTGCAGGTTATCTTAGTAACAGTGTCCAGTTTCCAAGGGTTAACATCTGGTTCTTGACTGTGCGGTTGTCGAAACCGGTCAAAAATAACCTTCTTGGTTATCAACAAAGGTTATCAACAATTTACAACTGCAGATAGTGGTGAAGGATCGAATTTACAGAGAATTGATTACCTATTTATTTTTCTCAATCAAGACCAAGAGAACTAATTGAAAACACAATTAAAAGCAAGTAATTGAAAGTTGAATGAAAGTAAAGTGCAATAAAAGTAAAAATGGGGGTTTTGAGATTGATTTATCTATCAACTATTGAAAGCAATTAAAACAGTAAGTAATCAAAATAAAACAAGAAATTAATATGAGAAAAGTCTAGTTGAAGATATGGATCCACTTTGGTCGTTTGGGTTGATCATAGAAACTTAGGTTTTCTTGATTCATTCAATAGATTAGTTATGGGGGTGGAAAGCGCTTCTCACCACCATGTCTCTCCTTATGATCAAATTAATTAGGGAACGTCCTCTAATCAATTACTAATTAACAAATTGCCAAGGAACGTCCTTGGGCCTTAGGCATCAAAACAATTGTCAATTGCATAAAGAATGAGAGAGATCTAACCCTAGCTACTCAAAAGCATGAGATGTTGCTAGATCATGCAATTCCTTAGTTTTTACACCAAGTGTTCTTAGGTCAGAATATTTTCAGCAATTACGGACTAACAAATATCTTAACCAACAATCAATTAACTTTGCAATCAAGAATCAAGTGGCCAATTTGATCAAAACAACAAAGCAATCTTTAGAATTAAGCACAATTGCATGAATATTGAAATAATCAAAAGCAAACACTTTATGTTCAGATCTCACAACCTTTTAAACAACCTTAGTTTCAACCAAACTTCAACTAGAATAAGGGTTTCAGCCACTCATGGCTGAACTAAAACAGAAAATAAAAGAAAAGAAGAAGAAAAGATGAAGAACCAAAGGGGAAGAGCCTTGGAGAGCCTTGGAGACCCTTGTGTGGATGATGAATGTTGCCTCTTCTTGTCTTCTTGAAGCCTTTAAATAGGAGTTGAGAGGCTGCCTAGGGTTTTTTGGGTGTCCATGCATCTTTTAGAGATTTGCCCAAAGTGCCCTTGTGTCTTTTATGTGCATGTGTGGAGTTGCAAGCTCTTTTTGGTCTTTTAATTGCTGTCCAAGGTGTGTCCAAGAAGATTTATGCACTAAAGAGGAAGGTGGAGCCTTGATTTGAATTTTGAATGAGCATGACACTAAGTGGGAAACATGTGATCTTCAAGATTTGACTTCTTGAACAAGGAGGAGGCTGTTCGGGGGCACTTTTGGCCGCCTAAGATGAGTTTCGGAGGCTGGACTTTCGGCTCTGGACGCAAGGTTCGGCGGCCGAAGGTGCCCCCGAAAGTGGGTGACTTTCGCCTCTAGACTGGACTTTCGGCTTCTGAAAGTGCTTCCGAAAGTGGGTGACTTTCGGCTTCCAAAAGTGCTTCCGAAGGTGGTTGAGTTTCGGCTTCCGAAAGTGCTTCCAAAGGTGGTTGAGTTTTTGGCACTTTTTGGCATTTTTAAGAGCATTTTCTCCAAATTGTTCCTTTACACCTAATATCTGTAAAACATGATTAAAACCACAAAATTAGGTAGAATAGGTGCAAATAAATATCAATAAGATCATGATAATATGGACTAAAATATGCTCTATCAAATACCCCCACACTTAGCCTTTTGCTTGTCCTCAAGCAAATAAACATAGTCAAATAAGCTTTCTCACTCTAGATCTTTATTTCCACTTAAGCTCTTACTCTAGACCCCTATTTTGAATCATTGCAGTGAAGAATATATGCATGAAGATTACTCACCTTCTTTCCTCGTTTCCCTTTGCTTACCATGGCTAGGATTTGTTTTCCTCAAGAGAGACCATACATGCACATTTATTTGTTAAGACTTTTTCTAACTTTTGGTGTCACTTGCTGTAACAGCCCGAAAATCCGGACCGCTACCGGCGCTAGGATCCAGATCGGCATAAGGCCGCCGGGACCCGTAGCAAGCCTACTATGCATCCTGTACAGTTGGTATAATCCCAAACATGGTCAAACATTTCCATAAAACACTTAAAACTTTACCTTTGCCCAGCTTGACCTGTGTATGCACTATGACTGAACTCATAGAACCCCTAAGGTCAGCATACCCTATGTCAAACTCGGTCCCACACATACATCAACATAAAAAAAATAAAACTCATGTACAAAGGGATTATCCAACTCGGGCCAAGCACAATACTATAACTCTGAACATATTACATAATATCATTTTACAATACAACTCTTTTACATCATTACATAACTTTACATTACATCATGTCCACTACTATTCTATTACATATCATGACCATAGCCATATCCTGTTGACTTCCTGAACTACTCTGACCCTGCAAACCTGGGGTTAGGGGAGAGGGGTGAGCTATAAAGCCCAGTGAGCAGAAACCATAAGAGAAAAACAGTTTATTTTAACGTATGCTATCATGGAATGCATCACATCACAGACATATCACATCAAGGATGAATTTGTCACCAATAGCTCTCAACATACCGTAATATGTCCAACTATACCAGGAGCGATGAGGCCACACCTAGTATTCGCTTACATAACTCATATCATACATGTCCAACTACACCAGGGGCGATTAGGCCTCACCTAGTGTTCGCTTACATATAACATAGTGCCAGGGGCGACCTGGTCTTTCTATCTCATATCATGCCATGTCATATCATATCATATCATATCGTACTGAGGGCTAGAGGATCATTCAAGATTCATCCACATCACTTTCATCGTATTATGCAGTGCATCATATTCGTGAATTCTAATGCAAACAACCTATTACATAACATGGTAATCATGATGCATGAACATGCTTAACATTTGATTTATTTTAAAACATAAGGTTCAGTTCCACTCACCTCTGACTAGCTCTGGGCCGATTCTGAAACGGCTGACACTGCTACACACCTCGGTTCCTCAGGTCCGATCCTACACAGGTGGACTCTAGTGAGGTGCCAAACACACTCTAAACAACTCATAAACAACTCCCCAAAAACCCCCTAAAACATCAAAGAAACATGCATACAGAACACTCATGAAAGGGCTGGACAGGGCACTTTCGGCGGCCGAACCCTCTCTCCAGAGACGAAACTCGGGCACTTTCGGCGGCACCTTCGGCGGCCGAAAGTCCCTCTCCAGAGACGAAAGTCAGGCACTTTCGGCGGCCGAACCTTCCTTCGGCGGCTGAAAGTCTGCTTTCAAGCCAAAACTCAACTTTCGGGGGCAAGGTTTGGCAGCCAATCCATGCATCCATAGGCAGGTTCGGCGGCCGAAACCACCTTCGGCGGCCGAACCTGAGTTCTTCCAGAACTCAGCCTTTGTGCATACAAGCCTCCCAACCCCCCAAAACAAGCACCCAACTTCTTAAAACATGCATAAACTTCTCAAAACCAAGCATAAGCCTTTAGTCATGCATAAAGGAGCTTAACAACTAGATTAAACTCCAAAAACAACATCAAAAGCATATATAGATAGCTTATGACCCACATAGGCCAAAACCATCAAAACAACCCATAATCTCACTTGCTCTTTCCCAATCATGCATACACTCTCCCACATGCATAAACTAGCTCAAACTTTCAACATAACATCACATAAACACACATTGGGCACAAAACCCACATAAACCCTAACATGCATATCTACCCATACTCAACCATCAAAACATCATTAAACTTACTTAAAACTTCATTAAAACACTAGGAAAGCAAGGATCTACACTTACCTCTTGAAGATCGAGAGGTGGTGCGATCTCTAACTTGGAGGTGTGGAGGATTCAAGCTCCAAAAGCCTCCAAACTTCCAAAACTCCTTTTTAAGCTTCAAAACTTCAAAAACAGGGTAGATCTCATGAAAACTTGAAGGATGGGTAGAGAAAAACATGAAAACGACCAAAGGAGGACCAAGACTCACCTGAGCTCGAGAATGAGGAGAAAACTCGCCCATTTCCGATCTAAGGGCTCTTTATAGGTGGCCTGGTCGACGACTTTCGGCAGCCTAACGTGTAACACCCTTTACCCTATCAAAGAGTAGATAGAGCAAGGAATGTCACAAATAAGGATTTCCTGCTGAGTGCATCTGCTACCAAATTAGCTTTGCCTGGGTGATAATCTATAATGCAATCATAATCTTTCAGTAACTCTAGCCATCTTCTCTGTCTCAGGTTTAGCTCCTTTTGTGTGGGCAAGTATTTCAGGCTTTTATGATCTGTATAGATATAACATTTCTCACCATATAAGTAATGTCTCCATATTTTAGATATATCAGGACTAAACAATTTCTTTTATCTGTAAATACCAAGTTTTTAGGTAATGCATGTAACTTTCATCAAGTGATTAAAATAAATGTGAGATTTCTAAACCAAAATTTTTCGGCAGAATTTCCTCTGTTTCATTAGCACTTTAACCTGTAAGACATATGAACATCACACTTATAATTACACTAACAACTGTCATTTGATATCTTACTATTTTTTATTACATAATCTTTACAACTCACTCTATTTAATATGTACATGCCAAAATAAAACTGTACTATGACTCAGAGACTCAAAAGAACCAGCTATGATAATGGCCTTGATATCTGATGTAGACCTTTGATGAACTTCGCGTGCCTACTTTATCTACAACCTGCGTGAGGTAAAAACCAACACGCTGAGCTAAGGCTCAGTGGGTGATAACAACAAATAACAAAATAGCGTAAACAAGTTCACGTTTACAGATAATCAGAATAAAAACATCTTCTTTTTCCTTTATTGCACATTTTCTATTCATAGCAAATCACCACAGCTTAGTGCATGTAATAGATGCAAACATATTAACACTCACTAATAAGTTCACAAAATCAAGTATCAATCTTAACTAAGATCTTAGCCCTTATAAACACATAGTAGGATCGACTAGGTAGATAAGGAGTTATAACGGTAGGCACAGGGTGCCGAACGGTAGGCTCAGAGGCCAAATCTGTGATAGCAGAGCTCTGTGGCCATGCTTATGAGGTACCAGATATGTAACCTCAAATATAGATCATGTATCGGTAGCAGTACTGCGAACTCTGTATGTTTATATGGCATGCCATACCCTTAAGCTAACCCCGACTCCTATTATGTTTACCAGGGCCAAGCACTATTAATTCAATGTATCAATGTAAAATGCATACCATTTGAAGCTATTTGAATTCATTTTCCAAGTTATATATATCATATGCCAAGATTTACAATATGGAAAACTCATGGCAAATAGTGCAAAACTTTATTGACTTAGCATTTTAATGTAGAAAACTACATTCTGCCATATATTGCATCAACTTTTCAAGTAGTTTAGCGTTATAATTGAACTTCATTTTCTTCATAAGAAATGTACATTTATGTCTTATCTGTTATGAATTTTTCTTTACAAGCTGCTCAATCAGGTCTTAATCAGTCCAGTATTAGTACCTGTTTATAGTATCACAAAAATTATCAGATTCATACATTTCCATACAAATTCAAGCTTAAGTGTCTTCTACAAAGTTTTAGGTATACTTCTTAGGATTCATTTGGCACTAGTATTAACAAATTTCACTGAGTACATAATTAGTTATAGTATAATCAATACACACTGTTCCGGATGCACTAACTCTGTATCCAATTTAGGTTCACTTCAAATTTTCATCATCTTACCTACAGATTCAGAATTTGGTCAATTCATGAAAGTTTTAGCTCTTTGTCTTAGCTTTCATTTGGTATATATTAGGCTTAATTTCAATAACCACACAATAAGTTATAAGAATATCAACACAAGCTGTCCTGTTACAACCTATTCTGCCAGATGTGCACTTTTAGCTCTCATGTTAAATTTCTTTACTCTAAGCCTTTCAAACATCATTTTAACATTCATATAACATATTTATACAATCAAAACAACATTTCCAGCAAGTAAAATCAACCCCTAATTTCACTTATTCATGGCAGAATCAAAGGAAAACAGAAAAATCATACAAACACCAAACCTTTCTTGAATTCCTCCTTTCTTTTCCTCTTCTAATCTCTAGCTATCTCCTTTCCCTTTGATGTTCCTTCACCTAGGTCAATTTATGTCTTAGGAAAGGATTGAATAAACTATAAATTAAAGCTTTATAATTCAAATTCATGCATGAAGAAATGAGAAGATGTTATTTCCTACACATTTCTAAGCTTACCTTTGATTTTCAAGCTTGGTGTATATGGAACCCTAAACTTTTCTTCTTCAATCCCTTCACTATATGGCTCTTCCTTTAGATCTAGGTCTTAGGATGAATTTTGGTTAAAGAAAGAAATTGATTTGGTGAGGTTTGGCTTGGCTTTGGTGGGAGAAAGAAAAGCAAAATTTCTTCTTCTTTGAAAATGGATGACCTACGGCAAAGTGGATGAAGGAAGAAGAAGATGTTATTTCCTACACATTTCTAAGCTTACCTTTGATTTTCAAGCTTGGTGTATATGGAACCCTAAACTTTTCTTCTTCAATCCCTTCACTATATGGCTCTTCCTTTAGATCTAGGTCTTAGGATGAATTTTGGTTAAAGAAAGAAATTGATTTGGTGAGGTTTGGCTTGGCTTTGGTGGGAGAAAGAAAAGCAAAATTTCTTCTTCTTTGAAAATGGATGACCTACGGCAAAGTGGATGAAGGAAGAAGACAACCCACTTTTTAATTTGCTTGGTCATTTCTCCATCCAATAGCTAGGTGACACATGTTGGGTACATTAAATTTTATCTTTTAACTTTCCATATTTACACTTTAACCCACTAAACTCTTTACCATGTTTCAATTTAGTTTTCAAACTTTCAATAATAATAGATTGACATACTAAAATAAGCTTTTAGCCTTTAGAAGTCCTTTCCACTTAAGCAAGCATGACGGATTTAAAACAAACACCTCAAGCAAGCACGTCAGGAAACCCTAAGCACCTCCCGAAAGTGACTCGTTCCCGACTCGCTAATCACACTGTCTACTTTATTTCTGAATATGTCCGTTTCTTTATTTGAGTTTTCTATAATTCAGTTATTAGCAGATTAGAGTTATGCTAGTACCTCCCCTAAGTAGCTCGGGGTAAGCTAGCACCTCCCCTAATGCCACTTACTTTAGTAGTGAAATAGCCTAACCCATACCTAGTGATGTCACTGCTCTAGCTATGGGTTTGAGGATGTTACATAACGCGTCCCCTAAACTCATGCATGTTCGGAGGCCGAACTTGAGGTTCGGCTGCCGAACCTTGGCTCGTTCAAACAAGACTTTCGGAGGCCAAAGGCGCTCCCGAAGCCTTCCCATGTTCGGCGGCCGAACTTTACTTTCGGCGGCCGAACATTTGGTTGTGCCACTTGGCTTTAAATTAAAATTAATTTATTATATATTTTTTTCTTTTCTTTTCTTCTTTTCTTTTCTTTTCTTTTTTTCTTTTTAATTCTTATTATGTATTTATTTTTAATGTATTTTTGGGATGTTACATTTTCTTTTCAAAACTCAATTCTTTTTCATATAAAACCATGAAATCAGTAAAAACATTTTAGAAATCACATTTTACCCCTCTAGAAGACTTTGGCATCAGCAAAATTCCAAATCCCAACGGAGATTCCATCGGAAGGTAGGGATTCCGATGCTGGAATCTAGCCGTGTATTACACTTGCCCTTACCTTGAAGTACTTTATTCAGACTTTTTGCACTTTAGATCTTGCTTGGAGAAGTTACCAACCTTTTGACGTGAAGGTACATATTTGTGATATCCACCCCCAGTTACTCAGTTGGTCACCTTTCCAAGTGGCTACTAGCTCTGTTCTTAGTCTTTTGACCATTGGAACAGTTTTTGATTTGTGCTTTTGAGGTCTTTGCCTTTGCTGAATTTTCTTTTTCTCAATGATTTGGGCAAATCAATACCAATTGCTAAATCAAGTCACATTAAGTTCATTCACACAACTTTCAATTTATTCTCTCAATTGAGGGTCATCAATATATTTTTCACCATGGCAAACTCAAAGATTCAATTCAAAAGGTAATTCTCAAACATGAATATAACTCACTGCAATTGATTCAACATAAGTTTAAAGAGCCATCACATCAATGGGGTCATGGAAAGAAAAGCTCATCCAACATAATTTATCAGTTTGAGTAGAGCAAATAAAAAAGAAGAAGACTGTGGTTGTGTGTTATTGAAAGCAAAAATGAAAATTTTGAAAAAAAAATCACAATGAAAATGAAAACAAAAATTCAAACTGAAAATTAAAGCAAAAATAAACAAAAATAAAGATTCAGAAATATGCACCCCCACACCTAAATCATGCATTGTCCTCAATGTAAAAGAAAAGAAGAGAACAAAGGAATCTGAATACTCCCCTGGGGTGTGGTGTGCATGGCATGATCACTATTCAGACCGAGAAAGTGGAATTTCTTCCACTACTTGCACTGCGAATCCTTCATAATATGGTTTCAATCGATGCCCATTTACTTTGAAGATTTTTCCAGTTTCTATGCTTTTGATGTCTACAGCTCCATGGGGGTAGGCATGTTTCACAATGAATAGTCCAATCCACCTAGATCGTAGCTTTCCTGGAAACAATTTTAAACGAGAGTCAAAGAGTAAGATTTTATCACCAACCTCAAATTGTTTTCTTGAAAGATGACTGTCATGGGTGGCTTTGGTTTTTGCTTTGTAGTTCCAAGAGTTCTCATATGCGTCTCGTCTTATTTCCTCTAGCTCTTGCAGTTGCAATTTGCGGTGGTGTCCAGCTTTCTTGAGGTCCATGTTGCAATTCTTTACAGTCCAATATGCCTTGTGTTCAAGCTCGACTGGAAGGTGACAAGCTTTCCCATAGACCAATTGGTAAGGGGACATGCCTATGGGAGTCTTGTAAGCTATTCGGTAGGCCCATAAAGCATCTTCTAGTCTGGCACTCCAATCTTTTCGATTAGGGGAGACTGCCTTCTCAAGGATGGCCTTAATTTCTCTATTGGATACTTCAGCTTGCCCATTTGTCTGAGGGTGGTAGGCTGTAGATGTTCTATGGATCACATTGTGTTTCCTGAGGAGGCTTTCCACTACCTTGTTGCAAAAATGAGTCCCTCTATCACTGATGATTGCCTTTGGTACTCCATGTCTGGCAAATATGTGGGTCTTCATAAAGTCTACTACGGCCTTGGCATCATCAGTCTTTATTGCTCTAGCTTCCACCCATTTGGATACATAATCCACTGCAAGGATGATGTAGGTGTATCCAAAGGATGGTGGGAATGGGCCTATGAAGTCTATGCCCCACACATCAAACACCTCACAGACCATGACGGGGTTCTGTGGCATTTGATTTCTTTTGCTCAGATTTCCAGTTTGTTGACATCTAGCACATGATCTGCAAAACATAAAAGCATCTCGAAAAATAGTGGGCCAAAACAGACCACTTTCAAGTATCTTATGAGCAGTTTTTCTGGGACCAAAGTGTCCACCACAACTATATGAGCGACAAAAAGTGAGTACTGAAACTATTTCTTGGTCTGGAATACATCTCCTTATTATTTGGTCAGCACAATATTTCCACAAATATGGCTCATCCCAAACATAGTATTTGGCATCTTTCTTTATCTTATCTTTGGTGTGCTTTGGCATGTCAGAAGGCAAGTTACCTGTGGCTAAGTAGTTTACCATGTCTGTGTACCATGGCTCATTAGATTGGGCAAAGAAGATTTGTTCAAGGTGGTCATTCTTATATTCTTCAGATTCTGAGAGATGTTGCAAAGGTGTCTGCGCAGAGGTGGTTTCAGAAGTCTCCTTCTGTGCAAGACTTGACTGCAAAGGAGATGGCGCAGAACTGGATTCAGAAGCTTCCTTTTGTGCAGGACTTGGCTGAAAGGGAGGCGGAGGAGAGCTAATTTGCATGGGAAGCTGAATGGGCGCGCCTGAGAGGCTTTCAGATGCCTCTTCTTGCGCAGGGGTGGTCTGTACTCCATTCTGAAGTGGTGCAACTGGTGTACTTCTTGTAGTGGTTTGCAGTTCATCTGCTGGATGCTGCAAACTATTTCCTTAAGTTTCGACTCTTTCTGGCTCTCATTCCTGCAAAGATCATTATTTAGTATATCATCTTGATTTACAAAAAAAACATTTTCACTCAAACAATCAATGATATCTAAATCATCAACAGATTCTGTTTGATCAGTTTGTTTAGGCAAACAATTTTCTGATTGTTTCTCTTCAGCAGCTTGTTGTTGTACTTGTGAACTTTCATCATTTGTCTTATCATCTTGAAACTCTTCCTCTTTCCTTAATATGTTTGCATTTAATGAGGTGGTCATTTGTTCTATCTGCTGTTGGATGTTTTTCATAGAACTTGCCAATGTCTCAATCATCTTCTCAAGGTGTTGGTTGGAACTTGGAGGTGCTGGTTGGGCTTGATATCCTTGATAGTCCTGGTAGTTGTTAGCCCTAGCATAGCCAAAATTCGGATGGTCTCCCAAACATGGATTGTAGGTGTCAAGGTAATGATCATGTCTTGGTTGTCCATAGGATCCTTCAAATGCATGTACTTGTTGAAGTTGTTGAGCTTGACCTATAACAAGACTTTTCAAAGCAGAGGTTAGTTCAGAAATTTGAGAAGTGAGAACAGATATACCTACCTCATTGACTCCTTTTTGCAATTGCTTTTCATCTCCATATTGTCTAGATGCTACTGCAAGTCTTGAAATCAACTCTCTAATTGCTTGAGGTGTGCTATCTTTAATTGAACCTCTACATGCTACATCAATGAATTTCCTTTCGGATGGTAGCAAACCTCCACAGAAGAATTCTATGAGTGATCTTTCTGAAATGTCATGTTGAGGACAATTTGTACACAATCTATTAAATCTTTCCCAGTAATCATACAAATCTTCAGTTTCTTCTTGCTTAATGCAACTAATCTCTCTTCTTATGCCTATTATTTTAGAAGTTGGAAAATATTTATTCAGAAAGGCTCTTACCATACCTTCCCAAGAAGTGATTGATCCAGGTAGCAAGTAAAATAATCAATCTTTGGCATAATCATCAAGTGAGAATGGGAATGCTCTTAACTTAACATGCTCTTCAGATATGCCTTGTGGTCCCATGGATGAACAAACAAAATGAAATTCTTTCAAGTGCTTATGTGGATTTTCATGCTCCAAACCTCTAAATTTAGGTAGTAGATGTATCAAACTTGTTTTGAGCTCAAAAGGGGCTGTCAAAGGTGGGTAAGTGATGCACCATAGCGCTTTATCATCAACAGGGGCTGCCAACTCTCTCAGTGTTCTTTCTCTTGGTATTGGTGCCCTCTTGGCTGGATTTTCTGGTTCAATATCAGCATGTACAGCAGGTCCAGCTGGTCTTTGAACAGGGGCAGCAGGTTGCACATGAAATTCAGCCATCTCAGCGGCTGTTTGGGCAATTTCTGCAGCTGTGTTTGCCTGGTGGTAAGTGCATCCGAGTAAATCTGAGAGATCTCAGGTTCAATCCCCCACTCCCCATTTCAAAAAACAAAAAAAAGAGATCAAAAATCTTAACTATATCACTAAATCAAACATTTTTTTTTATATAAAACATTCTAATTTATGCTTCCCAAGAAATCAAATGTCACTAAACCAAACATTTTTTCTCAATTTTTGCTCATTGCACCTTCTAGTGCTTCGACCTATGCAATTGTAATTCAAAAAAAATAAACTTTTATAACTTATAAATGAAGTAACATGCCTATTGGTTAATAGGATCTTCTACAGATTTGTATTCAACTATTTGTATCAGAATAAAATTAATTATAATATGTATAATTGTCTATGTCTAAATTTAATTTCATTTTTTACATTTCTCTCTGTTCTCTTGAATAATTTCAAGCTTTTTTGCTTTTTGATAGCTGTGACAAATCTAAAGACATTTCTTGCGTCTGTAGTTGGTGCTTCTCGTCAATTTTACTCTTCTTTTTTTGAATACTCTACCATTTCAGAAAACTTTTGGGATGGCTTCCAATTTCAAAATTTTTAAGCAAGTGTTTCAAAAGACATTTCTGTAACAATTGGATTTGCCCAGTTTAGATGTTTAGCTAAAGCCACATCCACAATAACCTCATACACATCATGTTCCTGTTGATATCCACGACAACCTCATACACATCATGTTCCTACTGATACTCTTCTAACAGCTCCTACTCTACATCTTCATTTAAAAGCAGGTTTGGGTGTGGATTTGGTTTCTTTCATCCATGACATTAATAGGCAAACTATTTTTCTAAATCTCCCGATAATATTTTGTTCTTCGTAGGGAATTAAAAATAATTAGCAAGGATGGTTAAGCTAAATATTTTAATTACTTTTACTTAACATATTGATCTTAATTACGTTTGACATAAGAGTGCATCTAATTTTATATTTCCAAATGTAACGACCCGGAAATCCGACCCGTTACCGGCGCTAGGATCCAGATCGGCTTAAGGCCGCCGGGACCCGTAGCAAGCCTACATACATCCTGTATACCTGTTTAATCCCATACATGATCAACAAACATACTTAAGAATTAAAACTTTTCTTTTTCTTCATACACCAAACTCAACCTGTGCATGCACTGTATTCATCATATACATAAACATTAATCCCTCTGTGGGATTTCATCAAAGCCTCAATGGCAAAATAAAATCTGTGTTGAGTTGGTTCACATGCACATCATATAATAAGATCATGTACATACCAAGGGATTAACATATACTATGGTCAAGCACAAATCTATCCTCAATAACATAGTTACATAAACATAACGGTTCAAACTTTACATTACATTCTTATCATATGTCATGTCCACATACTCTAGCTATTACATACATATGACTTGACTTCACCCTAGCCGACTTCTTGATCTCTCCTGTACCTGCAACTCTGGGGATAATGGGAGTGGGGTGAGCTAAAAGCCCAGTGAGCGGAAACTAAAAACATTTGTTTTAATTCCTCCATTTTTAGGTACATTATTATTCATTTTTTATTTTTTATTATCAAATAACTTTTATTTTCATTCTTATTCTTATTCATGCTTTCATGTATGCGTCATAACACAAACATTTCACAACAAGGATGAACTTGTCACCATTTAGCCCCTATCCTTCTTACTTATACATGCCGGGGGCGTAGAGCCGTAGCAGGCACACCCGGACTTCCATCATCAATCATAGTGCCAGGGGCGTAGAGCCGTAGCAGGCACACCTGGACTCACATAGGCTATCATGTCATACGAGGGCTAATGGATCATTCAACATTCATCCACATCAACAACAAAGTATGCAATGCAACATATTCGTGAATTCTAATGCAAACAACCTAATATTGCATGGCATAATGATGCATGGGCAATGCTTTATGATTCATTCATTTATTCATTTACTTTAAAACTTAAGGGGTTGTTCCACTCACCTGGTAACTGAAGCTTGACAACGAACTCTGAACAACTATCTCACAACCGGGGGTCTCGGTTCCTCGGGTCCGAACCTACACAGGTGGACTCAAATGAGGCACCAAACATACATGAACGTGACTCTGAAAAGCTCCCCAAAAACCCCCTAAAACATCCTGAAAACATCACATGAAAACATGCAAGAAATGGCTGAACAGGGCACTTTCGGCGGCAGGTTCGGCGGCCGAAAGTCCCTCTGCAGCCGAAAGTCATGCAGGTTCGGCGGCACTTTCGGCGGCCGAACCTCCCAGACAGAGACGAACCTTGAGTTTCGGGGGCAGGCTTCGGCAGCCGAAACTGCCTCCACAAGGGGGTTCGGCGGCCGAAAGTCACTTCGGCGGCCGAACCTGAGTTTCTGCCGAAGGGCAGAAACTTGGCTCCCTTGTGTCCACAGCCTCCAAAACGCCACAAAACCTGCATAAACTTGATTCTACTCATGCATACACATCATACCAGTTCCTAGGGGTCTCATACAAACATATGCCCCAACTACAACACTTCAAACACACATCAAGCAAGCCACATTGTTCAAAAATCACATAAACCTAACATATGCTCAACTAACTCTAACATGCTTCTCTACCCCTTAAAACTTCATGAAACTCATTTGAAACATACATTGAGCTTAAGATCGGCTCTTACCTCTTGAAGATCGAGGAAGAGACGACTCAACTCGGAGATCCAAGCACGAGAGCTCCTGAGTTTCCAAAGCTCCAAAACTTGCCTTTAAAGCTTAAAACTTGCAATGTGGGTTTAAAACTCAAGAAAGATGGAGGAGATCTAGTGAAAGAACACAAGATTTGAGGAGAGGGAGATCGGAAGCTTGTTGTGGCCGAAAATGGGAGAAAACCTCGCCCATTTCGGCTAAGGGTCCCTTTTATAGTGGCTGGCCAGGCCACGTTCGGGGGCCGAAGGTGCCTCCGCATGCATGCAAGGTTCGGCGGCCGAACTTGGAGTTCGGCGGCCGAACCTGCATTTCCCTCACTCAAAACTTTCGGGCGCCTAAAGTCCCTCCGAAAGCATGCATGTTCGGCGGCCGAACCTCAAAGTTCGGCGGCCGAACCTGGGTTTTCCTCCAAAGATTTTTCATGCAAAAACTCATTAATTTTTCATACTTAAAAACATGAAATACATGAAAACATTTCATAAAATCATGGTTTTACCCTTCTAGAGGTTTCCGACATCCGAGGTCCCACCGGACGGTAGGGATTCCGATACCGGAGTCTAGCCGGGTATTACATTCTCCCCCCCTTAAGAACATTCGTCCCCGAATGTTCCTCAACTAACATATAAAGCATGGCATCAATCATAACACACAACATATCATACATGCAACACATAGAACAACTAACACTCACCTCAAAACAGATGGGGGTACTGCTGGAGCATGGACTCCCGTGTCTCCCATGTGCATTCCTCTAAGTTGTGGTGGTTCCAAAGGACCTTTACCATCGGGATTTCCTTGTTCCTCAACTTTCTGATCTGAGTGTCTAGGATCCGCACTGGCTGTTCTACATAGGTGAGATCCTCATGGATCTCCATATCAGGCTCACTAAGAACCTTGCCCGGATCTGAC
Organism: Manihot esculenta; assembly: GCF_001659605.2. Taxonomy (NCBI): domain Eukaryota; kingdom Viridiplantae; phylum Streptophyta; class Magnoliopsida; order Malpighiales; family Euphorbiaceae; genus Manihot; species Manihot esculenta. Next base: position 9,985,230 of record NC_035165.2, on the reverse strand, counting down.
ACGAACTTCCTCAACATGGAAACATGGAAAACCGGATGGATTCTCTCCATAGAAGTAGGCAAGTCCAGCTTGTACGATACATTCCCAATCCTTTGCAGGACTTCAAAGGGTCCAATGTACCGCGGAGCTAGCTTACCCTTCTTACCAAACCGAACCACCCCTTTCATCGGAGACACCTTGAGCAATACTAGATCCCCCTCCTGAAACTCTACCTGTTTCCTGCGGATGTCTGCATAACTTTTCTGCCTGCTGGTGGCAGTCTTTATCCTTTCTCTGATCATGGGCACCACCCTGCTGGTAATCTCTACAAGCTCAGGCCCTGCTAAGGACCTCTCTCCTACCTCTTCCCAGCAAACGGGTGACCTGCACTTCCTCCCATATAAAACTTCATATGGAGCCATCCCTATGCTAGCATGATAGCTGTTATTGTAGGCAAACTCCACCAAAGGTAGATGTTGCTTCCAAGAACCGCCAAAATCTAGCACGCACATTCTGAGCATATCTTCTACGGTCTGGATGGTCCTCTCTGACTGTCCATCGGTCTGGGGGTGGAAGGCAGTACTGAAATCTAACCTGGTACCCATAGCACTCTGCAGACTCCGCCAAAACCTGGAGGTGAACTGGGGCCCTCTATCTGACACTATAGATACCGGGACCCCATGTAGTCTGACGACTTCATCCACATAAACCTGCGCTAACTTATCCACAGAGTAGTTGCTCCTAACTGGAATGAAGTGAGCAGATTTGGTGAGTCTGTCCACAATCACCCATATGGAGTCTAGTCTGTTGGATGTTGCCGGTAACCCCACTACGAAGTCCATAGCTATGTTCTCCCATTTCCATTCTGGAATAGGTAGCGGGTTAAGCATTCCAGCCGGCTTCTGATGTTCTAGTTTCACCCTCTGACACACATCGCAGGCTGACACGAACAGTGCCACGTCCTTCTTCATAGCTGGCCACCAATACACTCTCTTCAGATCCTGATACATCTTGGTGGCTCCAGGGTGAACACTATACCTGGTATTATGGGCTTCCCCCATAATATCTCCCTTCAGACCAATGTCATCTGGCACACATAATCTGTTCCCGTAGCGGAGGATCCCCTTATCATCAAATCTGAACTCACTATCTTTGCCTGACTGAACCGTCCTGGCAATCTTCACTAATTCTGGGTCCTCATGCTGTTTCTGAGCCACCTGCTCCAGAAACACTGGTGTTACCTTCATCTGTGCAATCAAAGCACCTGTGCCAGACAACTCCAACTGTAATCCCTCACTCATAAGTCTGTGGAACTCCTTCACCACCGGCCTCCTCTCTGCTGAAATGTGGGATAGACTGCCGAGTGATTTCCGGCTTAGGGCGTCTGCCACAACATTCGCCTTACCCGGATGGTACTGAATCTTGCAATCGTAGTCACTCAACAGCTCTACCCATCTCCTCTGCCTCAAGTTCAGTTCTCTCTGACTCAGGATGTACTGCAAGCTCTTATGATCTGTGAAGATCTCACACTTTACCCCATAAAGGTAATGCCTCCACATCTTGAGTGCAAAGATCACTGCTGCCATCTCAAGGTCATGTGTGGGGTAATTCAGCTCATGCTTCTTCAACTGCCTAGAAGCATAAGCGATCACCCTCTCATTTTGCATTAGCACACAACCTAGTCCCACACGGGACGCATCACAATATACTGAGAAGTCATCATCACCTTTTGGCAGAGCTAACACCGGTGCTGAAGTCAACCTCCTCTTAAGCTCCTCAAAGCTTTCCTCACACTGATCGGTCCATATAAACTTCTGATTCTTCTTTGTCAATTTGGTCATAGGAGCAGCAATCTTTGAGAAGTCCTGAACGAACCTCCTGTAGTAACCTGCTAAACCCAAAAAACTTTTGATCTCGGTCACTGTGGTGGGTCTAGGCCAGTTAGCTACAGCCTCTACCTTCTTGGGGTCTACTTCAATACCCTGTTCTGACACAATGTGCCCCAAGAATGAAATGCTCCTAAGCCAAAACTCACACTTGGAGAACTTGGCATACAAGCCATGCTCTCTCAAGGTCTGCAAAACTATCCTCAGGTGATGGGCATGCTCCTCTGCATTTCTGGAATACACTAAGATATCGTCTATGAAGACAATAACGAAGTGATCCAGATACTGACTGAATACTCTGTTCATGAGGTCCATGAATGCTGCAGGGGCGTTGGTCAACCCAAACGGCATCACAAGGAACTCATAGTGCCCATACCTGGTCCTGAAAGCTGTCTTCGGTACATCTTCATTCCTTATCCTCAACTGATGGTACCCTGATCTCAGATCTATTTTGGAGAAACAACCTGCTCCTGCTAGCTGGTCGAATAGATCGTCGATCCTCGGCAAAGGGTACTTGTTCTTGATGGTGGCTTTGTTCAACTGTCTGTAGTCGATACAAAGCCTAAGGGATCCATCCTTTTTCTTTACAAAGAGCACTGGAGCACCCCAAGGTGAGGTACTCGGTCGGATGAAACCCTTGTCCACCAGTTCTTGCAACTGTTCCTTTAGCTCTTTCAACTCTGCTGGCGCCATCCTGTAGGGAGGGATAGAGATAGGCCTAGTTCCAGGCATCAGCTCTATTTCAAACTCTATCTCCCTTGCAGGTGGTAGTCCTGGAAGCTCGTCTGGGAAAACATCTAAGAACTCACTTACCACAGGCACTGAGACGGGCTCTCTGACATGACTATCTAACTCCCTCACATGAGCTAGAAACCCCTGACATCCCCTCCTAAGCAACCTACGAGCCTGAAGAGCTGAGATCAGACCTCTAGGTGTACCCCTCTTGTCTCCTCTGAAGACGACCTCTGACCCATCCTGATCTCTGAATCTGACTACCTTGTCTCTACAGTCCAAGGTAGCACCATGGGTCGATAACCAATCCATCCCTAGAATGACGTCAAAATCTGTCAAATCTAGAACCACGAGGTCGGCGGAAAGGCATCTTCCCTCTATGAAAACTGGACTACATTGGCAGACTGCCTCTGCCACTGACGGGTCACACTTGGGTCCACTGACCCATAGGGGACACTCTAACCCAGAGACCATCAATCCTACCCTCTCCACGACTCTCGGAGCAATAAAAGAATGAGATGCACCTGGGTCCATTAAGGCATACACATCTGAACAACCAATGATGAGATTACCTGCCACCACGGTGTTGGATGTGTTGGCCTCCTGCTGAGTCATTGTGAAGATCCGTGCCGGAGCTGATGGACCTTCACCTCTGTATCCTGCTGATGAAGAGGCTGACCCTCTCTCTCTGCCTCTGCCACTGGCCTGTGTTGCGGCTGGAGCTACTGGCTGCACCACACTGCCGGAGGTTGTCTGCTGAGACGGTGCTGTAAAGGCTCCTCTAGGACAGTCTCGAGCCAAATGACCCGCCTGTCCGCATCTGAAACATGTGTTTGTCCCTGCCAGACATACTCCCTTGTGTGGTCTCCCACATCTCATACATGCTGTAACCTCTGCGCCAGAGCTTGAGCCACTGCCTAAACCCAGACCTGACTTGATCTTGTTCCAGAACTTATTCTTCTTAGATTTTCTGTGGCCTCTGTCCCACTTCTTATTGCCTGCAACTGCTGTACTCAGAGAAGAAGAGTCTACCCTTTCCCCACCTGGGGTCTTGGAACCAGAAGACTGTGCCACTGACTGTTTTACCTTCCCTTCAACGATAGCACTAGCCTCCATTCTCCTAGCCATATCCACTATGGCATGGAAACTCTCTCTCTCTGCTGACTGTACCAAAGAGGAATACCTGGAGTGCAGCCTCATAATATATCTCCTTGACTTCTTTTGATCTGTGTCCAAATTCAGCCCAGCATATGGCAACAACTCCAGGAACCTGTCTGTGTACTCGTCTATACTCATGTCATCAGTTTGCCTCAACTGCTCGAATTCTATCATCTTCAATTCCCTTGAACTATCAGGGAAAGCCCATCCTGCAAACTCGTTTGAGAACTCTTCCCAATTCATGCTGTCCACTCTCGGGTTCACATAATTCTTGAACCACTCCCGTGCCTTCTTGCACTTAAGAGTGAACCCGGCCATCTGAATGGCTCTACTGTCATCAGCCCCTATCTCATCTGTAATTGCCTTGACCCGCTCCAAATACACGAACGGATCATCACCGGTTTCAAACTGGGGAGCACCCAGCTTCATATAATCGGTCATCTTGACCTTGCTCCCTCCAGATGAGGTAGGTTTGGGTACTTGTGTTTCCGGGACAGTAGATACTGGTGGTGGTGGAGGTACAACATCCCCTGGGGTAGGGTTTGCTGTACTGGTAAAGGGAGGTGGAGGTGGGTACATGGGGTACTGAGAGTATGGTGGGTAGTAAGGTGGGTATGGCATATGTGGAGGATAAGGGCTAAAACTGGGGTAATCCGATGTACCTCCCATCGAATACCCTGGATGGTGTGAATAGGGTGGGTAGTGATGTGGCTGGACATAACTCGAGGCCTGAGTGCCTCCTTCTGATTCTCCCATGCCCTCTTCCGGCATGCTCACACCGAGACTGCCATCCCTCCTCTGGTCTACTTCCATATCCTCAGACATTCCTCCCTGCACTGTTCCCCTTACTGATCTGCTTCTTCCCAGATCTAAAGACCTTCTAGGGTCTCTAGCTACTCTGTCTCTGTTGGACCTACTGGACATTGCCCTAGGCAATGCTGGAGGACGGGCATCAGTGCCCTCGTCCTGAGGTGGCACTCCAGTCAATCGTGCAGATCGACGAGTTCCTCTCATTCTATCTTCTGAAAAACAGCACATAGTATAAACAATCATTAGCATCATATGGCTCATGTGGAAACACATGAACCCTCATCACATACATAGCATCACATCATAGCATTTATGCACATGCATATCATCATGGCATATCATATCATCATATTGACAGGACTCTACATCCTATCCTAGTGGACATGATTTTCCTAGTGTGCTTGACCTTCTAGAACATCTATGAGCCCGACACTCTAGGTCCGATCATATGAACCTAGGGCTCTGATACCACTCTGTAACGACCCGGAAATCCGACCCGTTACCGGCGCTAGGATCCAGATCGGCTTAAGGCCGCCGGGACCCGTAGCAAGCCTACATACATCCTGTATACCTGTTTAATCCCATACATGATCAACAAACATACTTAAGAATTAAAACTTTTCTTTTTCTTCATACACCAAACTCAACCTGTGCATGCACTGTATTCATCATATACATAAACATTAATCCCTCTGTGGGATTTCATCAAAGCCTCAATGGCAAAATAAAATCTGTGTTGAGTTGGTTCACATGCACATCATATAATAAGATCATGTACATACCAAGGGATTAACATATACTATGGTCAAGCACAAATCTATCCTCAATAACATAGTTACATAAACATAACGGTTCAAACTTTACATTACATTCTTATCATATGTCATGTCCACATACTCTAGCTATTACATACATATGACTTGACTTCACCCTAGCCGACTTCTTGATCTCTCCTGTACCTGCAACTCTGGGGATAATGGGAGTGGGGTGAGCTAAAAGCCCAGTGAGCGGAAACTAAAAACATTTGTTTTAATTCCTCCATTTTTAGGTACATTATTATTCATTTTTTATTTTTTATTATCAAATAACTTTTATTTTCATTCTTATTCTTATTCATGCTTTCATGTATGCGTCATAACACAAACATTTCACAACAAGGATGAACTTGTCACCATTTAGCCCCTATCCTTCTTACTTATACATGCCGGGGGCGTAGAGCCGTAGCAGGCACACCCGGACTTCCATCATCAATCATAGTGCCAGGGGCGTAGAGCCGTAGCAGGCACACCTGGACTCACATAGGCTATCATGTCATACGAGGGCTAATGGATCATTCAACATTCATCCACATCAACAACAAAGTATGCAATGCAACATATTCGTGAATTCTAATGCAAACAACCTAATATTGCATGGCATAATGATGCATGGGCAATGCTTTATGATTCATTCATTTATTCATTTACTTTAAAACTTAAGGGGTTGTTCCACTCACCTGGTAACTGAAGCTTGACAACGAACTCTGAACAACTATCTCACAACCGGGGGTCTCGGTTCCTCGGGTCCGAACCTACACAGGTGGACTCAAATGAGGCACCAAACATACATGAACGTGACTCTGAAAAGCTCCCCAAAAACCCCCTAAAACATCCTGAAAACATCACATGAAAACATGCAAGAAATGGCTGAACAGGGCACTTTCGGCGGCAGGTTCGGCGGCCGAAAGTCCCTCTGCAGCCGAAAGTCATGCAGGTTCGGCGGCACTTTCGGCGGCCGAACCTCCCAGACAGAGACGAACCTTGAGTTTCGGGGGCAGGCTTCGGCAGCCGAAACTGCCTCCACAAGGGGGTTCGGCGGCCGAAAGTCACTTCGGCGGCCGAACCTGAGTTTCTGCCGAAGGGCAGAAACTTGGCTCCCTTGTGTCCACAGCCTCCAAAACGCCACAAAACCTGCATAAACTTGATTCTACTCATGCATACACATCATACCAGTTCCTAGGGGTCTCATACAAACATATGCCCCAACTACAACACTTCAAACACACATCAAGCAAGCCACATTGTTCAAAAATCACATAAACCTAACATATGCTCAACTAACTCTAACATGCTTCTCTACCCCTTAAAACTTCATGAAACTCATTTGAAACATACATTGAGCTTAAGATCGGCTCTTACCTCTTGAAGATCGAGGAAGAGACGACTCAACTCGGAGATCCAAGCACGAGAGCTCCTGAGTTTCCAAAGCTCCAAAACTTGCCTTTAAAGCTTAAAACTTGCAATGTGGGTTTAAAACTCAAGAAAGATGGAGGAGATCTAGTGAAAGAACACAAGATTTGAGGAGAGGGAGATCGGAAGCTTGTTGTGGCCGAAAATGGGAGAAAACCTCGCCCATTTCGGCTAAGGGTCCCTTTTATAGTGGCTGGCCAGGCCACGTTCGGGGGCCGAAGGTGCCTCCGCATGCATGCAAGGTTCGGCGGCCGAACTTGGAGTTCGGCGGCCGAACCTGCATTTCCCTCACTCAAAACTTTCGGGCGCCTAAAGTCCCTCCGAAAGCATGCATGTTCGGCGGCCGAACCTCAAAGTTCGGCGGCCGAACCTGGGTTTTCCTCCAAAGATTTTTCATGCAAAAACTCATTAATTTTTCATACTTAAAAACATGAAATACATGAAAACATTTCATAAAATCATGGTTTTACCCTTCTAGAGGTTTCCGACATCCGAGGTCCCACCGGACGGTAGGGATTCCGATACCGGAGTCTAGCCGGGTATTACACCAAAGCTCTTAATCTCTTTAATATTTATCACAAACTTTCCATAAATAGCTCTTATATTTTCTTTAGAAGAATCAGGAAAAATAGAACTTTCTAGTAAATTCAAGACAACTTCTCTAATTCTAAGCTCCAATCTACAACTACAATCATTTTCATTCTTGAAAGTTACAATCTCATTTAGTCTTCTCAATTTTAAGCCTCTCTTTTTATAAAAAAATTTAATGTTTGAAAAAATTATTTCAATCGTAACTTATTATCTTGTTGTATTATAAGAAAGTTTACCATTAATTGCCAAACCAAGGATATGAAAAATATCTTTCAAACCAATCTAACCCTACCACTGGAACCAAAGTGAATAAATGCTTCTCAGAATCATATGTTAATACAAATGCCTCAATAAAAAACTAACGGCTCGATCCTTATGCTTTAGTTGGGCAAAGCTTAATAGGTTTTCAAACCCACTTTCTTGTAAGAAAATAACTTCATCACAAACATAAAAAATTGTCTACACTGGAGTGCCCATAAACTTTTAACCAGCAACTATTATTCAGTTGATAACGTGAATCAATAAAAAAATTTCAATAATTTAACTTACTAAAAAATTCTTTCTGATGGCTTTCAACACGCTAGTCTTGTGAAAGGTGCGCTTGAGGCGCGAGGCGCTAACATTGGCACCAGGCGGGTGCCATGCCTGAGGCGCCCTCAATCGCACCAGGCATGCCAGGGGCCTCGCCTGCGCCCTATACAAGTTGAGGCAAAATATTACCTTAACTTAATACTTTTTATTACACAACAGTAGCAACCTCTAAGGAGAGAGTGCAGTTGCAGGAGAAAGAAAAAGAATAGGAAAAAAAAGGAAAAGAAGAAAAAAAATCAAAGGAGAGGAAAAAAATATCAAAATTTTCTTTTTCTTTTCAGTATCTAAGGCTCCTAGTTGATGATTGAAGTCCTGATTTAATTCAACAAATAAGAAAGGACTTGCCAAATCCAAAATGGATCTCGAAGCATTGAAATCTAACCAACCAAGTTTATCACATCCTACCTATAGAGAATACCGACTAAATAATATTATTTTAGTGTGTTTTGTATTTGTGTATCTTATGGACATGTTTGTCTTTTTAAACCAAATAAGCATGGACTATTTTATATTTTATCTTAATTCTCATGTGTCTTACTCCACATGTGCTGCAGGACTATATAAGTCCTCCTTAAACGGCCTTAGACCAACTCCTGTATTTCATTACAACCTTGAATAAAACTAGACATGTTTCTTTTTGTTTTTCTCTTCATGGTATCAGAGCGGGTTAGGGTTTCTATCATTTTCCGTCTCCTCCACTGATCTTGGACCATATTTTCTTCAAAACTAACATCTTTGCACCAAGATCTAGCTTATATGCTAAGCAAATCTCATCGCTGATTTCACACCAAATCTGGCTTGCACGTCAAGTAGATCTCATTGATGTTTTTCCTTCTCCTCAAATCGGTCGTCTCTTTACCAGATCTAAAGTCTTTACATAACGATTTGCCTTAAAAATAAGTAGACCTTTTCGATGATGGCAGAATAAGGAAATACCAGTGAAGAGGGAAAAATACAGAGGCAAAGGACAAAGCTCAAATTGGGACTCAAAACTTGGAGATCCTTTGACTCTCTAATCTTCAGACTATCCAGGTATGGTTTTAGTATCTACTCCTCTGATAGGAACCAATTTTAGATCATGGTATAGAGCCATTAGGATAGTCCTAGGGGCCAAACAAAAACTAGTATTCATATAAGGCACTCTTACTTTGCCTGATAGAGGATCTGATTCATATGAACAATGAAAGCGATGTGACTTCATAGTCACATCCTGGATTTTAAACTCTATATCCAAAGAGTTAGTTGATTTCTTCATTTACACGGCCTCAGCTAGGGATCTCTGGCTCGAAATCACTGGAAGATTTGATGAGTGTAATGGAACCATGATCTATGAACTACGTAGGAAAACTTCCTTAATATCTCAAGACAATGCCTCTACATCTGTCTATTTGACAAAATTGAAAGGGCTTTGGGATGAGTTGCGATCGATGGAAACCCTTCCTCCATGCACCTGTGGGGCATCAAAAGCTATTGATGAGATGAATAATAGAAATAGGCTCATGTAATTCCTCATGTGATTAAATAATGCCTATGGGACGGTGAGAGATCAGATTCTTGGTATGGATCCACTACCCTCTGTAAACAAAACCTATTATATGGTACTCAAATTTGAGTCTCAAAAGGATATTATGGGAAGTATGAATGGGAGCACCGAACTCCTAGTCTTAATGAATAGGACACAGAGACAATATTAAGGGAGGCAGAACAAGCCTGACTAGAAAAAGGGACATTGCTCCTATTGTAATATGGATGGGCATGTTAGAGATGATTGTTTTAAGTTGATAAGATACCCTTAATGTTTTAAAACTAAAACCAAGAATAATGGTTAGTCCTTCAAAGCAAATAGAAATATAAGATATGAAAGAAGGGTAGTAGCTACTGTTGAGGGTCCTCCTAATGGAAAGGATACACCTCTACTCAGATAAATGATCTCAATGCCATGCTAAGCTCTTTACAACAGGAGGTCAGCAAGCTAATGAAAGGAAAGATTGTCCTCACAGCAAATACTCAACAGCTTAATTACAGCACTGAGTATGACTCAGACTCAAATCCAATTGCCTTTGCAGGTAACATTAACTCTAAACCTATGTCATATGCACATTTTCATAAGCACATAAATTGGATTCTTGACACTGGTGCCACTGACCACATGTCTTTAAATTAATTCCTTTTTAAATCTTTAGAGTTATTGAATAAATAATCTTCAGTTTACTTACTGGTAATGTTGTAAAAGTCTATTATACTGACTCTATTATGCTTTCAGAATATATGCACCTGGAAAATGTTTTGTTTGTTTCAAAGTTCAATCATAATCTCCTTTCTGTTAGCAAGCTGATGAAAGATTCCAAACTAAGTTGTCTCTTCCTCCCTACCTGTTGCATTATTCAAGACCCTCTAACTAAGAGAGTGGTTGTTATGGACAAGGAATAGACAGACTTATACATATTAAATCAGATGAGTTTTTTACCTGTTGAGATTAATAGACAATTATTTGCTATTGTAAATATCATGCCTGGAATACAATCTCTTGTGAATATCATACTTTCTACATCTTCAGTTAATAAAGAAAGCCTTACTTTTGCAGTTAATATCATTGACTAGCATGATAGACTAGGCCATGCATCTTTTGGTAAACTAAAACATATTGAAATGCTTAAACACACTGAGGGTAACTTCTTAAAATGTCAAACATGTCTTCAGGCCAAGCAGGCCATGTTGCCCTTTCCCCTTAGTCACACTATTGCCAAGGAGGCCTTTGACCTCCTACACATAAACATTTGGGGATCTTATAACATAGAAAAAGCATCACAGGAGTTAAATATTTCTTAACTATAGTTTATGACCATACTAGAGCTACCTAGATTTTCTTGATGCCCTTAAGAGTCAAACTGTTCATGTTTTATCTACCTCTATGAGTATGGTGCAAACTCAAGCTAACACTTATATTAAGACAGTAAGAATAGATAATGGATGTGAATTTCTCAATAATGAATGCTCTAGACTATTAAGTCAAAAGGGCATAATTTATCAAAGATCTTATCCTTATACTCCTCAGCAAAATGGAGTTGTTGAGAGAAAGCATAAGCATATTTTAGACATGGCAAGAGCCATCAAAATTCACTCTCATGTTCCTAAAATTTTTTGGTCTGAATGTTTCTCACTGCCACCTATTTAATAAATAGACTTCCTATGGCTCAATCTTGGTGGCAAACCCCTTATGAGCGACTCTATGGAAAGGTTCTTGATTATTTCCATCTCAAAAAGTTTGGATGCCTTTGTTTTGCCACAAAAATAAATACTCACAAAGACAAATTGGCATTAAATCTATACAGGCAGCTTTCATTGGCTATGCCTGTAATCACAAAACCTATAAGCTTTATGATCTAGCTACTAGAAATATCTTTATTAGTTATGAAGTTGTATTCTATGAATATATTTTTCCTTTTAGCACATCACAACTTGCACCAACTGTTGTGCTATCTATTTCCATACGTCATTCAGAACATACACATCCTTACCATTAACCTCTCCTCCTTCACCCTTCATCTTTTTCTAACCCATCTGGCCTTCGAAGGTCATCCAGAGTTATTAAACCTCCTTCTTGGCTAGAGGACTTTGTTGCTTCCACAGCCACTACTATCCATCCTTCCCTTTCATCAATCTACCTCACACCTTCATACTAGACGTATGTTCTAAATGTTTTCCACATCTCAAAACCTAACGCTTACACTCAGTCATCCCAAGATACTAATTGGATTAATGCAATGCAACATGAGTTGCATGCACTGAAACAGAACAATACTTGGATAGTTACAACTCTTTCCAAGGGTAAAAAAGTCGTAGGTTGCAAATAGGTGTATAAGATAAAATGTAAACCCAATGGTGAAATTGCTAGATTCAAGGCTCAGTTGGTGGCCAAGGGCTACAACCAAATTAAAGGTCTAGACTATAAAGACATGTTTTCCCTTGTTGTAAAGTTGGCTACTGTAAAAATTCTCATTGCCCTTGCTACTCATAAGCAATGCCCTGTGTTCCAACTTTACATAAATAATGCTTTCTTGCATGGTATTTTAAAAGAAGAAGTTTATATGGGTCCTCCACAAGGGTATAATAAGGCCTTGCTAGGGCAAGTCTGCCTCCTAAAAAGGTCTTTATATGGGCTTAAATAGGCCTTTTAGTAATGGATTCTTGAGTTTACAAGCTTTCTCAAATCTTTTGGTTTGAATCAGTCTGCTCATGATTATTGCCTTTTTATTAAACGCACTAATGCTTACTTCCTGGCACTATTAGTATATGGATGACATTATTCTCACTGGTACATCCATACTGCTATGAATGAGATTAAACATACCTTGCATTCCAAGTTCACCATTAAAGATTTGGGTTTTCTCAAATATTTTCTTGGCCTCGAAGTGGTCAAATCTTTTAATGCCGCTATTTTAAGTCAAACTAAATTTATTTTTAATATTCTAAGGGATGTTGGTATGCAGTTATGCAAACCAACCCCCTTCCCTCTTCCTAAAGGCTTGCACCTTTCTCTGGATATTGGAGACATTCTTCCTGACCCTCATGCTTACAGACACTTGATCGGGAGATTACTTTATATTAATCTAACAAGACCTGACCTCAGTTATGCTGTTCAACATTTGAGTTAATTTATGCATGAACCTAGAAAGTCTCATTGGGAGGTTGCTATGCATGTTCTTCGATACTTGAAAGGCACTATACATAAAGACTTATGCTTTCCTGTTACTGCAACGATGCATCTCACAACATACTGTGACTCTGATTAGGTATCTTGCACTTTTTTCAAAAAATCTCTCACTGGATTCTGCATATTCTTTAGCTTTTTATTGGTTTCTTGGAAAACCAAGAAACAATCCACTATGTTTGAATCATCCACTGAAGCGGAATATCGAGCAATGACTAGTACTATTTGTGAATTATTGTGGATTTCTTATATTCTTCAAGACTTGCAGGTACCTATTTAATTGCCAATCCCTTTACACTATGACAATAAAGATGCCTTGCACATCGCTGTTAATCCGGTCTTCCACAAGCGCACGAAACATATTGCTGTCAATTGTCACATAGTATGTGAACAACTTCCGCCGATTCATTAATCCCTCACACGTCTCAACCAATGCTCAGCTTGCAGACCTACCCACCAAGCCGTTATCTTCATATCAGCATCAATAACTATGTTCCAAGTTGTCACTGGTCTCTATCCCAGTTCCAACTTGCGGGGAGCGTGTAGAGAATGCATACTAAATAATATTTTTTTAGTATATTTTGTATTTGTGTATCTCGTAGGCATGTTTGTCTTTTTTAATCAAATAAACCGAGACTCTTTTATATTTTATCTTAATTCTCACATATCTTACTCCAGATGTGTTACATGTGTTGTAGGACTATATAAGGCCTCCTTAAACAAGCTTTAGATCAACTCTTGTATTTTACTATAATCTTGAATAAAATCAGATTATTTCTTCACCACCCTTAAAGTATATATATATATATAATACTAATTGGGAGATCAAACATGAATTGGGCCATACAACATGGTGATATTAGTTTTTTCTTTTTAAATGGCATGAGAAATATCAAAATGGTTGAGTTGATGATGGAGACATATAGAAGTGGTTAGAGGATAATATTGGTATTCACAAAATCCCTAATTAAGACAAATTTGATTTTGTCATATTTGATAAAATATGAATGAAACACTCAAAAGTCAAACCTTGAACACATCGACACGCTTTTTAATCAATTGTTTCCTTAAGTTTCCCAAAAGATAAAGTTTAACTATATTATACATTGTGATATACTTCTATATTAAATAATAAAAATTAATAAACATTAATTTACCAACTCATGCATATGCCATATATTTGTCTTTCTTTTTTCTTCACATTTACATTTAGTTATTTGTTCATCATTGGTTTTAAATGATCCATAATATTTTGTGATTTAATTATTTAGTTTAAACGCCTATTAAATTTAAAGATTTACAAAAATATGAGAAAAAATTTAAAAATATACTATTTAATATAGCTAAAATATAGCTGTATTATAATTGATAAACTATATTATAATTGATAAATTTTATAAGAAAAAGAATATAAAATGGTTGGTGTCTACCATAGATATTTCGACACTCAAATCAGTAAATTAGAGAATCGAAAAAATATAAAGAATTATTTAAAATTTAAGAATAGTTGCATAAGAATTGCATATTTTTATTTTTATAACGTTAATTTTTATTCTCTAAGAATATAGAGTTAATTATAATATTTTTTAAAAATTTCACAATAATGTGAAAGACTAATTGATAAGATATTTCACTAGTTAATCAATCGAGATTACATGATTACAAATATAATGAAAATTTACTGGATTGCTTGTCAATAGTAATTTTATGTGAAAACTCGGTTTTATTAGGAAAGAGCGAGTTTTTAATAAAAAATTGAGTGTTACGATATTTGAATTTTTCTTTTCATAGATGAAATCGCGTATCGACTTATCATATTCTTATTACGTAACCCTGTTTTTTTCGTAATTCATTTTGAATAATTATTGTATAACATCACTATTATATATTTAAAATAATTCTCTTATGATTGTAATATCAAATAAATATTAAATAATATTAGTATTGTATCCTGTAATGTAAGAAGTTAGTATTTTAACCATGTAATTTCTTAAAAAATTTAGAGACTATAAATATATTTATTAGTTGAAAAAAAAATCATTTAATTATCTCTTATCGATAATATGGACTACTCCTTCAATTTCACTTATTTAAAATAATACATTTTATATCATCTTATTTATTTTTATTAATTTGTTATTAAATATTTTTAAAATTGAATTTTTATTTTTTTTATTTTCAATACATATTGAATAAAATATATTAAAAATTTAATAAATAAAAATCATTTAAAAAATATTGTGAATAAAAAAATTATATTTATAAAACAGAAAGAGTTTTTTTTTCTATTAAAAATTTAAGAGTTTTTTTTTTATTAAAAATTTATGAAAAATTTATTATTTAATTTCTAAATATTATTATTATTATTATTAATAAATCAATTTATTTATTTTTAAAAATATATTAAAATATTTTTTCTTACATTAATAAAATGGTTATTCAGTTTTTTTGTTAAAAATAAATGAAAAATAAGAGAATAAATTTTTATAATTCAATTTTATTTTTAATAAATTTCATTATTTAGTGATTGAGTATTTTTATTAATAATAAATTAGTTGTTATATTTCAAAAATTTATTAAAATATTTTATTTTTTTATTCATCAATAATAAAATAGTTTTTTAAAAAAAATCAGAAAAAAATAAAAAAATTGAAAAAACAAAGAAAAAAAAGAAAAAAAAATAAAAGAAGAAGAACAAAAAAGAAAAGATAATTTAATTTTTTACAAATAGATGAAATTAAATGATAAAATTATTCTGTTAATGAAAATAAAAAAAATATTTTAATAAATTTTTAAAAATATAAAAATTAATTAATTTTTTTTGAAAGCAATAAAAATTAATTTAATAATAATAATAATAATATATAGAGATTGAATAATAAATCTTTCAAAATTTATTTATATCAAGAGAAAGGTGAGACTCTGGAGAGAAGCACTGGCCCGTGAGAAAAATGAAACGTCGATGGAAAAAATCATAGGGACAATCGCAGCCGTCGGATCTCGAGAAAGTGTTGCCTGACCTGTGGTTGTTTGGCTTCTGAAGTAAAGATCGAAACATACATCCAACCAAACACCTCCGTATCTAGAAAATTTTCAGCAAGATTCCGGTATAAGTAGATTTTTTCCTTTAAATAAATAATCGCATCGACAGTTTTAGCCATCCCCGAAAAAGAAAATTAAATATTGCCGGAAAGGAAAAATTAGGAAAAAGAAAAAAAAAAATTGTGTTTGGTTGGTGAGATTCATTCCTCTTTTCATCCTTTTGTTTCGTTATTTGACCCCTCGTGAAATCTATCACTCACCCTCTGTGAACGGATTCAAAGGATTGAAGCGTTAAGGACTAACATTGATGGTCGTTGATAAGCTAAGCTTTTAGAAGTTCTGTAAATTCTACAATGTGGATTTTTTCTCCGAGGTTTTGATACCTAAAGTCGATGTGGAGATCTGTTTGGATGAACCGGCGATGATGAGGAGTGGAGGTGAAAAATGGAGGTTAGATCTGAGGGTGTACAAGTGAGGTGCGAGAAGGCTGGGTCAGGGGGTCCTCCTGTAATCGGTAGGACGCGCCTACAGGTTTGGTTTATAAGGATTTGCTCGAGTATTCTGCTATGGACTGGTTTGGTTCAGCTGCTAACAGTTGGAGAGCTATGGCAACCGCACTTTTTCACCAATATTACCTATAAAATCACCCAGATCACGCCGTTTCCTGTTAAAGTCCAACTTCAGGCTCAACCGCCTCCTCCGCCACTTCTTCCTGCAAGTGAGTTTTTTTCTTTCTTCTTTCCTTTCTTGGTGCTTCGTTATTTGAGGATATATTTTGCGTTAATAGTTTATGCAAAAGCCACTTAAAATGACCGTCTATGAAGTACCCTGGGATGTCTACTTCACCTGTCAATTTGTGATCTTGGTTTAATATATATTAATGATAACCTTTGGAATTGTTAGTAAAATCCAAAATTTGTAGTTATTCTTCAAATTTAAATGTTTTCAAACTTCATTTGCACAGTTCAGCATGAAAGGTTCTTTTTTGGGCATTGGCCTGAGTCGCCTGACCTTAAACGTTTTCCTGAAAATTTAAATATCGATAGCGAATGTGCAATTATTGCTTCCTTGGAAGCTTATGAATTGAATTCGGAAGATTTCTCTTAGTGTTCTGTAGCAACTTTGAATCATCAGTTGTGCCTGATACCTGGCTCATGGATTAAAGTTCTTGGGTTGCTGGTTCTGTTTCCCAACAGCTTTTATCATGTGAAGCTTGAACAGTAATAACTTCAGTTGTCAGATTCTCAATGGCTTTTAATAGCATGTTTTAGGAGGAGTGAGCCAAAAACATTTTCTTCTTGATACTGAGAGGAATGTCTTTATTATGCATTATAGGTTTAAATTTAATATGTCAAACCTTAATAAAGGTCATTGTCTCTTTGATACATATGTGTATGAGTGTGTGTGTGTGTGTGTGTATAGTATATTATTACATCCTATCCTTCCACCTATTTTAGGTCAGATAATAACATTGGCAATGTTGCAGGAAATTACACAAGTAATGGTTATCTTAAGGTGTCTTGCAATGGGGGCTTGAATCAAATGCGTTCTGCGGTTTGTGCTTCTTCCATTGTTTGTTTTTCTACTCATTTCTCAGGTTATGAACTAAGCTACTCTTGACATATCAGATCTGCGACATGGTGGCTGTTGCTCGGCTTTTGAATCTCACTTTGGTTGTTCCTGAACTTGACAAGACATCTTTCTGGGCTGACCCTAGGTAGATATATATATATATATATATATATATATATATTTGTCGTTGACATAAATCTTTTGTGCTTCCGTAATTTTTAACTCTTGCTCATTTTGCAGTAACTTTGAAGACATCTTTAATGTGAAACATTTTATTTTCTCACTAAGAGATGAAGTTCGAATTGTAAAAAGGGTGCCAAAAAGATTTAGGAAATATGGATACAAAGTATTCAAGATGCCCCCAGTTAGTTGGTCAAATGAAAAATATTACCTACAACAGGTGAGAAAAATTACTGCTAATTTGTTTTAGTTGAAAAGATATCTAGATCATGCACAGATTTAGGAATATTTAGGGAAAGAGAATTAGCAGTTGATTAAATGGGGAATCTTCATCTCTTAGTGAACGAGCAGTTCACTTGTGACTTTAGGATTATTGGGGAATCTTCTCCCTGTCTAGAAGAGTTATAATTTCAATTCACTTCAATAAGAGGCATGATTAAATGGCTTTGATGTTATGGTGCAGATTTTACCACTTTTTGGCAAGTTTAAGGTGTTGCACTTCAACAAAACTGATGCACGCTTGGCAAACAATGGGGTCTCACTCGATCTTCAGAAGCTCAGATGCCGAGTTAATTTTCAGGCACTGAAATTCACCCCACAAATTGAAAGTTTGGGGCAGAAATTGATTCGCATTCTTCAGGACAGGGGAGCTTTCGTGGCTTTGCATCTTAGATATGAGATGGACATGTTGGCTTTCTCAGGTTGTACTCATGGTTGCACCAAGGATGAAGCTGAGGAGCTCAAGGTGTTAAGGTTGAATGTTGACTTTTTTCTTTTTCGATATGTTAGCAGCCTCTTTGGTTTATAGCAGAGGCGATAAAGTGATCTTATTCTTTAACTCTTTTTCTGTACTTATGGCCAAAGGGGATGCCCTTTGCTATATTTTAAAAGACTCATGTTTATTTATCTCATTCAGGTATGCATACCCTTGGTGGAGGGAGAAAGAGATAGTGTCTGAAGAGAGGAGGACGCAAGGTTTGTGTCCCTTGACACCTGAAGAGACAGCATTAGTTTTGCAAGCATTGGGTTTTGAGAAGGAAACACAGATATATATTGCAGCTGGTGAGATATATGGTAGTGAACGGAGACTTGCAGCATTAAGGGCTGCATTTCCACGGCTTGTAAGTTGTTTACCATTCTGGCTTTTGCGTTAAGAATTTCATTTTTATCTTCAGTTTCTAGATTAGTAGCACTGACTGAATGCTTGTCAAACATTTGGGCACGCCAGAAGATAGGGTTTTAAATAAACCAAACTGTTCGTGAGCTACTTGATGTTCAGTTTGATAAAAGCTCGACTGTGCTTGACTCGATTTCTAAATGAGTCGAGCTTGAGGTTAATTTCTAGGCTCATTCTCCATAGTATTCGGCTCGTTAAGATTCGTGAGCGCGGCTCTTTTCCGCATTCATGAGCAGGCTCGCGAATAGGCTTGTGAACAATTTTGTTAAGTAAGCTGAAATTAATATATATTATAAGAGAAATAAATTCAAACCCTGCATATATCTTCATGAGCCAAACTTAAATTTTCTAAAGTTGAGCTCTATATAGTTCAATTATACTATTAAAACTTATATATATTTAGATAATTAAGATTTAATAGTTCATATTTATAAGTTTACGAGCTAATTTGTATATATATTTATTTAATTAAAATTATTTAGTTTTAAACTTATTAATTTTAAACTAAAACTCATTATACATGAACTGTTCGATAACAGCTCGACTCGTCTCAGCTTTATTGCTAAACCAGTCAAGCTCGAGCTTATTAATACTCGGTTCGAGTTTGAAATGAGTAAACGCTCGAGCTTGAAAAAATTTTAACGAACGAAGTTTGAGTTCTTCAAAACTCGATTTGGCTCGGTTCGTTTATACGCCTACCAGAAGAGCAGTAGTCAAGAGACTCGGGTTACTTTGAGGACTTCCTGACCAATTGGTGATTGGTGCTTATGGCATGTTTGCCAATGGGTCAACAGATGACCTTTGATGGATTTTCTTCTGGAATGACAAATCTTTTAAATTATTATTACAGTGATTAAACTACAGTAGTTGAGTTCATAAGGTCCCTCATCAAATGATTGAATGTAACTTCATATGGATGTTATTAGTCAATTCACATCTATGTTAGCTTGTGTTTATCATGCATTTATGTTAAGCTTATTTCTTCAACATCTCAGTTTCAAAAGTTATCTTAGGTGAGAAAGGAAATGCTGTTAGATCCAGAGGAGCTGCAACAATTCCAGAATCATTCTTCTCAGATGGCTGCTCTGGATTTCATGGTCTCAGTAGCCAGTAATACTTTCGTTCCCACTTATGATGGAAACATGGCAAAAGTCGTGGCAGGTCACCGTCGGTACACACTCTCCCTCATAGGAATTATACTATTATTTCACTAGGAAATTATATCATTTTATTCAAAGGTATTGGAGAGGGACATCTAATTAGTGTTTGTATAGGTATCTTGGGTTCAAAAAGACAATTCTACTAGATCGAAAAAGACTTGTTGAGGTACTGGATTTGCATCAAAATGGGACGCTTTCATGGAATGAATTTGCAGTTGCTGTTCAAGCAGCACATGAGAAAAGGATGGGACAGCCAACAGGCCGTAGGGTTATATCAGATAAACCAAAGGAGGAAGATTATTTTTATGCAAACCCTCGAGAGTGCCTTTGCGAGGGAACAAATTGTGACTACTTGCTAGGCCTTAGTAACTTGAGTTCAGTACAGTGACCACACAATTCCAAGCAAAATTCCAGTGTTCCCCTATTGTTCAAGCTGTGGTGCACAGGCTCTGTGACTTCCGGGAATGAAAAGCTTTAGAGGACGAATGTATACATAACTTCAGGAGCATCGTAGGCAGCAGAAGCAAAGAATCGTAGCCATTTAAGGCTGTCAATCTATTTTTTTTTTTTTTGTTAATATATTTATTTGATTTGTTCTACCAGTAAAAAGTTTGTTCATTATTTTATATAGCCCTACATTTAGAAAAAACAAATGTAGCATTCATATTCTTTAATTCATAAGATACCTGATGGAATGTGTTATATACCGCAGAACTGTGGAGGAAATAGGGAAATCATTATAATCTGAAAAAGACACAAACCAAATATTTTTGGGTGATGATTATAGTGTTCCTTTCCCCTTTTTAATTTAAATGATGATAACTAGGAAAAGGAGGTGTTGGAGGGATTTGAGACGTTGCATTTGCTTGTATCATCATTGCTTGACTAAAGGTTCTAAATTTTCCTCTTTGTTTAAAGTGAAACGTAATAATAAAAGTGGTTAACGTGGAATCCGCACTTTGTGGTGAAATATAAATTTGTATTTTTAATTTTAGCGAAAAGTTCTGGTGGCACTTTAATTTTAAAATTTTTTATAATGCACTTAATTATTTAAAAATATAATTTTATAATACACTTAAATTATTTAAAAATATATTAAGATAATTTTATAATTTAAATGCAAAATAGCATGAATTATAAATGCCACAACATTTTTTTTTTTCATAAACTCCAAATTATTGTCATGATTTGTTATTAATAGTCAATAATAATAATAATAATAATAATAATTAAATATGATAAATTGTAAAACTGACACTTTATATTTTTATGCTTATTGGAATTTCAAAATTATCTTCATTTACTTTTCAATAGTTCAGGTATAATTATGAAATATTTTTAAAATTTAAAATGCAATAAAAGCTTTTAAATAAAATTTTGGGGTATAATATTTATAATTTGTTAATTCAAATTAATAAAAGACACGAGGATGAACGTAATAATTTTGGAAATATTATAGTTGTGTTGTATGAGGCAATACAATGCAATTTAATTAATTATGTATATAACAAATAATGTAGTGTAATGCAATTTAATCGCCTTATTATGTTTTAGTTGCAAAATAAAATATAAATAATGTAGTTTAATGGAAGTTTTTATTTTAATGTTAAGTCTATTTGTAGTAGTAGTAAAAACTGAGGATTACTATGATGATTGATATTAACGACAACCAGTCGATAATAATATTAGTGGTAACGGTAGTTACCTTGTGGTAATGATAATTACCATGTGATGGAGTGGTAATTAGTAATAAATGAAATAAATCGTTATGATATTTAATTGTATATATAATAGTAATCATAAGTATAATGATCGTTTCATTATATAAATTCATTTAAAATACTCAACAAATAATAAATATGCCGTATAATTATAATTATATTAATTTTTTATTTTATCATAGCAATATTAATTAATCTAACTGAAAATAAAGTTGAATTGTGATTAGTCAATCTATAAAAGAAAAAATGTGAGGCGGTTGGTGTTTATAGACAACTACTCCGATATTCAAATCAATAAACTGATATAATGGGCGAATATAATAAATTGTTTTGAACTCAAAATGAATGTGTAAAAATGCGTATCTTGATTTATGTGTTAATTTGCTTTTATACTTTAAGAAGATGGAGTTGGTTATCAAATCTCTTGGAAATTCAATTACTACCGGCTAGTGGATAGGGAATCCCACATTTATAGGTGTAGTGGGGATTTGCTAGATTATATCCACTAACGGTAACTTTCCATGGACACTCAACCTGCTTAGGAAGGGGCAAGTCTTGGTGAAGAGCCGAATGTTACAATGTACTGGTTTTCCTTTTTTATGGCTGAGACCTCTACGACCATATATCAGCTTATCAGATTCTTACCACGTGATCTTATTTTATGGTGACAGCTCGTGGCTTACTTTAGACGATTATTATGTCACATCGGAGATCCCTCCACTGGTCTTCGATCCTTCAAATTCAAAGGTTACAATTGCCTTCACGATTTTAGGCACGTGGCATGTCCGGATTGGCACTTCATGCTAGTGTCGCTTCGTCTGTTCCTAGACATAAATGATGATTACCTTGTTTCTCGAACTGCATTCAAAATCCATCATCGAAATCACAATATAAAAACTCTTCTTTTCTTCTGATTACTACTTTTGCTTTCAACTTATCTCTGCATTTTGAAAAACACTCGACCACCTAGACTTCAACTACTACTTTTGCTTAAGTTACTTCTTTGTTTCTTTTCCTACTATGAATATCTCCTCTACATTGTCTACCTCTGGTGGAAGCTCCGATTCAGGCTCCTCTTCAGACGGTCTCATCCGTGCTCCGGCTCCTATCGTTCCGTTGAGAACAGTCCATGACAACAACTTCCTAGTGAATGATATCTCGTTTGTGTTAAAAAAAAAGTATGTGGATTGTCTGTACAACTACTACCAGATCTCCCGAGAACTCTTCCGAGTTTTTGCTCCCGACTCACATGTTCGTGTGGATGATCAAATCTCTGCGAAGGATACAATCATAGTTTACAAAGAATAACTGAAGGCGGGTCTTCAGTTTCCCATGGACCCCTTCTTCATTGAAGTCCTCCATTTCCATAAGCTCGTAGTTGCCCAACTACATCCCAATAGCTAGAGGATTCTGGTGACTTTTTGATTCCTATGTTTCAACAACAATATCAAGCCGAGTGTTGTGCTCTTCTCCTAACTGTACCAACTAGGTACCCGAAAGAACGAGGAATTCTGATTCTTTAGCGGGAAAAGTGCCAGACTCTCTTTGACTGGATACTCTTTTCCCTCAAGTACTGGAAGAATAAATTCTTTATCCTGCATCACAGGGTATCCAGGGGTTTTAGGCGGCTCTAGATTAACTGGAATGTATATGTGGAGCTCCAGAAAGGTGGAGTCCAACCATGGTGGGATGAGAAAGAGGCCTTGGATTTGTTCTAGAGAATGGCCTCGACTCAGAGGATTGATATCAACGTGGCAAAGAGAAATGACGTTTTATCCTGGCAGAGCTATTTCCAAGTGGATCAGGCTCGAGTTCCTCACTCGTCCAATCTTCAAAGCCTTTGAGAAAGCACTTTCCATACTAGCTAGCAGGGTATTTTGCTTTCTAACTTCCTTTGCTTTTAAAACTGTTTTATTTACTCACCTTTTGCTTTGTGTAGGTATGGCCAGTAAAGGGAAGAATAAGTTTGCCGAGGCAATGTACACTGCTCGTAAGGGTAAAACTATTGTTGGAATAATCAACCCACCTCCTAAATGGGCTCGCTGGGAAAAGAAGATCATCATGCTTCCTCCTCCCCCTCCTCCACCTGCAAATGAGGAAACAACCCCACTCAGCTCGAGTCTTCTTCTAGGGGAACTCCTGCAGCAGTCCATATTCAAGCTGACCCTTCATAAGAAGAGGTTGGAGCTAGAGCCACATGGCCTTAAGGCATCCAAACCTGTCAATGGCGCTGATTCGGACGACCTCCCTTCTCAAAAAACCTCGATTGCTACTCCTCATCGCAAATAATGCCTTGAGGCATGGGGATCGCCACCGCCTAAATGAGGTCGAGACAGACGACCTCTATGACAACATCATCCACTCCGCAATAGAGAGTGCCCTCTATGCTTACATGGCCAAGGAGAGGAATAAAGCTCTGAGGTGAGAGTTCGAGGCACAGGAGACAAATAAAAGTCTCATGTAGGAGAAGTGCTTGAGGATGAAGACTCAAGTTGAAAAGGTGGAGAATACAATGAAGGAGAAGTTGGAGTCCGTTGATAAACTCCAAGTGGACCTGGACGAAGCTAACGCTTCAAAGCTTGCCTATAAGAATTGAGCTAAGGCTGCCGAGGACCAGGTTGCTATTCTTCAACGCTAAGTCCAGGAGTTGTAGTCTCAGGCTAAGGAGGCTCAGGCCATCACAGAAAGAATGGCTGAGCTAGAAGCTGAGCTTTAAGAGATGGTGGCCCGGGGCGGAGAGATGTTCGTACAAGGTCGAGACTTTGTCAAGAAGGAGCTCATCAAGCAATTTCCTATAGAGGACTTCTCCTTGATCGACGGTATCTTCCCAGATGAGGACGAAGATGAAGAGGGGGAGGAACAAACTGAGGAAGATCTAACCAACCGAGTCTTCACAGATACTATGATAAACGTAGAAAGTACCAATGAGGCTGAGGATGTTCCTCCTATGTAATTTTTACCTTCTTATGAATGAAAGCTTGCCTTTTTAGTTTCTTGACTCTACTTTTGCCAAGTTTTTTAGGATCAGTACTCGACCATAATCAAACTCTCATCAAATATATTCACAGATCAATCGCCAAATTAAACTTAAATAACTTGATAAATTTTATTTATGGGGCTAACACTAGGTCAAATGCTTGGCAATGCTTGCCTTTTGATATGAAATGACTTAAATAAAATTGTTGACGGGACTTAACACCAGGTCATCAGCCTGGTGAATACTCACCTTGTAGCCTTAGTATAAAAATGCTTTAAACAATTTTAATAAGTGGGACTAACACCCAGTCATGAGTTTGGCAGATATCTGCCTTATGGTTTTAGCATGAAATGCCTTAAACAATTTTAATAAGTGGGACTAACACTCGGTCATGAGCTTGGTGGATGCTTACCTTATGGATTTGGTATAAAATATCTTAAACAATTTTAATAAGTGGGACTAACACCCAGACATGAGCTTGGTGGATACCCGCTTTATGGCTTTGGCATAAAATGTCTTAAACAATTTTAATAAGTGGGACTAATATAGGGTAATGAGCCTGACGGATACCCGCCTTATGGCTTTGGCATAAAATGTCTTAAATAATTTTAATAAGTGGGACTAACACCCGATCATAAGTCTAACGGATACTCGCCTTATGACTTTAGTACAAAATGCCTTAAACAATTTTAATAAACGGGACTAACACTTGGTAATGAGCTTGGTGGATATCTACCTTGTGGTTTTGGCCTAAAATGCCTTAAAAATTTTTAATAAGTAGGACTAACACCCAGTCATGAGTCTGGCAGATATCTGCCTTATTGTTTTGGTATAAAATGCCTTAAACAATTTTAATAAGTGGGACTAACACCCAATTATGAGCTTGGTGGATACCCGCCTTATGGTTTTGGTATAAAATGCCTTAAATAATTTTAATAAGAGGGACTAACACCCGATCATGACTTGGCGAATGCCCGCCTTGTAGGCTTTTCATATTGAGAAAACGCTTTAATTGATGATATTTAATTTTGGCAAACCACCATTCCTCATAACTGAATAATACAACATATGAAAAAAATACCTTGTTAAATGTTATTAATAAAATTTTCTTAAATTACAATATTCCAAGAATGGGGAATGACCCGACCATTTAACTTGGTCAACTTATAAGACCTGGGGCAAATAACCTTCAAGAACCTAAACAATCCTTTCCAGTTTTCATCCAACTTACTAGATCCAGCACTACTACCTGTTATATTTGTTCTTTTAAAGACTAAATCCCCTACATTAAAGACTTGTAGTTTGACTTTATTGTTAAACATCCGAGACACTTTGTTCCTTTAGACCGCCATTTTGATTACTGTCTATTCTCGTAAAAACTTAGCTTGGTCTAGGTTGAATTGTATCTCTTCTGAATTCCCTGAAAAGTCGGGGTGTCGTGTCCTAAAACGGCTTACTTGGACTTCTACGGAGATTATTGCCTCGGCCCCATACACAAGGGAGAACGGAGTTTCTCCTGTGGCTGTTCTCGGGGTAGTTTTGTATGCCTATAGGATGTGGGGTAAATCTTTAGGCCAGTTTCCCTTGGCTTTATCGAGTCTTTTCTTTAATCCTTGTAGGATCGTCCTGTTTGTCACCTCAGTCATTCCATTGGTTTGAGGATGTTATACCGAGCTAAACCTTAAGTCAATCTCCCATTTCCTACAGAAATCTTTAAACTTAAAACTCGCGAATTGAGTTTCATTATTAGTAATTACTACCTTTGAGATTCCAGACCAGGTGAATATGTTCTTGCTTATAAAAGAGATTTTATGATGGGTGGTAATGGACTGAAACGCCTCTGCCTCTGCCCACTTGCTGAAATGATCCACTGCAACAATCACAAACTTTCTTGACCCGAATACTTTTGAGAAAAGGCCAAAGATGTCTAACCCCTACTAAAAGAAAGGTCAGAGGCTTCTGGTTGCTGCTTGCATCTCACTGGGAGTCCGAGGAATACTTGCATGTACCTGACATTGTTGGCACTTTTAGATGAGTTCCTTTGCATCTTGCATTACCGTTGGCCAATAATATCCTTGCCTGAATACTTTTCGGCCGATCATTTGAGCTCCTTTATGGCTTCCGTAGTCTCCATAGATATCTTTGAGGATACATCGGTCGTCATCCTCTGTTACGCACCGAAGCCACGGTTGAATTGATGACCTCCTGTACAAGAAACTATTAATTAGTACATATTTAGAGGACCTTCTTATTACTTGTTTGGCTGATAGTTCATTGGTTGGCAATTCATTCTCAAACAGAAATTACTACACCAACGTCATCCACGTTTCACCTTCCTCGATGGGAAAAGACTCTTCTTCATCGGTTGGTGGAGTATGTAGCTCTTCGAACTGAAACAGCTGAATCAAGTGTTGTTCACCTGTCACTGCCATTTTCGCCAGATAATTAGCTTCCTCATTGTCGTTTTTGGTCACCTGGTGAAGTTCACAGTTACCCTGCCTGTTTTTGATCCTACAAACTTTTTTTTTTCATATTTGACGAGGTTATACTCTTGGAATTTAAACTGTCTCTGGCACTAATTAACAGCTAATTATGAGTCTCTAAAAATAATAGACTTCTGTATACCTATTTCCACAATAATTTTTAGCACCATAATTACAGCCTCGTACTCGGCTATGTTGTCTATAGCATTGAAGGCGAGATTTACTGCGTAATGAAGCTTTATCCTAATTTTGACTCTATAGGATTTCAGTTTCAAAATCCCCGGCTCCATAAGCACCATCTGCCCAAACTTGTCATTCCTCAATGGGCGATTCTGAGGTCTCCAGATGTAGAGTCATCTCTGCAATGAAATCAGCTATCACCTGGGCTTTCATCGCATTTCTCGGGACATACCTGATGTCGTATGCTGATAGCATTATCGCCCAGGTGGACAACCGCCCTAATAATTCTGGCATGTGGAGTACCTTTTGCAGAGGATAATTTGTTCTTACCTCTATGGTGTGTGACTCGAAATAGAGATGCAACTTTGTGGTAGACATCAGAACTGCAAACGCCAATTTCTCGAGAGGGGGGTAATTCAACTCTACCCCCTTCAAGACTTGGCTGGCATAGTAGACTAGGGTTTGCTCCATTTTGTTCTCTCAAACGAGCACAAAACTCACTATTTTCTACGTGATAGATAGATATAAAAACAACACTTTGCCTTCGATAAGTGAGCTTAGAAAAAGAGGAGATGATAAAAAAAACTTTTAAATTTTCAGTTTCTTCTATACACTCTTCTCCCATACAAATTTATTTTTTTCTTTTAAAACTTTAAAGAATGGGAGACACCTCCTGGCCGAGCATGATATAAACCGGCCAAGAGTTGTGACTCGCTCATTTAATTTATGTATATTATTTATGGATCTAGGTGCCTTCATGTCTTAGATAGCTTTAATTTTTTTCGAGTTTGCTTCTATGCCTCTCTCAAAGACTATACCCTAAAAATTTTCCCGCCTTTATCCCAAAGGTACATTTTTTAGGATTAAGCTTCATACCTGCCTTATTTAGTACGTCAAAGGCCATTTGGATATCACTTGGGTGATCTTCTAAGGACTGGTCTTTCACTACCATATCATTCATGTATACTTCAACCATTGTTCCCACCAAATATTACAAAATACCTGACACCAGCCTTTAGTAAATCGCCCCTGCATTTTTTAGTCCAAATGGTATCACCTTGTAATAAAAAACTCCTTCATCAGTGGTAAAAATAGTTTTTTCTGCATCTTCGGCGTCCATCAATATCTGCTGGTAATCTAAAATAGTATTAAGAAAAGAAATCACTGCGTCTTTCGAGGTAGAGTCTACTAACTTGTCGATAGACAGGAGTGGATAGTGATCTTTTAGATATGTCTTGTTTAAGTCGGTAAAGTCCATGCACATCTTCCCATTTGCCTTCTTAACCAGTACTACATTGGCGAGCCATGTAGGATACTAGATCTCTTTTATTAACCTTGCACTTAAGAGTTTATTAACCTTCTACTTAATCACCTACTATCTCTTCTGTGCAAACTTTCTTTTCTTTTGTTGTATTGATTTTATTGTTTCATCGATAGATAATTTATGGGTGATAAGAGTCAGGTCAACACCTGTTACATCTTTGAGAGACCAAGCAAAAGTGGTCACTCCGCATTTTAGCAATTCTATTAAATTATGTTTTACTTCATCACTTAGCGCAGTTTCAAATCGTATCTTTATGTTGGTTTCTAGCTAGACTTTTTCCACCAGGTCTGTTGGCTCTGGCTTCGTGTGGGAGTCTGATTTTTTCAACAGATCGATGGGCATCGTGGCCTTTTCGAGGTTCTTTGTGGAGTGCTTATAGTATTCCTGTGCTGATTTCTGACTGCCTCGAATAATAACTAATCCTCATGGAGCTTGTAACTTTGAACACATAGCACCCTTTTTAATAACTATCCCGTGATAGTTTGAGACTGGGCGACCAAATATTACGTTATAGGCGAGCAGAATGTCTACTACTGCAAACTCTGCATACAGCTTCCACTTATGCTTCTCATCACCCAACACAAGGGGGAGATTAATGGTGTCCAGTACTGCCATGGTCTTGTTACCTAGTCCTATTAAATGATAGGAGACTTTAACAAGATTATTCTTGTCTAATCCTAACTTATTAAAAACCTCTAAGGTGATGAGATTGATAGAGATATTTGACCAAGACCCACTTCACATCATATCTGTTTAATTGAATACTGATGACTACCGGTAATTATGAGAAAACCCTATTGCTCTATCTACCGGTCCAAATTGTATCTCCTGTTTTGCTCGATCATTAATTAGTTTGTTTTATTTTATATTTAAATAAATTATAATTATAAAATTTAATATTTTAAAATATAAATTTTTAAAATATTTAGCTAGTAAAATAAAATTTTAAAAAATTAAATTATTTTAATTTTAAAAAATACGATAAAATTAAAAATCAATGTAACAATAAGAACTAATCTATTCTCATAGTAGATTAAATTATTTCTCATAAAAAAATTAATGGACAATTTTTATATTTTTAAAATTAAACGCTTAAATTTTTATATAACTAATTCATTCAAATCGGAGATATTTTCATCTATAATTCCGTTAATCAACCAATAAAAAGGAGAATAAATATTTTAAATATCTAAAATATTCTTATGAATATTTAAATTTTTTCTAATATAGGTGACTAATTTTATATTGTATAAAATATTTTTTGGTGTTTAAGTTTTAATATAATTTACGGATCAATCCTTATATTTTTAAAATTAAATTCTTAAATCTCTATATTTAATCTGTCTAAAATTATAATTTTTTTCATCTATGATAGACTTTAGTTTAAAGTCAGTGGATGGTTAAATTTCTTTTGAAAATACAATTTCTTACTAAAATACTTTTTATAAAAATTTATAACCTATTTAAAATTTATTTGATATCATTTAAAAATAACTGAAATTATAAATATTTTCTAAAAATTTTGAAATTATAAATATAGAAGTATTTTAATGAATGAAAATTGAAGAATAAAAAGTGTTAAAAAATTAATTAAATGAAATATTATAAATAAAAATTAACGGGACTTAAGTGCTTTTTAAAATAAAAAATGAAGGATCAGAATGTTTAAATTATAATAGATAATGACATACTGATTATAGAAGGATATATTTAAGTATATATTTTTTAAAATATAAAAATTGATCAATTAATTATACTAAAATTTAAAAATTTAAATATAGTTTATTTATTTAAAAAGTAATAATAAAATTTTTTTTATATTTTTAATAGTAAAAATGAATAGAAAGACTTCTAATTTAAATGAACTTATTTTAAAATAATTTAAATATTCAATTTTAAAAATATAAAAATTCACTGTTATTAAAAAATTTAAATGTAATTTACCCAAAATATATAATTTATTTTATAACTTTTTATTATACTTCACATATTAATTTATATCTAAGATGTTTCACGTGGTTGAAAACCCATCGACATAATTTGCTGGGCAGGCACTAGCCAGAGTCAAGCTGATTGGTTTTATTTTAGGTAATTTATAATGTAAGCTCTGAAATTTAATAAAATTTATAATTTAATATTTATTATTTAAAAGATAAATAATTTAATTCTTAAAATTTTATTTCATTAACAAAATAGTATTTAATTCTTATAATAATTTAGTTTATTTAAATTAAATTAATTAATGATAGATTTAATAGTACGATTGTTTTATTAATAAAATAAAATTTTAAAAATTAAATTATTTAGTATTAAAAAATTAAAAATAAATTGCAATGTTTTGCTAAAATTTTTTAGGGCATAAAAAAATGAAATTGCATTATTTAGGTCAAGCTTGGGTCAACTTACAGATTTAACCCAACCTTGTTCAAATTCAGTTTATGTTCATAATTTTTTTATTAGGCCCACGAAAGAAGCCTTGTTTGGCGAAAATGGGTTTTTTCCCTCAATTTTAGTGATAATTATTTTATTTAAAATAAATTAATTTTTTTTTTTAACTTGCAAAATAATATTGCATTCCGAAACCCATGAGTGCATAGGCCTACAATGATGATGTATAAAAAATACAGAAAATTTTTAACAGTACCAAACTCCCATTATCTGAAGGGAACACTGTGGTAGTTAAAACAAAACTTTTCGCTTGAGATTCTAAAAAAATAAAACTAAACAAACAAAAATTCATGATCGAAGGGAACACTGAAGCGAAGCAATCCCACTGTGGTAGTCAAACTCCCATTATCTCCTTTCCTGGTTCTTTCTCTGTCGTTCAGCGTTTTGAAGCCCAAAATCGATTTCTATTCACGTCTTTTGAAGGCAGAGGTAACAGTAAAAAGTCTGCCTCCACGTGTTTAAACGTGTGGAGTTGAAGCTATGATGAGGTTCCTACCTTTAGCAACACTTTTGTAAACTTCTCCGCATTTCACATTTTCAACATTGACGGAGTCGGCATATATTGAAGCTATGACCCTAACCTGAGTTCTTAGCAGCATTGTAAATAAATTTATGATTGGTAAGAATTGATTGGCCAAATAAACATTGGATTATGATTGATTGAATTTTGGAAGAAAATGATTTTTCCAAGAAAAAGAAAAGAAATAATTTTAGAATATAAATAATTAGGTTGTAAAATAAAAATTTCTTTCCAATTTGTACGGCAAGTGACGTCCAGTGGGTCCAGTTAATTTTTTTTGGGTCAAAGCAGTTAATTTAGATCGAGGGGCATGACCACTGAGATTTTTTTTCTTTTCAGGGGGAAGAAATCTTTGATTAAGAAAGAGACAGGAAGGAGACAATACATGCTCAAGACAATTAAATGACACCTAATCTATAATTAATTAATTAATTAATTAATTAACTAACTAACTAATAATTAATTAACCGGTCAATGAAGTAGTTGGAATTAATTTACGGATTATTACGCTTACTCTTTTATTTTTATTTTAAAAAAAAGGAGATTTATGTTAGGAAAAATTTAGGTAAAATTAGTACACCTAACCATGTACTGTAATCCAAATTAATTCTAATCAAATTTAAATATTTATACATTATTTCTAGATTTTAAATTAAAAAATTGAATTTTAGAATTAAATAATTAAGATGAATCGAATTAAATTTAATTAGAAAATTTGTAGATAAAAAAATAAAGAGAGAAAATTAAGAAAGGAAAATGAGAGGAAAGTGACATTTATTTAAATATAATTAATATAAATTGTTATAAGGGTAAGAAAATTTCATTATTTACTATTTACTTTATCTTTAAATTTGAAGAGAATTACTCATAGGGTCTATAAATTATTTTTTAATTTATTTTAATATTTCTATTTTTTTATTATTTAAGTGATGGATGATTTTTTTTTTCACTTTTATTTTTTATTTTCATATTCTCTATTCGGAAACCTATATTTTTTTATTTTATAATTTTTATCTATTTTATTTTTTACACATATTTAAGAAATATAATTTTTAATTATAATTATTTTAAATACATTAAATTTTATTAAATATTAAAAGATATTTTAAAAATTTTTAAAAATAAAATAAAATAAAACAAAATTATAATAGTTAATTTATATATTATTATAATTTAAAAAATAAATAATAATTTTATTATAATTAAAAAAATAAATAAAAATTATAAAATGAAAAAAAAAAAAAATATATATATATATATATATATATATATATATATAAAAGCTAACTTCCATGCATATAGGATTTTTCTTTTTAAATAATAATGCATATGCGACTTTTGACTTGGTCAAAAGTAGTTTAACCAATAAAGTAAATAATACCATTTTACATGCAAATAAATCAAAAGAAGAAAAAGGGAAAGTCACGTGTGGAAATTTTACAAACCCAGGACAGTATATATTATAATACTATTTTATATTCAAATAAATAAATCTAAATTAAAAAATCCAGCTCAGCTTAGGAGATATTTTTTCCAATTGATTTTGAATAAGGTTTAAATTCAAAACAAAGAATTCTGAAAATAATTTCAACATTAATAAATTTTTGTTTAAAAAAAATTATGGATATCAAAACTGTTAAAAAGTCTTAAGTTGCCATTCCAATTGGGGCTGCTCGTAAAAAATAATATATACATAGTAAATAAAGGTAGGAGTGGAAATATTTAGTTTAAATTAAAAAAAAATTATTTGAATTGAATTAATTTATAAATTTAGTTGAATTTTTAATTTTAAAAATTTTAATTATTTTGATTTAGTTTGATTTTGATTAAAAAAAATTAAAAAATCAAATCGAATTAATTAATGATAATAATATATTATTTTTAATAATATAATTTAATATATTATTTTTTAATAATATAATGAGATTATATGATGAAATATTTTAATTAAAATTTAAAATAGTAAAAATAAAATGTAAAAAATAAAAATTTTATTAAAAAATTTATCAAATTAAATTAAATTAAATCAAATTGAATTAGATTAATTTAATTCGATTAATTAATTTAATTTAATTTTTATAAATATTAAAATTTTAATTTTTTATTTATTTATTTTAATTTAATTTAAAATCAAATTACCCAAATCACAGTGGCTGGATAAAGGACGGTCAATTTCGTTCTCCTGATAAATACAACTTAAATCATA
Source organism: Manihot esculenta (assembly GCF_001659605.2). Lineage (NCBI taxonomy): Eukaryota > Viridiplantae > Streptophyta > Magnoliopsida > Malpighiales > Euphorbiaceae > Manihot > Manihot esculenta. Next base: position 9,951,554 of record NC_035165.2, on the reverse strand, counting down.
TCTGCCCGCCACCTTATGGTGGTGATTTCAATTGGTCCTCTTCTCTCTTTTGCCTGGTCCACCGCGTGTCTGCTCTTTCTTTCTTTGTTCCTTTGTTCCTCTCTTTCAATTTGGAAAGGTATTGCGATTGTATTCACCTGAACATTCAGGGAAACCACCTGACCCTAATGTGAAACTAAAACCATCTGATAAAAAACCTTCAAAGTGTCAGGTATGCAAGAATAGGTCTCTGTGTGTGTTTGTATATATAGAGGGATACAGCCTACACAATAGAACCTATCAGCAAAGGTTGCTTTCTTTATTGTCATTGTCTTATCCTTTGCTCATTTTCTCAAGCATATCAATCCAAGCCAAGAGCTCACATTCTTCAAAAGCAACCTTACTATCAACCCATTTTGTTTCTTTTGTATTATACCTACCGAAAATGAAGTTTGGGAAAGAGTTCAAAGCCCAAATGGTCCCAGAATGGCAGGAAGCATACATGGATTATGATTTTCTGAAAACCCTTTTGAAAGAGATTCAAAGATTCAAGCAAAGAAACAAACCACCAGCCACCCCAGGTAGTGGCCTGAAGAGAAAGCTAACTCTGTATAGAGCTTTCAGTGGCTTAACGCAGAGAAACAACCACAACCCTGAGAGCCCTTCTTCTTCTGACATCGAAAGCCAAGCCATTTTGGTTAATTCTGTTAACCGTGATGGCTCTCAAAACTATGAGACTACTTTCCTTATGTCTTCAGATGAAGGAGGAGAGTATGAGCTGGTGTATTTTAGAAGGCTTGACGATGAGCTAAATAAGGTGAACAAGTTTTATAAGGATAAAGTTGAAGAGGTAATGAAGGAAGCTGCCATGTTAAATACTCAAATGGATGCTTTGATTGCTTTTAGGATCAAAGTGGAGAATCCTACTGGCTGGTCTGATAGGACAGGTGATATGACTCGTCTTGCTTCTGATGTTGCAGCTTCTGCTGCTACATTGGCAGCTTCCACTCCTTCTGGAGCTAGAGCAACCAGTAAGTTTCCTCTAAGGCTTGCTCAAAGAAAATAATCCTTTTCATGTAATTAATTATGCTTGTGTATTCATTTCCAGGAAGAGTTCATATATTGGATTCAATTGAAGAAGGTCCAGGCCTGCATGACGATGAACAATCCGTCAAGTCAACAGATGACAGAGAGGAGGAGAACGGTGGCATTAAGGTAGAAGCAGTGGAGAAGCAGAAGCAAAAGAAAGTTAGAGGCACTAGACCAGCTCCTTTGGAGATACTAAACCATGTGAAAATGAACAACACACTTGCGACTCCTCGCTCCACCATTAAAGGCTTCCTCAAAGTTCCCCATAATACAGAACTGAAATTCACAAGAGAAAATCTTAGGAGAGTTGAAGAGCAACTCAAGCGTGCTTTCGTTGAGTTTTACCAAAAGCTTCGGCTCCTTAAGAGTTACAGCTTCTTGAATACATTAGCTTTTTCGAAAATCTTGAAGAAGTATGATAAGGTACATACATATATATAGCCCAGATTCCTCTTCTAATTATTTTCCTCATACGAGTTTAATGCCATCATTTTTTTTCTTGGTATTGCACGATCAACTCCTGCAGATTACTTCAAGAGGTGCTTCGAAATCTTACATGAAAATGGTGGACAACTCCTACCTTGGCAGCTCCGATGAGGTGAGCGAAATCTCTGGTCTATTTTCAATATAGCAATCCCTGTCTTAATGCCTTGTTTAATTCTGATATTATGGACATATATATCTCATAGGTAACAAAAGTCATGGAAAGGGTTGAAGCTACATTCATTAAGCATTTCTCAAACTCAAATCGGAGCAAGGGAATGAGCATCTTAAGACCAACAGCGAAAAGAGAAAGGCACAGGACAACATTCTCTACGGGTAAAATTTCTGTTGATATCACAACTGCTTTGCTTAATTACATGAAAATTTCACATATTCATTGGTGTTGTATTAATCCCTTCTATTGGAAAAGTTCAGGTTTTTTCTCTGGCTGCACGGCAGCTCTCATAATAGCCCTTGTTTTGATCATACGTGCCCGCAATATCATGGATAAGCCAGGGAAAGAAGCATACATGAAAACCATGTTTCCTCTTTACAGGTAAACTGGGTCAAATCAATAAAGCTTATCTAATCAATCTTGGCTATGATCCATGTCTTTGACAAGTCATGTGTATCCTTAATCTTGCAGCTTGTTTGGGTTCATTGTCCTGCACTTGCTAATGTATGCTGCTAATATATACTTCTGGAGGCGATACAGAGTGAATTATTCCTTCATATTTGGATTCAAACGAGGAACAGAAATGGGCTATCGACAAGTTCTCCTCGTTGGTTTTGTTGTTGCGGTGCTAGCACTGATCAGTGTTCTCTCAAATCTCGACATGGAGATGGACCCTAAAACAAAACAATATAAGCAATTTACAGAACTTCTCCCTCTCTTCCTGGTTATAGTAAGATTCTTCAAGTAGCTCTACTCGTCTGCTCCATCCAATTCCTAAAATTCTCGCATGAAAACTCATAACTTTTTCCCCCTTCTCTGCAGCTTCTCCTTGTTCTGCTGTTCTTGCCATTCAATGTCCTATACCGCTCAGCTCGCTTCTTCCTTCTCACATGTCTCTTTCACTGTATTGCAGCTCCTCTCTACAAGGTAAAAACATTGGAAACTTGCAAAAGGAATTTAACATCTGTAAAGTAAATTGTTGGATTTGTAATTGACTTGTAAATTTCTTCTTCTACTTCAGGTTGCACTCGCTGATTTCTTCTTGGCAGATCAACTGACCAGCCAAGTACAAGCCATCAGAAGTCTGGAGTTCTACATCTGCTACTATGGTTGGGGAGACTATAAACGCAGAGAAAACACTTGCAAAACAAGTGGTGTATACAACACATTCTACTTCATCGTTGCTGTGATTCCATACTGGGCCCGTCTTCTTCAGGTTACATATTACAACCATTGAAAAAGATTTGAACTTGGTAATAAATTGCATAAAAACCATTAGCTAAATAACCAATATATTGTTCTGTTCTCTATTTGTCTCAGTGTCTCCGGCGTTTGTTTGAAGAGAAAGATCCAATGCAAGGGTACAATGGATTGAAGTATTTCGTAACAATAGTAGCTGTCTCCCTGAGGACAGCTTACAGTCTCAGCAAAGGGACTGCTTGGCAAGTTATTGCTTGGGTTTTTTCAGTAATAGCAGCAATCTCTGGTACATACTGGGATCTAGTTATTGACTGGGGACTTCTTCAGCGCCATTCCAAGAACCGCTGGCTGAGAGACAAACTCCTTGTCCCTAACAAAATTGTATACTATGTAGCCATAGTCTTGAATGTGCTGCTGAGGTTTGCTTGGTTGCAGACTGTCTTGAATTTCAGATTCTTTTCTTTACACAGAGAAACTTCAATAGCCATTGTTGCTAGTCTTGAGATCATTCGACGTGGCATATGGAATTTCTTCAGGTAAAATAAAAAAAAACTTAGAATATTTTAACAATGCAAAGACTTTGCTAAAATCCCATTATTCTAAAAAGTCAACTGTTTGATATAATTGATCAGGTTGGAGAATGAGCATCTGAACAATGTAGGAAAATATCGTGCATTCAAATCCGTACCACTACCTTTCAACTATGACGAGGACGATGACAAAGATGAATAGCTACCCTTTTATTTTATAAGCATTAGGTGAAACTGGAGAATATAACACATCAAGCTAAGAAAAATTTAATTTGAAATCTGACGGTGTTCATAATTTTTGACAGCAACAGATATAAAAATAAAAAAAAATGGAAAAGGGTATGTATTATTTTTGTAGGGGCGGCAGAAGAAGTGGTTATGTGAAATTGTATATTGAACCCAATTTTCCAAATGATTTGTATTCTTTATTCTATTATTTTGATTTTTGGTTTCTCTTGGATTTATTAAGTCTTGTATAAGATAATTGCGTTTGATCAATCCTATTTCATTATTGTTACGTGTCCATAAAGCAGATTAGATGAAATAGTCAAAATAAACAAATTCTTAAAATCATGATTAGTGATAAAAAATTCAAACCTGAAAATTTTGCCGTCTCTTGTGGCTTGAATAGGACCGATACCTTTTCCTTTCTCATTTTCACATCATTTGGTCTTTTTTCTTTTATTTCGAAAGGTAATGGATATCATTAATAATTTCCACATACAAAAATAAAAGGCCTCTAGATCCAAGAATAAAGGAGAAACAAATGAGGCCCAGCTAACAACCTAGAGACATGAGTCGAAGAACCGGATTCGATGGAGGAGCCTTAGTTGTGTCGATCTCCTCCTGATTGTGCCAGTTGCCAGAAGAAATCTGAGAACTATTGTACTTGGAAGATCTCCTTTTACCATAGTCGTAAAAGCTATAAGTATACCAATTGAAAACTAAGAAAATAACCCATCATTAAGTTAACTGAACCACCAGAGAGAAGGAATCCCAAGAGTACAAACAACCACCAAATCAACTCAAGAAGGATGTTACTACACATATCTAAACCATCTGAGTCAAACTACAACTCAAGAAGGAACTCAACTGCGCTTTCCGAGTTCTGCTCTGCGAGTCAATGCCATGCCCCCTCACCATAGTAGAGGATAATACATATAGAAACCAAACTATGAACCTACCATCTTGCATGCAAAGTAAAACCAATAACAAACACCACAATAAAGAGAAAAGCATATATAAAAAAAAATTCTCAAATAACTATAGATCTGCAAGAAAAAATTGAAAAAAAAAAAAGGAAAAAACAAAAGCCAAAAGAATAAACTACACATGGGAGGGAGACCTATTCTTTGGGTGGAAGGAATGAGTACATTCCCCTCGCCTGAACGGGACAGTGAGAATCAAAGTGTGGCAGAAAAAAATCTCTCTCCGGACAAATTAGAGATAGAGTTAGTATTTTTAAAATTTTCGTCTCACATTATTTATAGGAATGAATTTTTGTAGTAGTTTATAAGTAGTAAACAGTTTAATAGACTTGTAACGGAGTGAGAAGGAAAAGCAAGTTTGGACACATTAAAAAATATAATTTTTAATTTAATTCAATTTTTTTATTAAATATCTCTCATTATTTTTAATATTAAATATTAAATTGTGAGATTTGTCGCTTAATTGTTTCAATAGAGATTTTCTACTATTTAAGTATATAAAAAAAGTATATAAAAAAATTTGTTGGCTATTAGCGATTCTCTTGTATGAGTAAAAATCATTAAATATCTGTTAAGTATTGAGGTTGATAAATGAAAAAAACGTTTTTAAAAAAGATAGAGAGAACCATTAAACATATGTTAAGCAATGAGGTTGATAAATAAAAAAATATTTTTAGAAAAGAAAATCATTTTATTAGACGTGGGAAAAAAATAACTTGAATAAATTTATTTTATTATTTTAGTATTTTTATAAATAAAAAAATTAGGAGACTTATCACTTAATTATTTTAATTGGAATTTTCCACTCTTTAGGTATATGAAAAGATTTATTGGCTATTGGCGTCTTATTTGTATGAGAAAAAACCATTTAAACGTCTATTAAGCATTAAGATTGATGGATAAAAAAGTATTTTTCAAAAAAAAAAAATATATTATTTTATTAGATGTTATTAAGAAAAATAACTTGAAAAAAAAAATTTTTTTTATTTTAGTATTTTCAAGACTTGTCATTTGATTGTTGCAATTGAAAAATGAGATATTTACAATTTATTCTCTACGTATTGCCATTATTAACAAATCAGTCCCTGTATTTTTAGAAACCTATTAAAACATCTTTATATTTTATTTTCATCAACGAAATAGTCCTTCCGTCCTCTTTTCCATTAAAATTAGATAAAGGAGAAGAGAGAAAATTTTTAAAATCTAATTTTATCCTTAAATAAAATCCTTTATTTAGTCCTTGGATATTGTTATTATTAACAAGTTAGTCCTTATATTTTCAAAAATCTATTAAAACATTTTTATTTTTTTCATATCTATTAAAACGTTCTTATCATTTCTTTTCGTCAATAAAATAGTTTCTATCTTTTTTCATATCTATTAAAACGTCCTTATCGTTTCTTTCCATCAACGAAATAGTCCTTCCTCATCGTTTCTTTCCGTCAATGAAATCGTCCCTCCCTATATTTTTAGAAATCTATTAAAACGTTCTTATCGTTTCTGTTTGTCAACAAAATAATTTCTATCTTTTCTCACATCTATTAAAATGTCTTTATCGTTTCTTTTTGTCAACGAAATAGTCCCTATCTTTTCTTTCCTTCTCCTCCTCCTCCTCCGAAAAAGAAGAAAACGAAGAAGAAGGAGAAGAAGAAGAAGAAGGAGAAGAAGAAAAAAAAGAAGAAGAAGAAGAAGAAGAAAGAGAAGAAGGAGAAGAAGGAGAAGGAGAAGAAGAGAAAGAAGAAAAAGAAGAAAAAGAAGCAAAAGAAGAAGAAAGAGGAAAAGAAGAAGAAGAAGAAGAAGAAGAAGAAGAGAAGCAGAAGGAGAAGCAGAAGCAGAAGAAGAAGCAGAAGGAGAAGCAGAAGCAGAAGAAGAAGCAGAAGGAGGAAGAATTGATAAAGAAGAAAATGAAGGAGGAGGAGGAGGAAGAGGATGAGGAAAATAATGGGGTAATTTAGTTTTTTATTATATTTTTAACGGTAAAAATAGACGGAAGGACTATTTTGTTGACGGAGAGAAAAGATAAGGACGTTTTAACAGGTTTCTAAAAATATAGGGACTGACTTATTACTCAGGGACTAAATTATAAATCTCTCTTGAAAAAATTTCTATTATTTAGGTGCATAGGGAGATTTGTTTGCTATTGGCGTATTTCTTGAAAGAACCATTAAACATATCAAACATTAAGGTTGATGGATCAGAAAAAGCATTTTTCAAAAATAAATCATTTTATTAGATGTTGCTAAGAAAAATAACTTGAAAAAAAATTATTTTATTATTAGAGAACTTATAAGACTTGTCACTTGATTATTGCAATAGGGATTTTCCACAGTTTTGCTGTGTAAAGAAATTTATTGACTATTAGGGTCTCATTTGTATGAAAAAGAACCATTAAACTCTATTAAGCATTGAAGTTGGTTAATAAAAAAAGTACTTTTTTTTTTAAACTCATTTTATTAGATGTTGAGAAAAATAACTTTAAAAAAATTATTCTATTATTTTAGTATTTCTATTATTAGAAAAACTGTGAGACTTATCTTTTGATTGTTATAATAAGAATTTTTTACTGTTTAGGTGTGTGGGGAGATTTGTTGGCTATTAGCGTCTCTGTCATACGAGGAAGAATCATTAAACGTCTATCAAGCATTCAGGTTGATGGATTAAAAAGAAATATTTTTTTTTAAATTATTTTATTAGATGTTGAGAAAAATAACTTAAGTAAAGCTATTTTATTATCTTAGTACTTTTATTATTAGAGAAATTATGAAACTATACACTTAATTATTGGAATAGGAATTTTTCAAGGGAGATTTGTTAGCTATTAGCGTTTTACTTATATGAGAAAAAATCACTAAACGAAGCATCATTGAAGTTGGTGGGTCAGAAAAAATATTTTTCTAAAAAAATAATCATTTTATAAGAAAAATAACTTGAAAAGGCTATTTTATTATTTTTATTATTAGAAACATTATGAGACTTGTCACTTTATCATATCTGACCCATAATAAAAAAAAAAAAGAGATAAGGCCCATAACTTTTATATATATATATATATATATATATATATATATATATATATATATATATATATATATATATATATAAATATTAGGGGAAGTTCTGTCAATTTTCCGGATCATATTCGTCTCTACAGATTAGAGAATGGGTGTGACACACTTGATTAGTGCAATAAGGATATTCAATTATTTAAGTGTGTAAAGAGATTTGTTGGCTATATTTTAGTATTTCTATTATTAGAAAAAATATGAGACATATTACTTAATTTTTGTGAAAGAAAATTTTCACTATTTAGGTATGTAGAGAGATTCGTTAACTATTAGTGTTTCACTTGTAGAAAAGAAAAATTATTAAACATTGATTAAGAATTGAGGTGGATGGATCAGAATTTTTTTTTTTAAAAAAAATCATTTTATTAGATGTGGAGAAAAATAATTTAAAAAATAATTTTATTATTTTAGTATTTTTATTATTAAAAAATTATCAGATTTGTCACTTAATTATTGTAAAAGGGATTTTTCACTATTTAAGTGTGTAGAAAAATTTAGTGACTGTTGGCATCTCACTTGTGCGAGGAAAAATCATCAAACATATTTCAGGCATTGAGATTGGTGGATAAAAAAAGGTTTTTCAAAAAAAAAAAATCATTTTATTAGATGTTGTTGAGAAAAATAACTTAGAAAAGAATATTTTATTATTTTAATATTTTTATTATTAGAGAAATGGCCATAAGATTTTTTTTGCTATTTAGATGTGTAAAAAGATTTATTGGCTATCGACGTGTTATTTGTATGAAAAAGAATCATTAAACGTTTGTGAAGCATTGATGTTGATGAATTAAAAAAAAATGTTCTTTTAAAAAATTTATTTTATTAGATGTTGTTGAGAAAAATAACTTTAAAAAAGCTATTTTAATATTTTTAATATTTTTATTATTAATAAAATTGTGAGATTTGTCACTTGATTGTTGTAATAGTTTTCCATTATTTATGTGTGTTATGAGAAAGAATCACTAATGTTTGTTAAGCATTGAAATTGGTAAATAAAAAAAGGCATTTACCAAAAAGAAAAAAAAAACCATTTTATTAAATGTTATCAAGAAAATTAACCGAAAATGACGATGTCGAATTGACATATGACGTTGTCCATACAAAATCTTTTACTTTTCGAGCTGTGATGGTGGTACTGTCTCTATCTCGAGTCACTTAGAGAAGTAGTCCACGGCTACAATCATGAACCTCTTCTGCCCCACGGTCTTAGGGAATGGGCCCATGATACCTATTCCCCACTGTGAGAATGATCATGGCTTTGATATGCTTAACTACTGCATCGCTAGGCTATTGATAGCATTGACGAACTTTTGGCAGAGGTCACATCTCCTCACAAATTCTGTGATTTCTTTCTTCATTGTAGGCCAGTAGTACCATTACCGGAAAATCTTGTTTGCCAATATGGTTGCTCCCTCATAAACTCCGCAGACCCCTTGGTATATCTCTTGGATCACCATAGATGCCTCTTTCAGGCCTACACATCTCAGTCACGGGCTGGACTTCTCCTTCGATATAGGGTTCCTCTTACTGCTTGATAATTGGTTGCCTTAGCTGTGATTTTTCAGGCTTCTACTTTGTCTTTGGGCAATTTCCCGATTTTGAGGTATTCTAGGTATGAAGTCATCTAGCTTCGTTCTTCATCAATGAGCATGATGAGGACTGACTTTTCAAAGGTGGGGGTGTCAATTTGCTGTACATATACTTCATCCGAGAGCTGTTCTAATTCTTCCACAGATAATTTGTTGAGCAAGTCTGCGTCTTCATTCTTTTCTCAAGGTATTTTATGGTACTTGACAATGATTCCTTGCTCACTGAGCTCGGCTTCTAGAGCTCGTACTTTGGCTAAATACTTTTGCATGACTGGATCCTTTGCCTAGTACACTCTCGTTACTTGATTCACTACTAGCTGAGAATCACTATTTATTCTAAGGTCAGTTGCTCCCACTCCTGAGGCTATTTATATTCCATTCAGAAGAGCTTCATATTCTGCCATGTTGTTAGACACTGAGAATCCAAAGCATGGAGTATAGCATACTCTAAACTCATCAGGCCCTTTCAATAGAATTCCTGCCCTACTACCCATGGAACTCGATGCCCCATCGACGAACAGATTCCACCTGAACTCATGCTGATGTTGGTTCCCATCCCCTTCTTCCACTGAACTCGGCAATGCATCATTCTACTCTTTTTTATCTGAGTTGAAGGAGCACTCAGATATAAAGTCAGCTAAGGCCTGGGCTTTGATTGTTGTCCTAGGCCAGTAAATGAGGCAATACGGACTGATTTCTACAGACCATGCCAGCATCCGTCTTGAAATTTCAAGTCTGTGTTAGATCTTTTTCAGGGGCTAATCAGTCATCACTACTCCCTGGTGGCCTTCTAGATACATCCTAAATTTCCTTACTACCAATAACAAAGCAAATGTCAGCTTCTCGATATTCATATACCTGACCTTAGTGTCTCTAAGTACCTTGCTGATGTAGAACATAGGCTTCTGGTCCCCTGCCTCTTCTCTCACCAGTACGGCACTCACTGTCTGTTCGGATGCAACCAAGTAGATCAATAGCTCTTCTTCCGCCAAGGGACTGCTAAGCACATGTGGGGAATTGAGATACTCCTTAAGGCTTTTGAAGGCTTCCTGGCAATCTTTCGACCATTCAAAGTTCGGAACTTTCCTTAGCTTTTTTAAGAAAGGTAAGCATCTCTCTGATGACTTGGACATGAACCTATTGAGTGCTACTACTCTTCCGGTGAGCCTCTGGACATCCCTTATACAAGTCAGCTCGGGCATACTCATAATGGCTTCCACCTTTTCTTGGTTTGGATCTATGCCTTTCCCACTAACCATGTAGCCCAAAAATTTCCCTCCTCTAATAAAAAGGCACATTTCACTGGGTTCAGCCTCATTCTATATCGCTGCAGTACCTCTTCTAAGTCAATCAGGTGTTTTTAAAAAGTCTAGCTTTTCACTACAATGTCATCGACGTATACCTCCACATTCCTTCCTATCTGATCTTTGAAGATTTTATTCATCAGCTGCTGATACGTTGCTCCGGCATTTTTCAAACCAAAAGAGATAGCCTTGTAGCAATATGTCCCATCTTCAGTAATGAAAGAGGTCTTTTCTTCATCCGACCTGTCCATAGAGATTTGATGATACATTAACATAGAGTCTAAAGAAGGCTTTTTGCTTTTTCAAGTTAAAAAAAAAAATTTCTCAAATCATAGTTCGAGAAATAATTTTTCCCGAATCAGGGTGAAAAGTGGCTCTACCGCAATTAAAAAAATTATTTAGATATATTATCGCATCTTTGAGATGCGGTAATGCATGAGTGCGGCAATGCAAATATAAATTTAATTTTTATTTATTTAATTATATATTAAATTTATAAAATATAATTATAAAAATTAATATTAATATTAATATTAATATTAATTAATTTAAATTATTTATAATATAATATTATATTTATTAATTTATATAATTTAGTTATATATTAAATTTATATAAATATAATTATAAAAATTATATTAATATTATTATAAATATTAATTATTTTAATTTATTTACGATAAAATATTATATCTTCCATATCTATAATAATATTTTATTATTTTTATTATTTTTATTATAATTAATTTATAAATATTTATAATTATAAAAATTATAAAAAATTAAAATTTATTTATTTTATATTTTTTTCTCATGTCAAAATATTTTATAAATATTGATTTTTACTATTTTTATAACCTCCACAAATATTGATAGCCGAAATATTGATAGCCGAAAGTGGCAGTATAAATGATGACCACCGATCATATATAACTCCACATTCTCAAAAAAGAAAGAGACATTTATATAGCACGAGAGGATATTTGATATTTTTAGTATTATTTTTTGACTTTATCATTTGTATATATATTAATTTATTTTTATTATATTCTACTGTTTTTAAATATTTATATATTTTTTTTATTTAATTTTTTTATACTTTCTACATCGATAAATATGATTAATAAAATAAATTGCATATATCCTTAGTATTAATTAATATATTTGTAAAATAAATTATATTAATACATTTTTTTCTCATATTTACTTAAATGTACATACCACCAGATTAAATATGTAAATGCTATATTAATACATTTATATATATTTTTAATATTAATTAAATTATATAAATCAAAAAAATAAATTAGTAAATATGATAAATATAATACTATATTATAAATAATTTAAATTAATTAATATTAATATTAATATAATTTTTATAACTATATTTTATAAATTTAATATATAGTTAATTAAATTAATAAAATATAATATAATAATTAATTAAATAAAAATTAATTAATATTAATACAATTTTTATAACTATAATTTGTAAATTTAATATATAATTAATTACATTAAATATAATAATTAATTAAATAAAAATTTATTAAATAATATTATTATAATTTTTATAATTATATTTTATAAATTTAATATATAATTAAATAAATATTAAATTTATACTCATCGAGTGCGGCTGAGCCGCATTCATGCGATCATGTATCTAAATAATTTTTTTCTTTTACTTATTCTTTCCTTAAAACGCGGTAGACTCTACCGCATTTTTAGAATGCGGTAGAGTTACTTTTCACCCTGATTCGGGAAAAATTATTTCTCGAACCATGGTTTGAGAAATTTTTTTTTTTTAACTTGAAAAAGCAAAAAGCCCGTCTAAAGAAGATAAGTAATATAAACCAGTCGTAGAGTCGACCATTTTATTAATATCTGGGAGATAATTTTTTAGGCAGGCCTGGTTTAAATCAGTTCTTAAGGGGGGAAGAATGTAATACCCGGCTAAATTCCGGCGTCGAAATTCCAATCTTCCGACGGAATCCCCATTGGAATCCGGAATCTCGAAGCTGAAATCTCTTAGAAGGGTAAAATTAAGGTTTTCATAAAATGAATTTGAATTTTTAATTTTAATCTTGAGAAAAGAAAAAGGGAAATTTTTTTAAGCAAACCCCAGGTTCGGCAGCCGAACCTTTAAGTTCGGCCGTCGAAGGTGGTTCCTCCATGCCGCCACTGGACCTTCTTATTCGGCAGCCGAAGGTGGTTTATCCAGCCACCTATAAGAGGCCTTCAGCCCGAAAATGAGAGAGCTTTCTCTCTATTTTCGGGCAGTTGAGCTTTCTCTCCATTTTCAGGCAGAGGTAGGTCTATGCCCTCCCTTTGATGCTCTTGTTGAAATTCTTCAAAATTTTTCAGAAAATTCATGAGTTTTCTTTTGTTTTTGAAGATTTGAGATCGAATCTAAGTTTTAAACCTTGGAGACCTCTGGAGATCGATTTTCTCTCATCTCCAAGTTTGGGTTGCTGCTACCTTTAAATCTCCAAGAGGTAAGTTTAGATCTTTGCTTTCTCTATATTTTAAATAAGTTTTAAGAAGGGGTTAAGGGTTGATAATGCATGAAATGGTTAAATCTAAAATTTTAGGGTTTGGGTTAGGTTGATAATGAATATTTTCTCTTGTGTTGTTTTTGTTGTTGCTTGATGGGGATTAGGCTAGTTTTTATGTCCCTTATGCATGTTGAGTGAGTATGGATGTTTATGAGTTGTTGGGTGTGAGGATCGGAGTGTTTGATAGCTGTGTGCATAGGACAGAATCGGGTTCTGCCTTGCTGGAGAACTCAGGTTCGGCCGCCGAACCTGCTTGTGGAGGCAACCTTTTGGCCGCCTAACCCGCCTCCGAAGGTTCCAACCTTCGGATCTGTGTGGGGTTTAGGCCACCGAATCTGCCTCCGAAAGTCGATGACTTTCGGATTTGTGTGGAGTTTAGGCCACCGAACCTGCCCCCGAAATTCCTTGACTTTTGGATTTGTGAAGGACCTTCGGCCGTCGAACTTGCCGCCGAAAGTCCCCTGCCTAGACTTTTCTAGCTTGTTTTATATGCATGTTTTGGTATGTTTTAGGGGGTATTGGGGAGTTGATTAGAGTCTTGTAATAGTTATGTTTGATCCCTCATTTGAGTCCATCTGTGTAGGATCGGACCTGGGAGACCGCAGAGGCCTGTAGTGAGATATATATGTCAGTTTTAGGCGAGCGTCAGCCAAAGGTGAGTAGAACTAAACTGAATCATTATTTTAAGAAATTAAACCTTTTAAGCATGCTCATGCATCACAAATGCCATGTATACATATTAGGTTGTTTTGCATTAGAATTCATGAATATGATGCATTGCATAATTTACTGTTGATGTGGATGGATATTGGATGACCCATTAGCCCTCGAGTATGATATGATATGATATGATACGGAAGTCCAGGTCGAGGCCCATTCTACGCCCCTGGCATTATGGATATGTTATGTTATGTTTAAGAGGAAGTCTTGAGGAGCTCCCGTTGAGGGTCGGACATTATTGGAATATGTAGAGGGTTACTAGTAACAAGTCCATTTTGATGTGTATTGTATAGTTGTGGACATGTATTGTTTAATGGATTAAAATTGTGCTCTGCCCTAGTTTTTGACCTTGTAATCCCTGTTTTTCATGATCCTCATGTAAAGGTGATAGAACATATTTTAATCCTTTTTATCTTGATATTATTGATGATTTTTACATGATTTCTGCTTAATTTAGTGCTCTTGACATTATTTTGCAGAAAATGGTGTAAAGGGACATTTTGGAGAAAATCCCCTTAAAATTGCCTTAAATGGAGCAAAGGAGAGCAAGCCTACCAAGTTGAATTCAAGTGAAGTTAAATAAGGAAAGTTCTAAATAAGGAAAGTTCTAAATAAGGAAAGTGTCAAAGAAGGAAAGAACATTCAGCCAAAACAATTTGAAATTCAAATTTCAAACCTCCAAGTAGCCTTTTCCTTATTCAAGAAGCCAAGTCTTAAGTTGCCATAAATGAAGAGCCAAATAAGGAAAGTATTTTGAATTTCAAATCTTCAAGATTCATATTCAAATTTTGAATTTCAAAATCCAGCTTATCAAGGAAGCCAAATCCAAAGATCACATGCTTGCCACCTCATGCCTTGCACATTCAAAATTCAAATTGCAAAGAAGGCTCCACCTTCCTTATTAGTGCATGGGCGGCAAGGAGAGTGTGAAGGCAAGTCTTGGGCACCTTGGGCAGCATCTTGAAGACACTTGGGCAGCAAGCAAAGACCAAAGGCCCCACTCCTTGCACTTGAACACATGCCCCACGTTTTTCCCTTCTCACATGTGCATGGATGGCACATTTTGGACCAAGGGCATTTTGGGCAGCCTCTTGACACCTTGGGCAGCCTCTTCACTAATTAGGAAGCAAGTATCATCTAGGGCAACACTTTTCAAGTATAAAAAGACACATAAGGAGCCTCCCCATGTCTTTTCAAGCCCCCATTGGAGGCACCTACGGGATTCACATCTCTTCTTCTACCTTTCTTCTTTTCTTTTATTTTTGATTTTTATTTCAGCCATGAGAGGCTGAAATCTTTTATTCTAGTTGAAGATTAGGTGATACTTTAGTTGTTTTATGGATTGGGAGACTTAATCAAACATTGTTTATATTTTGTTATTCAATATTCATACAATCTCATACTTAATTCCATTGTTGCTTTGTTGTTTTGATCAATATGGCCAATTGATTCTTGATTGCAAGGTAATAATATGTTAGTTTGGGTGATTTAAGTCCATAATTGCTTGGATTATTCAAACATAAGAACACTTGGTGTAAAAACCAAGGAAATTGTATGATCTAGCAACATCTCATGCGTTTGAGTAGTTATAATTGGATCTCTCTCTTTCTTCATGCAATTAACAATTGTTTAATGCCTAAGGCCCAAGGACGTTCCTTGGCAATTTGTTAATTAGTAATTAATTAGATGACGTTCCCTAATTGGTTTAATCATAAGGAGAGACATGGTGGTGAGAAGCGTCTTCCGTCTCCATAACTAATCTATTGAATCAATCAAAAGAAACTAAGTGTCAATGATCAATCCCAACAACTGAAGTGGATCCAACTCTTCAACTAGAGCTTTCTTATTATTTATTTCTCTTTTATTTTATTATTCACTTATTTTAATTGCTTTCAGTAGTTTGTTAATCAAATCAATCTCAAACCCCAATTTTACTTTTACTGCAATTTATTTTTATTCCGCTTTCAGTTTATTTCTTTTTCAGTTTTATCTCGTTTCAGTTTGTTTTGCTTTCAGTTTATTTTGCTTTCAGTTTTATCTCGTTTCAGTTTGTTTTGCTTTCAGTTTATTTTGCTTTCAGTTTATTTTGCTTTCAGTTTTATCTCGTTTTAGTTTATTTATTTTTCAGTTTATTTTTGTTTCAGTTTATTTTATTGGTCTTGATAAGGAAAATAGGTAAGTTCTCAATTCCCTGTGGATTCGATCTTTTCACCACTATCTGCAGTTGTAAATTGTTGATAACCAGAGAGGTTATTTTTGACCGGCTTCGACAACCGCGAGTCAAAAGGTTTTATGTATAAGTTTATGTTGGAACCAAACTTGAGGCATGTGATGTTTACCATACTAGAGCATTTGATGAGGGCTCTAGTATGGGTTTATGTTTTCAGTTTAATACATGCACAGGTCAAGTCTTGGTTCATGAAATGTTTATATTTTTGTCATATCGTGTTATCATGTATGGGATTTTATCAGGTACACAGGATGTATAGTAGGCTTGCTACGAGCTCCGACGACCTTAAGTCGATCTGAACCCTAGCGCCGGTAGCGGTCCAATTTTTGAGTCGTTACAAGTGAAGTCTATACACATTTTATATTTTTCATTGGCTTTTTTCACTAACATAGGGTTAGCTAACCATTGTGGGTACATTACTTCCCTAATAAATCCGGCCTCTAATTTCTGCACTTCTTCTCGTGGCTTGTTGTTTCTCCTTCCCAAAGACTCCCTTCTTCTGCTTCACTGGCTTGGCCCCGATGAGGATGTTCAGCTTGTGGTCATCACCTCGGGATCAATCCCTGGCATATCCGAGGGCTTCTGTAACGACCCTAAAATGGACCGTCACCGGCGCTAGGATTCAGGTCGGCTTAAGGCCGCCAGAACCCGTAGCAAGCCTGCTCTACTCTCTGTGTACCTGTAAAACTCATACATGATCATACATTTTCTGTGAAAATAAAAACTCTTTGCTCTGAACCAAGGCTTAACCTGTGCATGCACTATCTCTGTCCTCTGTACTCTGTACTCTGTACTCTGTACTCTGATTAAAGCTTGCTCTAGATGGGTTAACTCATACCTGTTAAGCCTGGTTTTTTACATACAGTAAACAGATATATACAGATCATGTTATGCACAACATCACTAAGTCAAGCACATCTCTAACTGTATACACAACTATTACATCTTTTTCATAATACATGTCCACTCTAAGCTATTACAAGGCTCTTTACTCTTTACTCTTTTGGCATTCTGCTGTTCTCCTCTCTATACTGTACACTGAACCTGCAAAACTGGGGTTAAGGGAGTGGGATGAGCTCTATAGCCCAGTGAGTAGAACAGGAAAACATCTCATTAAAATATGATCTCATGGAATGCGTCATAACACAGACAAATCACATCAAGAGTAAACTTGTCACCACATAGTCCCAGTAACTCTGTGCCAGGGCGTAGAATCGAGCACCTGGTCTTCCTGTCATATATGTATATGTGTATATAACACCTCTGTACTTACCATTGCCAAGGCGTAGTCAAAGGCTCCTGGTCTTTACTATAACTGCCAGGGCGTAGTCAAAGGCTCCTGGTCTTTACTATACCTGCCAGGGCGTAGTCAAAGGCTCCTGGACTTCCTGTCTGAGACTATTGGATCATTCAGCATTCACTCACATCATCAAATAACTATGCAATGCAACATATTTGTGAATGCTAATGCAAACAACCTGCTGTATACTCATGATGCATGAACTATGCTAAAAGCAGTTTATGTTTCAATTAACAGTATTAAGTTTAGTTCCACTCACCTCTGGCTCTGGACTGACTGACTCTGCAGGCTCTGAACACTCTGGAGCAGTACTCACTGCTGCTCTCTCTGGTTCCTCTGGTTTGTACCTATACAGATGGACTCAAATGAGGGACCAAACTAGCTTATGAACAACTCTATGAAACTCCCCAAGAATCCCCTTAAACTCACGCTAACATCGCACTTTAGCACATAAACATCAATAAAGCACATGCATAACTCATGGCATATCATAGCAGGAAACAGATAGGACTCAAGACCCTATCCTAGTGGACATGATTTCCTATTGTGCTTGACCACTTCTAACCTGTATGAGCCCAACACTGTCTCTATAGGTCCGATCATGCGAACCTAGGGCTCTGATACCAATTGTAACATCCTCTGGGCCCACACCAGTGAATATTGTCCGCTTTAGGTTCATGCCCAGCGTCCTTCCCCTCACGGTTTTGTTTCTGGGTCAAGGGATTTACTACCTTGTCTTCCCAAAACGCGTCCACTAGGGTGTCCAGGGCTTGACCTTATAAGGCCCCCACCCTTTCAACCTCTTTCCGATGTGGGATACTTTAAATCCACCTACAAGGGGTATTACATTCTTCCCCCCATAAGGCCTGAGCGTCCTCGCTCAGCACACCGTACTCATGAGGCCCAGGCTCTGATACCAATTGTAACATCCTCTGGGCCCACACCAGTGAATATTATCCGCTTTGGGTTCACGCCCAGCGTCCTTCCCCTCACGGTTTTGTTTTCGGGTCAAGGGATTTACTACCTTGTCTTCCCAAAACGCGTCCACTAGGGTATCTAGGGCTTGACCTTATAAGGCCCCCACCCTTTCAACCTCTTTCCGATGTGGGATACTTTAAATCCACCTACAAGGGGTATTACATTTTCCAAGCAAAGCTTAAGGCATGACCCCTGATTAAAGCCATTGCAATTTCTTTTTGGCCCTTTTATAGGCTTGAATTGATGCTGAAGACCTTGTCGCTTTCTTCCCTAGATAACGGGAAGGTCTTCAGCTTGTCTACAGATTTAATCCTGGCCTCCTTCTTTTCATCTCGGACCTCCATAACTTCGGGGTTTATTTCTTCTGGCTGGGCGCATTGTTCTTCTACTATGGCCAGGTATACAACTCTTGCCTCCTTCTATCTTTCCCACTGCACCTATCCCTGCCTCCGTTAGAAATTTCATGCTCAGATATCGAATGCTAATCACTGCTTCAAAGTCATAGAGCATCGGTCTTTCTAGGATGGCGTTGTAGCTCAGGGGTAGCTTCACCACCAGATACACCGCGTAGTGGGTCCGTGATAGGGGTGGCTCTCCTAGGGTGAGGGCTACCTTTACTTTTCCTTCCACTGCTACTGGGGTTCTCCCTATCCCCTTGACTGGAGCTTGATCTCTGACCAGCTGCTCTTCAGGTATCTTCATCTGCTGGAAGACCCAATAGGAGAGTAGGTTCACTTTGATGCCGTCGTCTACTAGCACTTTTCGAACCCAGAAGTTATGGATGACAGCCTCGATGACCAAGGTATCATTATGAGGCATCTGCACTTCCTACGCATCCTCTAGGGAGAAAGAAATGGTCATTGGGGAATGTTCAATGATCTGCATCAGTTATGCACTACTTCCCTCTTCATTTCTACTTCTCTTTTTCCCTCTCTGACTTACATGGCCTCTAGTCCCTTTTACAATTATATTGATTGTCCCACTAGAGCCATCATTCACCAGTGCTCCGATATGTCTTCAGACAAGACCGGGAGCTTGAGGCACTGAACAAGCACTGGTGGGAGAGGAAGGAGCATAGACCTTATCAACCTCGACTCCCTACCGAAATCAGTCCCCTGAACGTGTCCAGAGCTGAAGTACTCGTGGTAGTCCAAGACAAGAATTTCATACAATAGCCCAAATAAGTGAAGGCAGAAGCAAACAGAAGGGACCTGGATAAGTACTGCCAGTACCACCAGACTCATGGCCATAATACAAATGACTGCTACCAATTGATAACGAGATAGAGAGGCTCATCAAGTGATGTATCATTTCCCATTGTCAGGCGGCCATTTAATTCCATCTGGCACCATGTGGACACAATCCCAAATATCCCGGGGTCTGTTGTCCCACAAGTCCATTAAGACAATTGGGTTAGACCTCCCACATGTGGACCCAAGCCCTATCCAGTCCGTCTGAGTGAGTTCTAGGCTTTGTGTTGTGGAGCATACCTATGTATTCGATCTTGATAGAGTTAAGGTCTGACCTTTCCTACACGTGCTCGGTCATAATTTGGGTATCCAAGACCCAATAGTTATAAAGCTATTTTAGTATTTTTGTATTTTTATTATTAGGTGAGACTCATAATAGAAATTTTCTACTATTTAGGTGTGTAAAGAGAATTATTGGTTACTGGCATCTCACTTATATGAAAAAAAAAAAAAAACGTTTAAACGCTTATCAAGTATTAAGGTCGGAGGATAAAAAAGTGTTTTACACAAAAAAAACGTTTTATTAGATGTTAAGAAAAATAGCTTGAAAAACCTATTTTATTATTTTTATATTTTTACTATTAGGAAAATTGCAGTGAGACTTGTCACTTGATTGTTATAACAGGTTAGGTATGTGGATTTATTAGTTATTAATATATTATTTATATGAGAAAAAATCATTAAACATTTGTCCAGCATTGAAGTTGACTGTTTAAAAAAGTGTTTTTTAAGAAAAAAAAAATCATTTTATTAGATGTTGTTGAGAAAAATAACCTTAAAAAATTTATTTTAATATTTTATTATCAGGAAAATTATCAGATTTATTACTTGATCTTTATAATAAAGATTTTCCACTGTTTAAGTGGATAAAGAGGTTTATTGGTTGGTATCTCACATGTATAAGAAAAATTATTAAAAGTCTGTCAAGTATTGATTCTGGTAGATCAGAAAAAGTATTTTTTTTTTTTAAAATAATTTTATTAAATAATGTTAGAAAAATAATTTGAAAAAATTATTTTATTATTTTAATATTTTTATTATTAAATTATGTAAAAAATAATTTTAAATTAATTTAATCTCAAATTGGAAAATCAAATTTATGTCCTCCATGGGTCAACTAAGGCTTATAAAACATGTGAAGTGTTTCGACGCGCATGCTCAATGAAAATGGCAAGGAACCAAGATATATCAAAATGTTGGTGGTTCATTTCCATTGAACTCCTCTAACGTTGTTACCAATCGAATTCATCAAATTCAAAACTTCTGAGAGCACAGATGCCATTCAAACAGGCAACTATTTTGACGTAAAATAACTCTTAAAACATATTAACAACAACAACTAAGCTTAATCCCAAACTAATTGGAGTCTACTATTATGGATATTTCTTCAGCATTCAGCTCTGTTTTTTTTTTTTTTTTCCCTTTTTTTGAAAAAAAAAAAGAGTTGCAATTGAATTCCACAAAGCATCAATTCAAATTGCTGAAAATTGCAAAAAGTTTCAACCATAGAAAAGAAAACCTACTTATTGAACTCGATAGATCACTAATCTTGGCTGGCAGATAACTAGAAACTCCTTGCTTAATTATTTTGTTCACCAGTCTTCCCTCTGTCACCACTGCAACAGTAGAAGTGTGGCAGCTTGACTCTACCACAACTCCTGAAACCCAACAATGAACCACAGAAAATATTATTGCAAGGAGGCATTAGCATATTTCATACTTGGCAAATATTCAAGGGGATGGAATTAAAAATATCATATGATTCCTGAATGTAGGAAATACTAATTATGATATGAGGACTTACAATGAATTTCAAAGTTAATGGAAAAAACTGAAATCACACTATTTCATTGAAAAACAAAGAAACAACTGTAGTGAAGAGGTTCAGTTTCATCTCCTCTTAAACGTTTTCATTAACGCATTATTTCAATTTGTTTTATGCTCTCCTTAAAGTTGATTATCTTTTATCAAGGGCTTCTTGTTCTCTAGAGGAGGGGGACAAAAGAAGAGGAGAGGTGAAGTAATCTACTCCACAGACCCCTCCTAACCGCCTCTGTCGAACTCATAAACTAATGTAACTTGCAACATAAAGAAAAAAAAATACTTGAATTTTGAGAAAACTTGACTTCAAGAAGATATTAGCATTTATATGAACATCCAAATTTCTCAAAGTCAAACAAGAAATATTCATCTTAAACAAAATTTACTTTTCCAACTAAACCTAATATTTGACTTTGAAAACTTATTTTCCAACTAAAATTTCTGCAGCAGTGATTCAAACACCTTCTAGCCAATGGGATTAGATGTCATCACAAAAAGGACAAGTATTTCTCAGTGAACTCTTTCCTAAAATTGCAAACATCATTGGCAAACTATTCTTTGGCAAACTTAATTTTCCAACTAAACTTTCTGCAGCAGTGATTCAAACACCTTCTAGCTAATGGATTAGATGTCATCACAAAAAGGGACAAGTATTTCCCAATGAACTGATTCCCTAAATTGCAAACATCATTTTACCTGCAACGAATAATTACTGGTGTTGGTTTCAATGCCTTCGGTCCATTTCTTATGCCTCTCTTATGGGGTGACACCTGCATGGTTTATAAGGCATTAGTAAATCTATATGTATATATACATAACCACAGTTAAAACATATTTTTAGTGTTTAGAAAATCAAGGTTCAATGCAAAGTGAATCGACAGACCCACAGATGAAAAGTAATTAAATAAAGATACACTACTTATTTATCAAACAGTCACAGAAACCAAAAAGAAATGCTCACAACGGAAGCTCTAATGACAAATTTTAAAATTGCTGCTTCAGAGATTGTGCAAGGGCAACCATCCGGGAGGGTTTCAGAAGGAAACTTCCATGCACTTACATATCGGCACTGTGGATTTTTGTTGTGACTAAGCCAGCTAGCTATGGCAAGGAAGATGCCAGTAGCTATCAACCTAAAGATGGATTAGTTAGTTTAGCTGGACTATTAGTAAGTTGGGAGTTGTCAATTAGTCATTGATTCATTAGTTAGTAAAGTCAACAGTTAGTTGTAGTAGGAAATAGAGGTAGTTATGTTACTGAAATTGTAAATACCAACTAAAATATAAAAATAAAGAGTCAATTGACTGATAATACGAGATTATCTTCCTTCTTCCGTGATTTGTTGTGGCCCTGCATAACAATTGATAGCTACTGCCATCTTGCCATAGCTAGCTGGCTCAGTCACAACATTTTACTACAAATACAATCAAAATCAAACTGTCATGAACCTCCAAGACTCTGTCAAGGATTTCTGAATACATTAGATATGCTCATTTGCAATAACCCGCTACAGTAATTTGATGACATCCTAATCCACCTCAATGATAGGCGTGTTCTTCTCACACACTAAATGTGAAGCAAGCGAGCCACACTATATAAGCGAAGGAAAAAGATTCATTTTCTTTTTATTGGCAATCAGTAAGCAATATCAGGAATTCCTCAACCCAAGATTATTCACAGTTACCAAAATTGTCGATAAACGAAGCTAAACCGAACTACCTAAAACCCCAACAAAACCCTAGTTAACACAAAACCCACAAAAAATTAACTCAAACACAGATCCTAAACATCAAAAAACACAAATAATCATGACGATAGCACTAAAAAGTATAATAATAAAACCAACCAGAGAAAGAAATGAGAGGAGCAATTACTTTCTTTTTGGGGACAGCCATCAGTTCCATGGATCCATCGAAAGCGAAACTGGGGAACCCAAACTCTAAGTTGTTGCTATAGTTGCCACTGCTATTATGTGGGTGCGTATCATACTCCGGCAAAACCATATGTGTAGGTGCGATCGTAGGTTGGAGCGACCCATCCATCGGTGAAGGCATTGCTGCGACATGAGCCCACCTCAAGAGCGACAACGCGCAACCTCTGTTACCAAGGGCGGTCTTTAGCATCCCTATTCTCGACGCCATTGATAGAGAGGATGGTGAGAAATTGCCCCGTCTGTTAGGCCTGATCAATGTAGAGATTGCCAGATTGGTTGCAGCAGAAGCGACGAGGGGCGTTGGCTAAAGAATGGTGGTGCACGTTGCGAAGAAAGTTGAATACGATTAGAAACAGCGTCGTTTCAATTAAAATTGTAATGTAATCTATCGGTTATGCCAAAATTAACATTCAGCCCCTTATTTTTAAAAGTCAAAATCTTCATCCCTAAATTTTAAATCCGTACAACTAAACGTCTCTCCCACAATATCCGTTTATCCCTGAAGTTCCTCTTCATTATAGCCCTGTTTTTTTTTTTTTTTTTCCTTTAGAAATTAAAATTTTATTAATTAATTATCTTATTTTTAAAAATATATTAAAATATCTTTAACATTATAAAAAAATTTATAACTTATTTTAAAATTAATTTTTGACTAAAGATTAAGGTCCTTATTTTTAACAAATAAAACAGTCACTTGCATTTTTTTCATTTTTAACAAATTAAATTATTTTAGATATTTTTTCAATAAAATAATTATTTAAAGTTATTTTATTTTACTAAACAATGAGTTATTTATTTTTAAATTAATTTATAAATTAAAATATTTATTTGCAAAACTTGACCATAAGATCATAAGTATTTCTCTATTTGTTCTATAAAATAAGCCTTTTTTTAATTTTTTTTATCAGTTATAAATTAGAATTTATTTTTAGTAGTAAATTTTTTCTAATATATTTTTATCCAATATATATTAAAAAAGTAAAATTTATCAAATTTAAAATAAATTAAATAATATAGATAGAAAATGTATTAATAAATATAATATAGATTTTTATTAATTTAATTATATTTTTTAATACATATAATTAACTACATATTTATATTTATACGACTTAGCAATAAATAAATAAGAAAATAAAATTAATTAAGTTCATATATTTTTATTTAAGAATCAAATAAACTCAATTAAATATTTTTTGAAATAAATTTCTTAACTTTATTTTTAAAACTAAATAAATTATAATCTAATGAAATATTATTTTTAATAATAAAATTTTATTTCTTAAAATACTAAATTTTAATATGTTAAATAAAAAATATTTATTATTAAAAAATAATATTATATTAAATTAACACTGATTTAGTTTCTACATAAGATTTAGAGATTTATTTGATAAAAAATTAAATGATACATATTAGGTAATTAAAAAAATATAGAAATTCAATTGGATTTATTTCCAAATAAATAAATAGATAAATGCATAAATATGGAAAAGAGAAATTCTAGGTAGCCGGCGAGAACGCCAGAAAGAAATCACTGTGATTGCTTCCCACTCTACCTTGTCATTGGCTCAGCTCAATGCACACATTCCCTCTCTGCACTTGCATCACACTGTAAACAAGTCGTCTCAGCTCCGAATCTGAAGGACCAAAACCTCTCAAAATCCCAGATCAAAAGATAGCTCCAGTCAACTCTTTCTTTCACCATTTTCGCTCCTAAAGGAAGACGAGATCTTGCGCATGCAGAATAAATGGATCTAAATTCCTTCATAAGGAGGCGATTGTCACCCTCCAAGTACCCGGATCAAGGCTTCACCCAGCTCTCTCGACTCCAACTCAAGAGATTCGGATCCAGTACCACGACTCTCACCAAGATCTTGGCAACCTGTGTGTTTGCTTTACCTGTATTATTCGTGCTTTCCGTGTTGATTCGACACCCACCGTCTGATCGGTTATTGGGGTTCGCTGAAGCTAGGGTTCTCGGAAACGGAGCCCAACCAAATGTCACAGTGTTCACTTCTGCAGGACTAGGACTGGGTGAGTTTTGTTCAGTATTTCGTTTATTTTATTTTCTTTAATTCTTTTGGGCATTTTGATTTCAGTATTTTAACATTGTTGCTGCTTTTTAAGTATGCATTTTTCAGTTTATTTGGTACTTCAAGCTGAAAATATCTTCCCATTTCTTCAGGCAATCAATACTATAAGCTTGATGTTAGCTTTACTCGCTCAAATTCAATCTGTATGAATAAAATCACTTTGATTTTGCTTTTTTGCAAACATCTAAATTAACTTCTTTATTTTAATGATGTTCTGGAAAATGAAATCAAAGTTGTTGATTTGGCCTATTTCATTTTGTTATTTAATTCACCTTAATATTTTATTGCAATTAGGCAGTGAAAGACATTTGACATTTTCTGTTAGGCCTATTTAGATGAAAAAATTCTGAACTTTTTGCAATTTTGCAATTTAATCTAAAATTTTAAAAGTTTGGTAAAATTGTTTGAAATTGTAAATTTTATTATGATTATATCCAAGTTTAAAACTTGAATGGGAGAATGTATGATTTGCTGACCTGTATTGATTTTCTTTTTTATTTTTATATAGGCTCTGAAAGTGTTCTTTCACAACCTACATACAAGAACAATGACAGACTACTTGGTGGACTTCTTGTTGCTGGATTTGATGAAGCTTCTTGCACCAGCAGGTACCAGTCCTCCTTATATAGGAAGACTCCAGTCCACAAGCCTTCTTTATATCTTATTTCCCGACTCAGAAATTATGAGGATCTTCATAAACGCTGTGGACCAGGTACTGAATCCTATAACACAGCTCTTGAACAACTCAAGTCTGGCCAAACAATTGGTTCTGCGGACTGTAAATATCTTGTTTGGATATCGTATAGTGGCTTGGGTAACAGGATACTAGCCCTAACTTCATCTTTTCTTTATGCTCTTCTCACAAATAGAGTTCTGCTTGTTGATCGAGGTAAGGATATGGCTGACCTCTTCTGTGAGCCATTTCCAGAGAAATCATGGTTACTGCCCTTGGACTTCCCTCTCATTGATCAATTTGAAACCTTTGACCACAAATCTTCTCATTGTTATGGGAACATGCTGAAGAATGATGTCATAAATGCTTCTGCAGAATTGGTCCCACCTTATATGTACCTCCATCTAGTTCATGATTATGATGATCATGATAAGCTTTTCTTTTGTGATGAAGATCAATCTCTTCTTGCAAAGGTCCCCTGGTTGATCATAAAAACAGACAACTACTTTGTCCCATCTCTTTTCTTGATTACATCTTTTGAGCAAGAGCTAAGCAAATTATTTCCTGAAAAAGGAACTGTTTTCCACCACCTGGGGCGATACCTTTTCCACCCATCAAATCATGTTTGGGGACTAATCACAAGGTATTATCACACTTACTTAGCTAAAGCAGATGAGAGCATTGGCATTCAAATAAGAGTTTTTGACTCAAGACCCGGTCCTTTTAAACATGTGATGGATCAAATTCTAGCCTGTACTTTGAAGGAGAAACTGTTGCCTGAAGTAGATATGCGAGACTCTGTAGTCACTGTTTCTGAAAACCCAAAATTGAAAGCTGTTTTGGTGACATCATTAAATTCAGGGTACTCGGAGAATCTGAAGAACTTGTACTGGGAGCACCCAACTTTGACTGGGGAAGTTGTTGGCGTTTACCAGCCAAGCCATGAGGGGTATCAACAAACGGAGAAGCAGATGCACAACAGGAAGGCATGGGCAGAGATGTACCTGTTAAGTTTGACAGATCTACTGGTTACAAGCTCATGGTCCACTTTTGGCTATGTTGCCCAAGGTCTTGGAGGTTTGAAGCCCTGGATACTTTACAAGCCTGAAAATGAGATGGCCCCTGATCCACCTTGTCGCCGGGCAATGTCCATGGAGCCGTGTTTTCATGCTCCTCCCTTTTACGATTGCAAGGCTAAGAAAGGAATTGATACAGGCAAGCTCGTTCCTCATGTGAGACACTGTGAGGATATGAGCTGGGGTCTAAAGTTGGTGGATGGTCATGATGAGCTACGGTAGCCATTGTTATTTTAATAGTGGACGAAGTTAGCATGCAACTTGGGTGTAATACAGAGAAATTATTTAGGGGTGGAGATCTATCATACAGCATGTATCTGGCGAATTGTAGTCCAAACACTCACATTCATGTATGTTATGGTTAAGAATATTGTAAGCTATGGAAGAGGTTCAGAATTGAGGATCTTGATCCCTCGCTGCACTAAATTTGTTATATTGAAAAGAAAATTTAGTTTCAAAAAGTTATTTGTTTGTTTCTTTAGACAAAAAATTATAAAATAAAATTCACTAATTCATCTTTATATTTTAAAAAATGCATTAAAATATTTTTAATATTTTAAAAAAATTTATTAATTAGTATCTCCATTCATTTTAACTATTAAATATTTTATTATTTAATTTTTACAATTTAAAAAAATTTATTAGTTAATTCTTTAAAAATTTTAAAAATTCATTAAATTATTTAATATTTTATTATTCTCTTAATAAATCCATTGATAATGTTAATTATTTTTAATAAATATTATTTTATTTTATTTTTAATATTAAACATTAAATTTTAAAATTAATATAGTGAATTTTTATACTTTTCTCTATACAGAATATATTTTATTGCATTTAAAGTATAATTTTATTAGTTATTAATTAAAATTGTTAACAATTTTAAGTTGATTTTTGATATTATGATTTATCACTTTAATACTTTATAATTTTCCACTTTAAAATTAAATATATTATTATAATTAAAATAACACTATATTATTTAAAAATTTTATATTATCAAATTATTTATATTTTGATTTTTTTAATTATCAAATTATTTATAATATTATCTAATAATTTTATATTATCAAATTATCACTTTAATAATTTATAATTTTTATCTTATAAGTTTAGTTAAATTATCATCCACTTTAAAATTTAAATATTATTTTTAATAATTTTAAAAGTAGTATATATATATATTATATAATTTTAATCTCATAAATTTAAATATTTTATTAAAAATTAAATTATCATTATCCGATGACTTAATTATATTATTGTTTATTATCCTATAATATTCTTTTAATTTAAAATTTTTATTTCATATTATCAAAATTAAATTTATTTTAATAACATTACCTTAATTTTGATATTTTATTATTAACATATAAAATTAAAATTTAAATATGAGACGTCTTTTATAATAAGTGTATCTGAGTAAATTTAAGAGATTTCTTCTCCCATATCCAATTTCCATTTCTAACTTATTATATGCAATCTAAATTAACTATTAAATCCATTAATTATTTTAAAATTTGAATTAAAATATCAACAGATTTATTTTTGGCAAAATAGTTTTTATATCTAGATTTTAATATGTATTTGGTAAATATTAAATATTTTATATTTATAATTATAATTATTCAAAAATAAAATAGCAAAAAAAATTTATAAAAATAATATGCTTTACGAAATTTTGTATATTATGATTTGTAATATTAAAATTTTAATTTATTTATAGTAGTATTTTAATAAGTAAATAATTAAAAAAATATTTTAACATGATTTTAAAAAATATATGTTCTAATATAATTTAATTTGATAACAGTAATTACATATAGTTATGATTTATAAATATTTTCAATATTTATATTTTAAATTAAAATCTCATTTAAATTAATTATTTGAGAAAAAGCATATTATATTAACATTTTCTAAAATATATAATCATTTAAATATCAATATTAACTTATTAATAAACTAAAAGTGCAGAATTATATTTCAAATTGAAAAAAATTAATGATAAGGATTAATTTATTGATATAATTAAGATAAGAAAACTAAATCATTGCTTAAATATCAAGTAACTAACGAGTAACCTATGTGTTTTATGCTTTTATTGTATCTCAAAAACTTTTTGTAATTTTTTTATTTATAAAAAAATAATTTTTTATGAAAAATATTCTAATGAATTGATTTTTTTAAAAAAAATAAAAAAAAAATAAAAAAGGTGGAACACTAAAAGAAGCTTGGAATAACTGAAATCGGTGAAGGTGAGAAGTGTAGGCCAAAGGAATCGTCCTGTTATAAAAAAAGAATAACCTGAAAAGGATAAAGCAGAGAAGGAACATGATAGGCTTCCTATCTTCAAGGGGAAGTAAAGTTAGGTTTTTAAAGTAAATTGAACCTAATCAATCAAAGTTGTAGTATTTATAAAAATTTAATTTAATTTAATTTAATTTAAAAAGAAATTAATTTAAATTAAATTTATTTTATTTTATTTAATTCAATTTTTTATTTTTTATTTTTTATTTTTAATATTATAAAATTTAATTAAAATATTTTAATTTTAACTAAGGTTTAATTTTTTTATTATAAAAAATAATATATTATTATTATTAATTCATTTAATTTAATTTTATTAATTTTTTTAAATAAGATTAAACTCAATTAAAATAATAAAAAATTTTAAAAATAAAATTGAACTGAATAAAAAATAATAAAAATTAAATTAAAATTTTAAATTAATTTAATTTATTTTTTTTTATTTCAACATAATATTATTCACTCCTTTGATACCCAATAATATTATATTATTCGCGCTGCACAAGTTTTTATATTAATTCTTATATTTTATTAATTTTTTTTTTATTTTACTTGTCATCTACCAATTTATATTTCTATTGTAACCCAGTTTTTTGTTAAGTCATTATTTACTAATTTAATATTATAATATTTATATAGATTTAAATTTATATATTTAATAATAATATTAATGCATAATTAATAATAAAAATATGACTATACATGGTAAGACTGATAATTTATTTATGTAAATAGCATTTATTAACATTTAAAAGTATTGTTTAGATAAAAAAATATTTTAAATATATGTATTAATTATTATTATTATTATTATTATTATTATTATTAAAAATTTACTTTCTTTTTCAAAAAAATAATAAAGAGTTATCTGTTCATAGAGTGTGGAAGCAAACTGCAGGCAAAACAAAGTCTTTTGCTTGACCCATCCAAATTTTACAGATAAAAAGTTGAAAAACTAGAATTGAGAAGGGAGAGGACCACATAAAAATTCTTCTGGATTTCCTTGAAATTTTGCCATTCCCAATAATCAGAAAAGAGGTGTTAGCATCTCCTTGTCTTACTCCATTCACCACTCAATCCCTGCCTTCGTCTCCAACCATGGAAGTTGCAGTACCAGTAACTTCAATATCCAAGGCTTTTAATTTTAATGTCCTTGCAACTTCTGTCGACCAAAGACCAGCTAACCCCATCGCCTTGATACCAATATGGTCTACCAAAAAGCTCAGCTTGCTTACGATTTGTGCTTCAAATTCTATCTCAGGAGACAACACTCACACTCATCTTTTCCTTACTCGCTGCTCCACAAAACCGGGTACCAACACTGACAATGGAAGAGGCCAAGATTCCAGTACTGGCTCCAATCCTAGTCTAAAACTAGAGAACCCATCAACGCCTGTTTCGAACAATTCACTGGCCTCTTCTGTTTCATCACCATCATCATCCAGAGGATTGGTGTTGGATTTGGGTACCATTGAATGGTGGGATTGCAACGAAATTGGGTCACCAGTGGTGAGACGGTTCCTCAGCGATGAGGAAGAGAGATGGTACATGTGGTACCATGGAAATTCTAGTAAAAAACCAGAGGCTGATTGTATAGGATTAGCTGTTTCCAAAAATGGTATACACTGGGAGAGAGGGACAGGACCTGTTATATCAAGTGGAGATGTGGGTATTGTGATGAATTGCAGTCAAGATTGGTGGGCATTTGATACTATGAGCATTAGACCTAGCCAGGTGCTTATTATGTCAAGCAATAGAGTGAAAGCCTCAAGTGCTGTGTACTGGCTTTATTATTCTGGTTTCAGTTCTGAAAAGGTGGATTTTGTAGATGATGATTCTTTGGAGTTCAATTTAGAGAACCCAGAAAGGTTTTGCTTAGAAAACAACAGTCATGGCAATGGAAAAATCTTCAAGTCCTTGCCTGGTTTGGCAATGAGTCAGGATGGAAGACATTGGGCTAGAATTGAAGGAGATCATCACAGTGGAGCTCTGTTTGATGTGGGTACTGAGAGAGAATGGGATTCTCTGTTTATTGCTAGTCCACAAGTTGTTTTTCACGGAAATGGTGATCTTAGGATGTACTATCACTCATTTGACATGGAAAATGGGCACTTTGCTATTGGGATTGCAAGGTCAAGAGATGGGATTAAATGGGTGAAATTGGGGAAGATAATGGGTGGAGGAAAAATTGGTTCTTTTGATGAGTATGGGGTAATGAATCCAAGTGTTGTTAAGAGCAAAAAAGGTGGGAAGTATGTGATGGCATATGAAGGTGTTGCTGCTGATGGAAGGAGGAGTATTGGATTGGCAGTGTCGCCTGATGGATTAAAAGATTGGAGGAGATTTCAAGATGAAGAAGTACTCAGGCCTTCTGAAAAAGATGCGTGGGATAGCAAGGGAATTGGATGTCCTTGTTTGGTGCAAATGGATGGGGACGATGACGAGTGGAGGCTGTACTACAGAGGAATTGGCAATGGAGGAAGGACTGGGATTGGAATGGCATTTTGCTTGGGAAATGATATCAGTAGTTTTAGAAGATGGACAGGTTTCCGATTTTAGATAACGCTAAGGTGTAATGTCATCTCCCTCAATTGATTTTTTTTTTTCAAAAGAGTTTTGCATCTTAATTTTAGATTGGTTGCTCAATTGGAAGAAGCATCATTTGATTTACAATCATAAATGATATACTGATTTTTTTTCCTGGTCTGATATTATATTTAATTATATTTTTGCTCATTTAGCTTGAAAACTGCTGAGAATTACATAAACTTCTTCGGTATCTCAATTCAGAATTCAACCAAATCTTTCCTTCAAGCCGAGTCAATCTTAAAAATCAACCAAATACTCTGTGAACATGAAATTAATCAAGATTATATAAGTGAACAATATAACCAAGAGACAGTATTCAATCAGAAGTCTCACAATAGGCACAAGGGAGAACATGAGAATTCATGAATATGCTACTTATTTTATTCCAAGAGTAAAATAATAATTATATATCATCATCGACACAATCGTTACAATAATTCTCACGGTCTCTGCCTACAAAGAGTGAAGACACAACTCAAGAACGGTCTCTGTCTACAAAGAGTGAAAACACAACTCAAAAACGTTTACGGTAGTCAACTGAGCCCCGCCCCGCCCCTGCTGGTTGTCACATGAAACTTGAAACTTACAAAAGCTCTTATATATATTACCGTTAAGCAAAGCTCATCTATAAATATGTTAGATGGTGGCATAATTTAGTAATAAGAACCCAAAAACAACGAAATTATTCTCCTTCAAATTATTTTCAGCAGCTTTTCAATGACATTTTTAAGTCTCCCAATCACAATCTGGAGTCATAAAGGTGGGTTTCAACAATTAATAATCAACATCACTGAGATATTTTATGGCATTCAAGGAAGCAAAGTAATGTAACCATTTTATTCTTTAGAACCAAAAACTAAATACTTGGCCAAATGGAGCTGGGACACTCAATCCACAAATCATTTTTCAGAAGGAAGAGAGACCTGCATATTGTCTGAACTTCTCATAAGAAACCCAAAAGACAAATTGCCAAGGACCAAGTCTTGCCCATGTTGGAAAAAATCCTTTCCACAGTGCTCTTAAACCCTCAATTTTAACTGTCTTCACCAGACAATCAAAAGAGCTCTTGTACATAACCTCGCTTTCCTTGGCCGCTACCTGATTCATCATTCTTGTCTTCACTACATCAGCTGGACAACTCAAAGCAGTTGCAGAAAGCCCTGACATAATGGAGGCTAAGGTGTGGGAATATGCATTATCAGCAGCTATGTGGTTCTGGACGACAAACCTTTTAGCGTGATCATAACATGCTAACTCTCCCATGTTCACTAAAAATGCCCTTTGGATGTTTGGGAAAACCCCTTTCCAAAGTCCACCAAAGCCTTCTGCATGCACTATCTTGCGGAATGCATCAAAAGGCCCCACATATCGAGATTGCTGACCTTGGCTTACCATACGACTATCTGCTTGCATCCGCACCTTGACAAGGTCAGCGGGGCTAGCCACCACCTGTACTACTAATGACAAATAAAAACTTAAAGAGTTATTGTCTGACTCTTACATATGGCAAATAAATGCAACTGAAGACCTTTTCTCACTAGGCCAGTATGGTCGACATTGTTTAGAGAATTAAATCACTGGCTAGGCTACCTAGAAGCATCTGATTAATAATATCTAATAATTTGTGATTTTTATTCTCATTGGAGAGCTATAACTATATCCTCACAAACACAAATGACGAATAAGAATGCCTCTGCTTAATCATTTTACAACCAATTGCAATCCAAGAAAAGAGGAACATTCTTCACTTCATGTGGCCTCTTCTTCCATATTTATAAGTGGACATGGATATCACATGAATGTCAAAGGAGAGTATGCTAAATTATTTCCCTCTTCCAGGAGAGTGAAACTTGATTCCCCTCACATGTGATTCAAACCTAAGGTAGACGTAAATTCTTCTATATAAATAGCAAAGTTGGTAATTTCATCATCCCTTTAGAGTTACAATTTTAGGAATAAATGTTGCATCATGATTTGTAAGGATCACTGTGTATATCAGAATCAGACCAACAGAAAAATGCAGATCAATAATGTCTACCACTATATTCAATTGATTTAAACTCTGCAGCCAATCTCAAAGGTACTTCATTTTTTTTCCTCTATATGAACTAATGTAGTCAATTATTGACTAAATGATAACTTCTTCAAAGAGTAATCTCAACAATCTCCCACCCCTTACAGCAGAAGGAAAGCACTTACCTAAACAACTAAGACAAATGTTCTGGACATGACAAGTTTTAAAAAGAGAAATTCAACTGCCACCACCATCAACATTCACAAAACCCTTAAGATTTCCACATCAGATAATTTGGATATGCATTGTCTTAAATGTTCGAATAACAAAATGATAATGTCAGTTGCCACTTCAAAGAAATAATATTGTGCTTGAAGATAAACAACATTTCAACATTTGTGCTTCAAACGATATGTATGGTATGCCATTTTTGGCTGAGGAAATGAGTTGCTACTCAATCATAAGCCCTAAAGAAGAAAATGACATCCTATACTACCAAAAGGCAAACTTCAAGTCTTGAAAATTCAAGCATTTCAAAATGCCACAACCTCTAAGCATTTTTCTCTAAAATTTCATAGCCTCCTTAAACCTGCTTAGCTTTCGTCATAACCAATTCCATGTAAGAGACGGTGATTATGAACATAGAGATTCAAACGCTTCATGAACTATCTTCCTTTAGAAGTACTGGTATCGAGCTTTTAGACAAATCATTAGCTAAAATTTCAAAATTTAGCCTATTGAGTTGATTTTTCAAGACAGATCAATCATCAATTTCTTACCTGGGCGATGACACCTGAGACTCCGCCAAGGAGCGCTTTACTAGGCAGAGAAATGGAACCATTTCCACTATCATTGACAGCAAAATTCCTCAAATTTTCATAACCCACAATTCGAAGAGGGGTGTAGAAGAGGTGTCTGAGGATAGCAGGAGAAAGGCCTTGATAGAGACCGAGAGGACCTTGTTGGCGAAGGATTTCCGCGGCGACTCGAAAAGCGTTGGTGGGGCAAGTGGAGGAAAGAGACTCACTGTGGAGCTGAAGTCGAGTCTTTGCAAGGTCTATCGGGAAGGTCGCGGTTTCCGCCACCATGGCCGAGAGTGAGGTCAATAGGATCTTTGTGTGAGTCTGGGTATGGTGGAGCCCATGGCTCTGGCTTGGTTTCATGGATGGAACTATGGAAGGGATATGGCTTCCTGGCTTTGCTCAGTTTCTTGTAAGTAAGAAAATTACAGGGAGGAGAAAAACGAATGAGAGAATGGACGGGCCGTTGTCATATGACGTGGGATGCCATTTTGAAAAACTAAATGAAACCATGTATTTCTATAACTTATCGTTTATTTTTAAGTTGAGATGGAATAAGATCCTGGAGTACATCTCACTCTCAAATTTATTTAAATATATTTAATTTAATTTTAAATATATTTTTATAATTTAATTTTTTTAAAAATTTTATTATAATTAATATGTTTAATCATATAGTGCTTTTAAAATAGACCGTTTTGAGGTCAATCTTAAAATAAATCGATTTAAAAAAATTATTAAATTTGGTCTGATTTGTAATTGGCCCACAAATAAATACAAACAACTTATTTTTTTTAAAGAATTAAATTAAAATTAAAAAAAATATAATCAATAAAGAAAAAAGAAACACTAATTAATAAATAAGTTTTAACTTCATATTTTTTTTTTTTAATTTTAATATCTTGAGACTCCTGAAATGAGTCTCTTTAAGCCGGAGACAGACGAAATCAGTAGCAAAACAAACAAGGAGCTTGATAAGGTTAAGATGATGAGCATATTGGATGTGAATGCTCTTGTTAAGGATTCAGTTTCAGCAAAAGTCTTGGGCAAGAACGAGGATTACTATGGTGTTGGGTTGTGGGTGCTAGCTTCATTCATCAACCATTCATGTAATCCCAACGCCAGGCGCTTGCATGTAGGAGATTATGTTCTAGTTCATGCTTCAAGAGATGTGAAAACAGGAGAAGGGATCACATTTGCATATTTTGGTGTGCTTTTGCCATTGGAAAAGAGAAGGGAAATGTCAAGAACATGGGGTTTCCAATGTCATTGCAAGAGATGCAAGTTTGAAGAACAATTCTGTTCTAAGCAAGAGATAAAGGAGATTGAGATGGGATTACAAAGAGGATTAGATGCAGTTTGTGCAGTTTTCAGGGTAGAAGAAGGCACGAAAAGGTGGTTGGTGAGAAGAAAAGAGAAGGGTATTTGAGGGCATCATTTTGGGCAGCATATTGTGAGACACATGGGTCAGAGAAGGTGGTGAAGCGGTGGAGAAGACGGCTACCTGCAGTTGATGTGGTGGTGGATAGTGCTGCAGAAGCAACAGGAAGTGATGAGAGGATAGTGAAAGTGTTGATCGAAGGATTGAATAGAAGTGATAATCTGATGGAGATGGAGAGAGTGATGAGGTTAGGGAGAGGAATATGTTGTAAAGTGGTAAAGAAACAAGCAATCAAGTCTCTTCTTGGAATAAGCTATTGAGCTAATAGCTATTCCAAGAAATGAGTTATTTTTTCTTCTTTTATTTTACTTTCATAATTAGTGA
Source organism: Manihot esculenta (assembly GCF_001659605.2). Taxonomy (NCBI): domain Eukaryota; kingdom Viridiplantae; phylum Streptophyta; class Magnoliopsida; order Malpighiales; family Euphorbiaceae; genus Manihot; species Manihot esculenta. Next base: position 9,914,816 of record NC_035165.2, on the reverse strand, counting down.
TCAATCATTCTCTAACTGTTCAGAATGGAAAAATGTCATGATTTTTTCATCATATGATTTTATGGGAGCCATTATAGTTTTATGCCTTATTTTGAGCAATGATAATAAGAATGCAAAGCCTAAATAAGGCCAGCACAGGGAGGAGTATAGGGAAATTCCACCAGTCGGCGACGAGGCTGGCCCAAGAATCCCACAATACAATCACCCAGCCTAACAGATGTAAACTTAGAAAAATGAAGGATGCCTTAAATCTTGAGTTCTATAGTTCAATGAGCCTTTTTTTTTGTTTTTTTGGCTTTTGAAATCTTTGTATTGTTGTATATTGGCCTTGGAAATGTGTTTGTATCTTGGACCTATTATGGTTCCCTTTTACTGATATTATCCTTACTTTGAGGAGAAAAAAAAAATCAATTTTCCTTTTAGCCAGACAAATATTCTCAATTGGGTTTTTACAGTGCATCAAATATGAGAAAATGCATAGATTTGTAAATATTAAAGAAATCACCTTTTATCATTCCCATTTGATATATGAACATGATAGGCACGCGACAAAAACACTCGAATAATTAAAATAACCCATTAGAACTCATACAAAATTATGTATTCTAAGCAAAGACTTTCAGGCGGCAGAGATGAATACCCATTTTCCTTTCCCAATATTTTAGAGTTAAAATGTACTTTTTACAGGAAAGAAATACCACAAATATGAAAAGAGAACAATCCATGGCTACGTTAAAAAAGGGTCTACTTACAGTCAAAGGCAAGGAATACTCAGATAAATCATAGTTCTCAACGTGAGCTTGGGTAGAAAATCTTCCAAAGCTTCCATTATTAGTATATTGCTCAATAACAATATAAATTTTCTCATTACAGGACTAGTAACCTAAGATCCTAAAGAGTTCAACAACACTCAAAACAGCGTCTTCTTTTCAACCAACAAAGATTACCGCCGAATCGAAACTCAAGAAAAACTAACACAACCTATAAATAAAATGATGAAGGCTCCACGCCTTAAATTGAGGACCAATAGGAGATTGCAAAAGAACAACAGCCTACGCATGGACCAGAACAACCCAAACCTCGTATTAAATGTTAGTCATTCTCACCAGCTTGTCATAAAGAATGTGATCGTCCCTCCCTGTGTTGCTCTCCAATAATGCACTTTGCACAAGTTCCTGAAACGAAAGCATCACGAACCTGAGTTTCTTGCTTATAGAAAGGGAGAGGGGGAAAAATACCTGAACAATGGAAAAGCAAATTCTCACCTTCACATCCCTGTGGGAGAGAAACTTCCCCAAGTTGTGAATAATCAGTCTCATGTCTTCAACCTGGAAAATTATCAGATAATCTTCAACAATCTTGGTCATGATTCAAATGGGAAAATTAAAAGTTTAATCTTTACCCTAATATAGCCAGTTTGATTGCGATCAAAAAACCTAAAAGCCTGCTCCACAAAAGAAAACTTGTGTTGTTAAAGGGAAGATGAAAGTGTATATATATATTATCTCACAAACAGCAAGGGATTAGAGTTTCTGTAAACAAACTTGCAATAGTTCCTTGTCAATCACAGCCTCCTTGACAGCAGATGGCTTTTTATTCTCAGTCTCCACCTTGGTATCTCTTTTCTCCAACAAATCAACATCAGACTTCAGCTCTGCCTCATCACTTTTTGTCTCCTTGGCATCCTCCTCTGCTTTTTCTTTCCCATTGCCGGTCACTGGTTCATAATCAGCATCCGAACTCATCTTTTCCTCTTCTTTGTTCTTCTGTAAATGATTTCACCAAACAAAACTACTTCAACAAGATAGCATGCAGCAGTTTTGACAGGCGAACAATCAACCTGACACTCTCCCCCACTTTATATGATAATGTCTTATACAAGAAAACAAGAAAAATGATAGTACTAACAAGGGAGGTATTCTTACCTCATTAGACAAGTCATCTCCAGGATCCTCCATTTCCTCATATTCTTCAGGATCTTCCTCTGGGTCTTCCTCATAATCACTTTCGTCTTCCAACTTTGCTTCATTAACCTCATCAACAGAAGCATCTTCCTTTTTCTTAGTTTTTTGATCCTCAGATTGATTTGCACCCTCCAAAGATTTAGTTTTCACAGGCTGTTCATTAGTCTTTGGGCGTTTGGTTGATGATTTACTCTCCTTATCTTTCTCTTCCATTTCCTCCCGAAGCCTCTTCCGTTGATTTCTTTTTGTTACAAATTTTATGCGTAGTTTCTGCACAGGAGATATATACAGAAAGATGTTAATAAATAAATCAAGTTATGAGCAAGTTGATGGATTCACCATTGTGAAATAACCTGAAGGAATGTTAGGATTCGGGAGCCCATCTGATATTGAAGCATTTCATAAAATGATTCAGCAAATAATGAGAGCTGCAAAAAACAAAATTGACATGAGGAATAAAGAAGTATTACTTTATGTAAGAAACATAATACATGTGTACCAAAACTTACCTCAAATGTGGATTCCTCAGTATCATTATCTGTGTAGTCCAAAAGTGACTCGAGTGAAAGTGACAATGACCGCAGCTGTAGTCAAAAACACACCATTAGACAATAAGGGTTAGAACAGCATATGTGCAATTAGTTGCTAAAAGGAGGGTTTTTTTTTGTTTTCAGTTACAACTTGGGTAATAAAATATGATGCCTTTCAAATCAACATACTTTAGTTTCCTTGTCCCCTTTTGTCTGAAAAATCAATCCAGGATGTCTAGGAGGTTCTTCAGCCATTCTCTTTTCTTTTGTCTCCTTATTAGATTTGCTCCTAGACTCATCTTTGCCATCTTTGTCCTTCTCATGCTTCGATTTTTCATCATCCTTTGATTTTCCTCTCTTGCTATCACTATTATCCCTCTGAGCAACTTTTTGCTTGTCATCCTTTCCCTCAATTTTAGCCCCTGAGGCAATTTTCCCATCAATTTCCTTGTCATCCTTCTTATCTGCCTTGACAGCTTTGATTTCTGATTTGGTTGAATTGGGCACACTTTCTTCCTTCACCACAGTTGGTGCTTTTGACTTTGGAATTATTTTCTTTTCTGAAATTTGCATCTCATTCCTCTGGCTTTCTGCACCCGTTCTTTCTTTCTCCATATTATCTGTTTCGTTACTTGTCTGAGCTACTATTTTCTCATCCTTCTTAGCCTCAGTGGCCCCGTCACTGGTCCCCACACCTGCGAGTTTTCTTTTGAGCACTCTTTTAATGATTTTCTTCTTTATGGCAGTTTTGACACTAGTACCTTGCACAGGTGCACCACTACCGGTTTGTGAATTGTCCTTTGTGCTATCTTCAGTGTTATCCACTTCCTTCTCATTTTTAACCCCTGGTTGCAAGCCCTTATCTTCATTTTGAGCAGCTTTCCCTGCTGGAACCTTTTTTATAACTTTCTTCCTCACAAAAGTTTTAACTCCAGAAGGATCAGCAGAAGATTCATTCTGCTCAACAGGTATCTCAGATCTTTCATTGGTCTCTCCAGCATCCTTCTCCTCCAAAGACTCATTTTGCATGCTGACAGCAATCTCAGCATTTGTTTTCTTATTAGCAACCTTCTGTTTGACAATCCTCCTTATAATCTTCTTTTTTCCAGTCTTCACATCAGCTGTCTGAGGACCTGCAGCATCCCCTTGTTCTTTCTTTTCACTATTCTTGACTTTCTCTCCGGTTCCAATCCCATTCTTCTCAAGGCTCTTGTCCTTGTCATCAACTTTTGGTGCAGTCGCTTTACCTTTCCCATCTTTCTCCTTGTTGTCAACACCAGAGGATGAAGACTCTTTGGTTTTTTCCGATTTGTCCACCTTAGAATCTTTTGAAGAATCCGTTCCCTTACCTGAAAGGTGAAGAGAAGAATGATATCAATTTTATACTACAAACATGGGAAAAGGTGCAGTGTATGAGAAATTTGGATACCATATTCACCTTTCTGCCCTTCCTTCTTCTCCCTAGACCTCTGAGAAAAATAGGCATGCCATTTGTAAGAATACGTTATGCTTCACAGGTATAAATATAATTTCAGGAAATAAAAAGATTAACAGCAACCTTATGCAATCATTGGATCAACCAAAATCTGGGAATAAGAAGTGTCAGCACAATACATGGCCAATTTTCAAGTCCTCATAAGAACATACCTCTTTTTTTAATGAAAGTTGACGTGCTCTCTCAGCTACAGCCTTCTTGTGAGCAAGCCACTGCTCTCGCCATGTATCCAATGAAGGCAGGCAATCAGACAAATCTGGAACAAACAGAACAGTGATCTCTTTATGGCTGAAGAATCCATCCTTGCCAAACCTATCATAGTGAATCTGTACATGCAAACAGCACTATAGAAATCAGAACTCTGACTTGAAGGAATACATGCAACCAGCAAAACTAAGCCTCCCAAGCATGCAACCTAAGAAATGTAAACACTGTTCAAGAGGAAAAAAGATAAAACAAATAGATCGTGGACTAGTCTCATAAAAACTTTACCAAACCTTCAATTCATTTAATGTGAACATCAAAAATAAATTCCATAGAGAAAACAGCTAGAGGTTCAAGAAATCAACTACCATGCAGAGCTTTTTTTTTTTTTTGCACAAGTTGATTCCTTTTTTCATATCCCAGCATGAATATTCAAACTTATTCCGACTTAAAACCTATAGTAAAACTGTTAAACCACAGACAATAGAAAGGATCAAAGGAAAAAATGTCAAACACAAAGTGTCCTCAGCCGTTGTCAGATTTTGTCTACAAGGCATGTTTAGTTGTTCTTTTTGCTGAATTATAAGGTATTTTCACATTTTTCTTTTTCTCCATTTTTTTTTCTTTTGGAAGGAGCAAGCCTCAATAATGGCCTTACTTTGATTAGTAAGTCATTATTAGTAGGCCTCTATTTATTTATTAAGCACAAAAGGTGGTATCTAAGAAGAAGAAGAACAAAACCTCCAAAAAGCGATTCCAGTTACGGCAGTTCTGCAAATCAATTTGTGTTGCATCCCTTGTATATCTACAAAGTAAAATACAATTTAGTCCCGTCAAAGAGTATCAGTATCTTATAAATCAATTCGTCACGTAATAGAGAATACTAACCTGAGGGCTGTTTGAACTAGAACAGAATCATCAACTGAGGGATCACCACCATCTACAGAATCCCATGGACCACCAATTGCCATGAAAGAACGATCCCTTTTCAGGATAGCAAACCTAAGAATATTGCAAATATGTGGTAGACGATCATCATAGCTTTTATCAGAAGAAAGCTCTTCCAGGGCACCTCTACTAAGTCCACTCATCAAAATTATCTGAACCAAAGGGGAAAAATACATCACCAAGCAGACAAATATCAATTAGCACAAATATTACAGTAAAAAAGGTGAAGTAACAAACATCATGATTCAGTCATGACTAACGTAAAATGAGACAGTCACAAGAAAGAAATGAATATCATACATAAAAATAGAACAAGTAATTGAATAGGGCTATGCACAATGCTAGGGTGTTCCAACTGTACCAATTCATGCCAAAAAAAATAAAAGAAATACTCTATGAACCAAACTGTACCACAGGTGAGCATACATTAGTTCTAACCAAAAGACCGAACCAACCAATCCAATTTAGTTATGTTTTTCAGTTTGTTTTTTCAGTTAATCAGTTAGGTTTCAGTTAGTACTTTTTAAAAAAGAAAAATTCAGTTTTATGGTTCAGTTCTGTTATTTCAGTAGAATGACCAAAATAACCTAACCGAAATGATTTTTTAAACAGCACCATTTTGAGGTTATGTATCTACATATAAATAGATACACCCTAAATGTTTCTCCCTTTACATATCCACACTCTACAGCCATTCCTCCTCCTTAAACTGATATCATCTCCTTCAACGAATATCACCCACATTGTCCTGTTCAACTGATATCACCCTCAAACCCTTCATTCTCGTGCTGCTTGAAGATCCATCCCCGCTGCGGTTTGAAGATACAGGAACACGCATCGATTTTCTTGAGAAGGTGGCTAATTGAAGTTGAACCTGCAATGAGCCTCTCGGCTGTTTAAAGATCCATTGGTCTCGAAGCACGACATGCACATGCTTAATGACCCATCTTGATCTTGAATCCTCACATGCATCCGCTTCCGTTTGATTTCATTATTTACATTGCTTGGTTGATCTTGTTACCGAAATGAAGAATGGTTTCTTCAATGGCAAGGTTTCAATAGCTTATTGATTTGGGATCAGTAGCTTGATTTTTTCTTCAAAACACTATCTCCTTTTTTTTTTCCAAGAATTGTTGCCTTAAACAATAAAGATTATTAGATTTGCTTGATTGACTGAACTGCTGACTTTTATTTCATTTGGCAAATATTTGGTCTTTCTTTTTGGGGTGGGAGAGGGGGGGGGGATTGATGGATGAGATTGGATAATCAATGCACAGAACCAATCTTTTCCATCTCAGTTTGATTCAGCTAGCTTCTAAAATCGATTTGGTTCGGCTGCTTATAATGTATAATTTGGTACTTTGATTTTCTAGGTCGGTTCAAAACCGAACTGACCGATTACACACCCCTTAACTATACTAAACCAAAGTTATATTTACATTTTTTTGACACAATTCTGATTTTTTATCAAGAACCAATTTAAATGTTTTTTTAAGATATCATATATAATTTCAATAAACTTATATATATAGAGAGAGAGAGTATAATATAATATAATAAAGTACACATATATAATGTAATATTGTGTATATATATTTTCTACTTTTTTAAATAATTTTAGTCATAAACGTATTAAATTACCTTATAATCCCTAATTATATAACTAAATCACATGTTAGTAATACAACATACTTTTTAATTCTTAGTTATATATGTATGTATTAGTTAAATACTATAAATCAAGAAAAAAGTAGAAAATAATATAATATACTTATCAAGGACTCGCATATATAATATTATTTTCATTAATATTATTATTTTGATGTTAATACTATTATTTTACATTGTTTTAATTTTAGAAATTTAAAATTTTTTATTCAAAAAAAAAATGTTATAATTTTTGGAGTAAGAATCGAGATTCATACTGAAATTCAAGCTAGAATTGAAATAAAAATGGAACCGAAACTAGAATTAGAATCATGTCCAAATTATTTAGATTTAACCAAAACCAAAGTTTGAATGCAATTCTAGTTGCTAAAAATTTTTCTTCCAGTTCTTATGTAAAGCACCAAACTCAAGACCCCAACCTAACATCCTTAATGTTGATCATTACTATGCAAATGACAAAACAAAGATCAACGGGATAAAAATATTCCTCGCATAACTTAACTCATTCCAAAACAAATTGGATTAGCTAGATTAATTTTCTTCATCAACTCACATGACATTCAGTCATCCATGAGTGCTTTCTTGAGAGAACTTCTCAATCTTCTTCAACCCTTCAACCAAACATTCTACAGTATTGTCAACCTTCAGAATTTTCTTCCCCACAAACCATTCTTCTGAAAACCCATCCAGAAGTTTACACTGACCAGGTAGAATAATATCAGATTATATGTCATCTACTAATGCTTTACCAGTGCTATTCCCATCAAAATGTACTCAAAATTTGTTTTCTTTCAGTTGACTTGCCAATACTAATGCTTTACACTGCCTTTCAGGTGTTGCCATCTACCAATGCATGCAACACCTGAAAGGCAGTCTTGTATTCATTCAAATAGGTATAAACATAGAAGTCCTCCAACTTACTTCAATGAGTCAATAAACTTATTTTACTCAATCAAGACCTTGCAGATTTTACAGGTAACCGATACTTTCCCAAGAAATATGTCTATGTGTTCCAAGTGTATTATCATATGCTCATGCATATCTGTAAAGTTTTCACTAAGATGGATCATTTGTGACATTTTAGCACCTTGACTGGGGAAAGAAGTTCAAGAGTAAAAATATATATCACTCACATCAATGACAATAATTTAAGATACAAAGAAAGTAAATAAAATTAAATATAAAAAATCACCAAAATGATATGATTCATATGAGGAATCTTCTGCTTCAGAGTCATTTCAATTTTCTGGCTCTCAAAAGCATTACTGAGTTTTCACTATCTATGAAGATGACTCACAAAAAGGCTAAGTAAGGATTTAAAGGGGAAAAAAGGGCCATCCAATTCAATATGTTAGAAAAGCACATAAGGGTCAAGCAGTCCACACTGCAGATTATGCGTACAATAGAAAATCGAGGAACAATATAGAATAATGTTAACTAGTTTCCACTTTATATAACAGATACAATCTGCCCTATATGCCCCATCACCAAGTTACTAAGAATGCAATTCCTAATTTATTTTATTATAGATATTCAATATCATGAATAGGTCAATGATTTCAGCAACAAACATTTAACTCGCTCATCCTTGAAAAACATGTTATTTCACAGCCAGCAATCACTTGTGACCCAAGGAACATGAACAAATAATGAATTTATTCAAGCTCAAAGTTCCTCACAAGGAAAAAGAATATTGAAAGCTAGATTGAAGCTTCCCTGACCAACTGTATGAAATATGGAAAGCACAGGCAGAAAAATATGATCACTCAACGAAATCATGCATTTACTTCAATGTAGTTCACAACACACAAGAATTATCCTCACAACATGCTAGAATTATCATTTGAAATCTAACACTCGTGTGGATGTAATTATAACTGCGGGGGAAAAGATAGACAACCTACCTTTGCATTCCAAATTGTGTGACCATGCTCTGATTTTTCAAGTTGAGTTGAAAGCTTAGTTGATGGGTGCTCCTTTGGCTCTGGTACACTTTCATCTTCAATAAAATCATGCTCAAAACTGTTGTGTTCAAGGCATTTAATTAATACTAGTCAGTTCTAGTTTTTCCCCTCCACTATAAGAAACAAAGTACTGGCTATCCTTTTAATTTCTGGAAGCTTAAAGAGCTGCTTAAAATCCCATACATAACACTGATGGTTTATGCTAATGAAAAAAAAAAATAGAAGGTAAAAAAATGGAGAAGGTTATATAATGGCATGCAAAGGGCAAAGCAATATGGGCAGCCAGTGCACAGACTTTATAATTGAAAAAGAAACCAAATTCTGAAAAATATTATGCCTATATTATGTTCAAATGAAACCAAGGAACATACATAATAAATAAGTAAAGAGCATAATACCTGACAGGTGTATGGATAGAAAGTTTAAGATTCTCCTTTGGCCAGTTAATGACAACCTAAAATGATAAGGGCATTAAAAAACAAAAAACCATAAAACCTTGATATCCCTTCAAATGATGGGGGAAAATTAGAAACACAAACCTTTGATAATTCAGGAGATATAAATAGTCTGGGATATCTCTTATCTATCGATAAATAATCCCTCTCTACATCAACCAAACAGGAAGCATGAATCTGCAAGCACAGAGCAATAATTACAACTACAAGTGAAATTAATTGATGAACAACTCAGTTTGCAAAAACAGAGTTCCATTGACTTGATATATGGTTTGTCTCACATGAAAACAGCAGCTAAAATTTCTCTTCCTTAAAGGGTAATATTCCTCAATTTTCAGTATCAGTAATAGCCATAATAAAGGCTGTCTACAACCAACACATAAGAAGTTCCTGTATGTAAATTTATTAACATGAGTATGGTTTAGAAGATACATCCTGGAAACTGTATCAGAGATTGGCAAAATAGTCTGTGTGATGGAAGTCCTTCCCCCCAGTGTAACAAACAATAGGAATGGCCGGTGAGTCCAGAATGATAGAAGATGTTCAAAAAAGGGCAAGGAGAGAGGCAAGGTGAATTGGAACAAAATGCACAGGCAAGGAAACATTGGGATCAAAGCACCCCAAATCAAAGCAACCTCAGATAAAAGGGGTCCAATAGAAGAGAATTAAGAACATAATACAACTTTGACAAAGTCAAAAGTCAAACTAGAGAGAAGACTTAGGCCAAAGATAGAAACGAGATGACAACAAGAAGCAAAATGTATATATCCAATTAAGCCCTCAGCTCTGGAGCCCCAAAAGGAAGATATAGATTCTTGACGAGCTAAAAGTTCTCATCATCACTGAATTACTAAACTCTTGTATTGGTTTTCTTTACCTTGCAGACATATTCTCTTCTTTTTTCTTTAACAGGTGAATGACGCCTTCAGCATAACAGAACAGCTAGTTAGTTATGAAGACTGCAAGATACAGAAACAGCTATACATTCAGAACTAGAGTAGGACGCAAATGAAACATCATGATCCACCTATGTGAAGCGTCATGGCTTGTCGAATCTCGCCGGGAGGATCTCCCCTCCTTTGTCAAAGAGGGCCCACGTCTATCTCTTGAAACTCTTGGTGGAGTTCGTTCACGCCTAATTTCGAGGGCACGTTTCCGCTCTCGCTCCCTCTCCTTCTCACGCTCACGCCGCTCCAAAATGCGTTCCCTTTCACGCTTTCTTTCTCGTTCTCGTTCCCGTTCCCGTTCTCTTTCCTTCTCCCTTTCTCTTTCTTTATCTCTCTCACGCAAAAGCTCCCGACGACGCTCCTCCTCTCTTAGCTCGAACTCCCGAAGATAACCAGCTCTATCATCTCTATGCTCATCAATCCTCAAATGACCTCCACGATAATCTGAGTCAAGAGAAGTCCCATGAAGCCCTTTTCCTGTGCCATAATCCCTACCAGGAGGCAGGCTAACTCCATAACCTGGATTTGATGAACTCTGAGGATACAGGAGATCATCCACATTCCTCCCTGGAGCTGCCCCTAATATTGATGGAGCATGTTGCCCGCTGTATGAAGAAGCACTAAGCATTGATGAACTGCGAGGATCAGCATCCATTCTTCCTCCATAAGACACAAGCTCTTGAGCAGGATGACGACTGGAAGCACTCCTTGCTGAAAGATATTCAATTTGTCTGCCAGAATTGTTTTGCTACTCAGTGCAATTATACCAGCTAACTCAACTATGCACAGGCTATCACCATAACAGAGAGGTCTAATGCGTTACATTATAACACGGCAAGGATGACCTTGCCTGTTCATCAATGGAAAGGATGTACCAGTGAACAAGCAACATAAACTGGCAAATGAATAGTAAGTTTGGTATGAAATATAACAAATAGTTGAATAAAAAATACCTAGCAGTTCCATCAAGAGAAGCAGATTGCAATGCCTGAGATTTCAGTAACTGTTCTTGTCGGAGCACCGATGCCTGATCAATACGCTCATACATCCCAGCCTGTCACAGTAATGGTACAAAGAGCAAAGAATATTGTAAACTAAAAGCAGCAGAAAGCCAGAAACTTGCTTTATTTGAAAAATTCACACAAGCACAAGATGAATATGTAAATATTCATTGGGCAATAAGGCTGAAGCATTCTATGTTACAATATTACTAAAATATCCTTATAATTCAAATTTTATTAGCTATTGGAATTCATTGTTGTAGTTATTATTAGTAGGTTGTGGACCCTAAGATGGAATATGGGTCACACACACACCATCAAAAAATATGAACTGCTTATGTGATTATCATAATCATGTCAGACTACTCTCAAAGAAAAATTATGTCAGAATAAACCTGCAAAAAATTTCACAAGGTCATTTGGATAGATTGGCATTTGTGATGAAGAGGCATTTAAATCTTATATCATTTTTGAAATAAAAGGGCATTTGAATCAGAGATGATCACCCAATAACATCTTAACCTAATTTACATGAAATGCACTTCATAGAAATCCTTATGACTGAAATTCGATTGAGTTAGAAGATACTGATGATATACATTATGTATTGATTACGGGCCGAATGATGAAATGTGTCCCACAATATATAAACTTTGATCGGTCATAAGCATTCATAAAATTAATACTACATACATTCTTTGCATAAACTTGAAAAGTACATATATTTATGTTTATAATTATTTTAATTCTCAACAGACCAAAAAGGCAATAACAATTTTACAACTAGATTTTAAACAATCATGGGCACTTTAATACTACTGCAGTTTGTATTCTTTTAATCTGCATAGTGTATGTATTAGTTTCAGATATCAACAGAACAATCAATTGCATACTTCTTCAAAGAACCAGTAACATCGATTCAAAGTTTTAAAACCATAATCATATAGGGATAATATTAAAATTTGGAGAATTAAAATTGAAAACTTGACATTATTTTTGTAATTACTATAAATACTTGTGAAGTGATAGAAAGCCTAGTTACACAAAAATTAGGGAATAATGAGAAGCAACACCTGATGTTGATGACTAAGACCAACAGAATCAGCATATCGTACAGCTGTATCACTTTGCATGTCCCTTGCAATATAAGCACTTTGTCGTTCACCATATTGACGCCTATCGATCACTGGATAATCATGAATCTTCTCCTTGTATAATTGATCACCTTTGTGACCATATCCATGACTAGATGATGGAACATAGTCACCAGATGTAAATTTTGGAGAATCAGATAGACCTGAGGGATAGCCACCACGACCTTCCAAAGCTGATGGTCCAGTCCCTTTAGCACTCGTTGCTGGTACCTGGACAACAATTTTAAATGGAAACTCAGAAGCTTATAGCAGCAGATATTCAAAAACACCAATCAACAATCTGTCAGACTTAAGAATGAAAACATAAATCTTTTAAGAGCTCAGTTAATATTATAGGCACAATATCAGGAGCAGATTGACAAGACAAGGTATTTTTAGTTCAAAAACACGTTTCCCAGGTTAAGATTCCAAATCCAGCGTTCCACCAACATGGAAAAAAAGAAAAATTTATCTCATATTAACTTGGGCAATTACTGAAGAACCAAATGCACTGGAGCAAGATTTTAATAGATGGGACATATACATCATAAAGCATGTGCATAAGGCCAACCGAACTGACAAGCAAGGAAAAATAATGAAATAAGGTGCAAAAGAATCAATGAGTTTTTAGGAATAGTTCAAAATCAAAGGTTAAATGCACCTCCTTGAAATAAATATAAAATTACACAAGTATACAGGAATATACTGAACAAAAGCAAAGGAGAAACTAATCCCACCAACCTGTTGAGCACCTGTCATGGAAGCCGAGCCATAGATAGCCCCATATTGACCCATATAATGTGACGCAGAGCTGCGGAACCCAGTAATATCTGCTTCTTGAGAACTACTTAACATTGATGAATGCCTAGAAGCCAATGAATGTTGAGAACCTCCATCAAGCCCTCCAACTGAACTTCCAGAATATGCTGATCCCAGCTATAAAATTACAAAATTTTAGAGTAAAATGAAAATCAATAATCTTTTAAAAAATGCAACAACTCCCATATTTTTCAGCTAGCCCAATATGGGTGTTTCCCAATTTAACCAACAGTAGAGCAATTGTACAGTTTCAGGCCATGTCTATGAAAAAGAGCGATGAAAACTCAATTAACAAACATAAACATAATATCAATAATACACTGTCCAGATATGTTCCTAAACAAAAGAAAGGCTGCGATTTTGTAATGAGCTTACATTTTGACCGTAGCCAGATTGAGCACCATAAGGTTGCTGCCCGTAGGCACTATTGCCTCTCGAAGAATACATGTCTAGACCATAAAATAAAGGATAATAAATCTGCAATTAAGAAAAGCCATACAAGTAATCGAACTATATCAACCGACAAGAAAGAAACAGCCTGCCATCAGTAGCAGATTATTGAAATTGAAATCAGAATTTAGAAAAGCGACTACCGGTTAGTAATAATGCGAGCGTGCTGCAAGAGGCTGCGAGAGGCTGCGAGATAGATATCTAATGGCTGATAAACCCTAAGAGCCAAGCATAGAACAAAGTGAATTCTCAGATATCAAAATGCCAATCTTCTATAGGCAGGCGATTCGCGGGTTAGAAAGGAGACGGCTTGGGCCTTTCGTCCTGTCCAGATTGTTAACTGATGTATTGGGCCAGTCGCTTGATTGCAAGCAATTTTTTCACTCCAGTATCCAGTAACTAATCTAGGCAGACCATGCCACAGTTCGGTTTCCAACTGCAAATCGAGTCAGAACCGATTTAGTTCAAAATTAAAATCAGACCGGTCAAATTTGTTTCTTTTTATGAATCAACCATCAGTTCCTTGTAAAAAGCAGATCGATTCAAAAAAATATATTTTTCCTTTTCAAAAAGAAATTATATTGAATAATTTGTTACCCTGTAATTTTTTACGATAAAATTAAATAAATAATGTATTACTATTTTACATTTTATAAATTTATATATTATAATATATAAAATATTAATACTATTAAATTTTAAAAATCAAACCAAAACAAATTTAAATATAACTATTTTTAATCAAAAATCGGTTCGAATAATAAAGTTTAATGAACTGGTGGATACAAGTTCACCTAACTAGTTAGTTTATTTATTTGAATTCGGACCAATGCAATTAGTGGATTAAGAATAAAAGGTTTTTTATATTTTAAAAATAAAATCAAATCAAATAGGAAGAAAGCGGAGTTGAAAAAGTTTAATTTTTTAAAACCAGATTGATTATAAAGTTCCTCAACAAATTTCAATAGCCAAATTGACAAACAAATGCAAAAATTTCTCAAATTCTCAATTTCAAGTTTCATTCTCAGTAAACCTCAACTATTAAAATTAATATCTGAAGCAAGAACATAAATTAATTTCAATACATATGCTGAATACAAACAATGCAATAAACTGAAACCAAATATCAAAACGAACCCATAATAAGAATGAAGCTCCAGTTCTATTATTTTTTTAGTACGAATATTGCGTCGGTGAATCACAATCCTGTAAGATTAAATACTAATACTAATACTATTATTTAATATGGAAAATCATTTTTTTATTGTATAATTTTTATTTTTATAAATATTTAAAAAATTGTAGTTAATACTTGATGTTATATAAGACTCGCACGAGTAGGCAATGAGTTGTCATATAAGACTGGAACACGTGCAAAAATTTAATAAATCAATACACGGTCCCATCTATATAAAGAAAGACTTGGACAATTATGGTACTCGGATCCAAAGAAAAAAGGGTATCCAGGTGCTTCAAAACAGGTCGATCTCAAGTTGGACAAGACTCGCCCTTGTAACTTCAGGGCAAAACTCCATAAATAAATTACCGTTAACAGTTATAATCTAACAGATCCTCTCTCACGCCTTTAATTACAGGATTCCCGACCAATTAGCCAATGAAAATACTTTACTAAAGAGCTGGCCACATCAACACTGGATTATTAAGAAATATTATATTTATACCCACTTTCTTACAATATAAATGAAGAATGATCACAAAAATAAATGTATACTATTCTTGAACACTACTCAAGTTCTAAGCAATTTATTACATTCTCTTTATTCTTCAGTATACTAACTTAAGCGTTAGAGTGGTTGCCGTGAGCATCCACCACCACTTCACCTTCTCTTCTTTGCAGGTCTAGCCAATCACAGTAGCTCCATTACCGCCACATCATTATTTTATTTTCAGTAGTATCATTTGGTTTCGTTGTCGAGAAATTCATTGAATTCTCTCTGTTTAGTTGGTTCTCTTTTATCTTTACAAATATCTGATAATTCATGAGCTGCTGCTAAGATTGCTACCAATAAGAATGTTATCATTTCTTTCACTCCTGGCAATGGATAAAATACACATTCTATGGTCAATGAGGCAAATTTCAGCAATCTGAACATTGAGTAAATGCTCCAGTATGTCATAAGGTTGCAGGTTATTTTTGAGTAATATAAAGCTCGGGAAGAGACATCACTCATGGCTCCCAGGGAGAAGGAGGAAGTTTCTGTAGGTCTAAAGGACTTAGATAGAGGCACTTTTAAACTCAGTTCAAAGTGAAGGACAAATTCGAGGAAGAGAAGCCATCCGATGATGTTCCTAAGTGTAATACCCGGCTTGTTCAGGCGTCGGAATTCTCACCGTCCGGTGGAATTTCGGATGTCGGAGTGGCCAGTAAGGTTTTCAGATCTGGATCCTAGTGCCGAACAGTTTGGAGCCGTTACAGAAGGGTACCGGTTTTCGGGCTGTTACACTAAGGATGTTGGCTGGAAGCTGGTACAGGCTACCCAAAAGTGCCAAAAACGATGGGAATAGGATAAAGGACAGTCAGAAGCAAGGCCAAAAGCTGGAGAAGCAAGGATATGAGGGAGATCATAAAAGTTATCCGGTCTCCCAAGGAAGGAATGGTTGAGATAAGTATACGAAATATACCCCATTGAACAACTCACAAACATATATTCTAATGTGGATTAGGAAAAATGATAAGAAGATCAAGTAGCCTCTTGATCTCAATCCTAAGAAAGCCAAAAAATAGGACAGGACCAAGCACTACCATTTTCATGAAGACCATGGACGTACAATGGAGGAGTGTCAGCATCTGAAAGACGAGATCGAGAGGTTAATAAGAAACGACATACTTTGAAAGTTCATCAGAAAGAGTAGAAGAGATAGGAGACCGGAGCATAAGGTAAAAATTTCAAAACTACCCCTGACAGTGAACCTGTGAGGAGTTACTCATGTATTTGCAAGAGAACCGAGTGTTAATAGGGGTGACAATAAAGAGAATATCAAAGATGGCCAGCTCCTAAGTCAAAATCCGAGTCTTGAAAATGGTCAAGTCAGATGACCGAGTCTTTTATTTTATCCTTAGAAAAATGTTTGTGATTTATGAAAAAGTTATAAAACTAGGATGCATTCTTCAAGCTTCTTTTTTTATAGGAAAGTCAAAAATGTTGGATGGATGAAAGCGTGGAGACAAGTACAAAGGCCAAAATCTGAGCGTTGATCCGCGAAAACACATTCATAAAATAGCCACATGGCCATCGGGGCATGGGTCTCGCATAACAAGGCATCCCATGCCAAGCTATAAGGCAATTGCCAGGCCAAAATCCGGTTGTTAGTTCGCAGAAACATATTTAAAAAAAAGGTCACAAGACCATCTAGGCATGGGTTTCATATATACTCTAGGCATGGGTCCGCAAAAACAAAACCATAAAAGGCCATAAAGGCAATTGTCAGGCATTCGAGCATGGATCCTGTATATAATCTGAGCGTTGGTACACGAAAATAAATTCATAAGATGTTGTAAGGCCATTCAGGCATAAATCCCTCACAATAAGGCATTTAATGTTAGGCCTCAAGGCGGGTATACGCCAAGCCGACCTACCGGATTTTATTCTCACTTCATGAGAAGTTTCTAAGGTATTCCATGCCAAGCCTCAAGGCGGGTTAAGTCAGGTCAACCTACTGGGTGTTAGTCCCGCTTTATGAGAAGTTTCTAAGGTGTCAGGGCGCAAGTCGGGTATACTCCAGATCGATATATCGAGTGTTAGTCCCGCTTCATGAAAAATTTCTAAGGCATTTTATGCTAGACCTTAAGGCG
Source organism: Manihot esculenta (assembly GCF_001659605.2). NCBI lineage: Eukaryota > Viridiplantae > Streptophyta > Magnoliopsida > Malpighiales > Euphorbiaceae > Manihot > Manihot esculenta. Next base: position 9,897,424 of record NC_035165.2, on the reverse strand, counting down.
AGTATACATCAGGCCGACCTACCGGGTGCTAGCCCTGCTTTATGAGAAGTTTCTAAGACATTTAATGCGAAGCCGCAAAACGAGTATACACCAGACCGACCTACCAAGTATTAGTCTTGAGAAGTTTCTAAGGCATTTAATACTAAGCCTCAAGGCAGGTATACGCCAGGCCAGGAGACCAGGTATTAGCCCCACTCACAAGAAGTTTCTAAGGGTTTTGATGCCCGAAAAGCTCGTCAGGGTTAGAGAAAACCCAAAAGCACGACACAGCTAGAAAATGTCCGGAAGCTTGACAAAGCTGGAAAAGGCCAAGGAGCTCGTAAGGGCTAGAAAAATGCTCGGAAGCTCACAAAGGCATTTGATGCTAGAAAGCTCGTCAGGACTAGAGAAAGCCTGGGAGCTCGTAAGGGTTAGAAAAATGCTCGGAAGCTCGCAAAGGGATTTGATGCCAGAAAGCTCGTCTGGGCTAGAGAATGCCCGGAAGCTCGCAAGGGCTAGAAAAATGCCTGAAAGCTCGTAAGGGCTAGAAAAATGTCTGAAAACTCGCAAAGGCATTTGATGCTAGAAAGCTCGTCAGGGCTAGAAAAATGCCCGTAAAGACTAAAAAATGCCAAGGAGCTAGTAAGGGCTAGAAAAATGCCCAGAAGCTCATAAAGGCATTTGATGCTAGAAAACTCGTTAGAGTTAAAGAAAGTTCGAAAACTCGCAAGGGTTAGAAAAACACCTAGAAGCTCGCAAAAACATTTGATGTCAAAAAGCTCGTTAGGGTTAGAGAAAGTCTGGAGGCACGTCAATGCTAGAAAATACCCGTAAAGGCTAAAAAAAGGCCAAGGGGCTCATAAGGGCTACAAAAATGCCCGGAAGCTCACAAAGACATTTGATGCCCAAAAGCTCGTCTAAAGAAAATCCAAAAGTACGCCAGGACTGGAAAATGCCTAGAAGCTAAACAAGGCTGGAAAAGGCCAAAGAGCTCGCAAGGGCTGAAAAATACTCAGAACTCATCAGGGCAATATTATATCACTCGAATCAATTTTTGCCAAGATAAGATCATAAACTTGACTGGTCGGCAGGGCAAGCAAGAAGAAAGCAAGGATATCATTTGCTCAACCCAGACAAACAAGCCACATGACCCAGATTATAAAGACAACTGTCACCTTCGAATCTAAAGAATCGAAGACCAGCGGTGGGACATTTGATGCTACATGAGACTCGCCCAAAAAAGGCAATGAGCTGTCACTATAAGATTGGGATACGTGACAAGAATTTGATAAATCAATAAGTGGTCCTACCCATAGAAAGAAAGTCCGGACTACTATGGTGTTTGGATCTAAAAAGAAAATGAGACCCAGGCGCTTTAGGACAAGTCGGCCACAGGTCGGATAAAACTCGCCTTCATAACTTTAGGGCGAGACTCTATAAGAAAATTACCGTTAACAATTACAATCTAGCAAATCCCTTTTACACCTTCGATCACAAGATTTCTGACCAATTAGTCGGTGAAGATCTTTTACCAATTAGTCGATGAAGATCTTTTACCAATTAGTTGGCCACATCATCGCTGGAAGATCAGAAAATACTATACTTATATCCACATTCTTACAGTATAGAAAGAGAATAATCACAAAGACAAAGGCACACTATTCTTGAACACTACTCAAATTCTAAATAATTCATTGCATTTTCTCAATTTTTCAATATACTGACTTGAGCGTTGGAATAGCGCCGTAGGCACCCACCACCACCTCACATTCTCTTCCTTACAAGTCTAACCAATCATAGCACAGCTCCGTTCTGGTCACTGTCATTATTTTATTTTTAGCAATATCAATACTCAAAAGTAATAAATGTCTTTCTAATATACTCACTCCTTTCATTTTTATCTATAATATTTAGAAAATTAATTTATTAAAATTATTTGTCACTTTAAGTATATTAAGAAATTAATTAAATTAATTTTTATAATTTTACCCTTATATTTAATAAACACAGTAATTAATTGTATAATTTCCTACCACGTCCTATCTTATATTTACGTTTCCTATCTTAATTACCATAAATTTTTAATTGATAGATTAATATAAAAGAAACTACTGAGATTAAAATAATTAAGTGGGGTAAATGGTAATTTAGTCAAATTAAGAGATATTTTACAATAATTTAAGTGATTTAATTATTTTCCTAACTACCCAGCAAAAATCTTCATAGATATATAAAAGTGGAAGTATTATCCATTTGCATTACTCTATTAAAAAATGATTTATTTACGATTGCTAGTTATTTTTAAAATTAATAAATTTTTATCTCTCTTTACATATAACTACATATTAATAAGCTAATAATTAACATAACTACAAAAAGAAGGGTGATCAATAAGATGAAGCCTAGTTTTAGTTCTAATTATCTTTGACGTTTTTCTTGATCAACATGTGTCATGATTTTTGTTTTGTTAGATGTTAGTTTATTCTGGTGTTAGAGTTTTGTGTAGATGTCCTGTTGGTGGGGTTGTGGGCACATCAGTTCTCTCATTTTCGAAATAGACACGGTTATGCATATTCCTTCACAATTTGTCCCTCTATGATACACTGTAATTGTTGTGGTACTACTTTTTTTTTTTTTTTTACTTTCAATGAATTATGTTTTGTGTTTGGCGAAGCCTGATTTATGTTTTATTGTGTATCTCCTTTGATTTGTGTTGGATGCAAGTTTCATCTTAATTTTATATGATATTTCTCTTTTATGTTCTAGAGATGGTTTGGTTGTTGTGCTTCTACCCGTCGGAATGCCTTTTTTTTCTTTTTTTATGGACATGCATGGTGTTTGTACTTTCATTATTAGTCATTCAATAATCAGTATAGATATTTCTTAATAGATGCAGTGTTCAATTTAGACTCTTCGATGCAAGTTATTGCATGATTAAAAAAAAAGCTAATAATTAAATTAATTTTTAAAATATAATTTAATAAATATACCTATACAAATTAAACACGTTATTTTTTTTACCATGCAAATGATTTAAATAAAAGACTTAAACAGACTCAATATATTACATTGCAAGAGAAAAGCGGATGGTACAAAGAATGGTCCACGATCCACAATCGAAAAAAGTCCATAACCCACAAACGAAAGAGCCCACAACCTAAAAAAGGCCCACAATAGCAGCCCAACATCACTCCACACAGCATGGTACCGCTCACACCGATCTCACACAACACCGCTCACACTAATCTATAAGGATAGAACACCAACCGATATCAGCACGCCGAACATGCCTCCGATGCAGACTATATCTATAAACAAAGATCGAAAAAAAAACGAAGACGAAAGCAAAATACACAACCTACCCTTGCATGTAAAAAGAAATAAAAGCAACAAAATCACATACACCAGCACAACAAAACTCAATCGACAAATTCACAATTACCAAAACGAGCACTACAAAGCTAAGGATCTAAGTCAAAGGTTATTGTGAACCGATAAAGTCATTACTATTGCTCACTAAACGAAAAATCCGTAATATTCTCAGTCTCATATAGTCATAAAGTCGTTGTAACAAAATCAACTAAACTTCAACGCTAAAAAAGTTATCGATTACATTTTAAAACTTCTGACGGTAAAATTATCTCTAAATTTTCAATAAAAAAAACTAGCAAACGGATTAAAAATAAACAATAAAATGTAAAAGAAAAAATAATAAAAATATTGGATTGATCATCCAGCATATCCACATCAAAGGCGAAGGGGTCCGAGGGCCGAAAACAACTGCAACCAACAAGATAATGTACTATTCTCTCATCTCACTTCTCTCTTTCTCTCTTCTCTCTAGACTCTTCTCAATTCACGGGCGAAGTAAACACGTTGTTACAGGATGACTAGAGCATTATAGATTTTCTACTGTGTTTCCTAATTTAACAAAGTATATGGTCAATAAAATCAGCATGATGTAAAAAGTTTTATTCTTAAATATTAATCAATTATTTAAAATCGCCATTTGTAAGCTTACGTGGGTTCTAATTTATCGTCATTATAAAAGACAAAACCGAAGCCACCTACTACTGTACTACCTGGTATCTGTGGGTCCCAACCCCTAATTAGCTGCTGATTCACATAGAATATTCTGTCTCTTCCATCTCTTAAGAGATTAGCACAAATTACGGCGAGCCACGCGATGGGTGATCCCAATCCACTTCCCTCCGACACGTTACATTATTTAAAAACCTATTTCTTGGTTTTGTTTGGACCAATTAGGACCCACTTGCTGAGGTGGCTAGATAAGGACCATCAAGTTTTAATTAAGATTTTTATTTCATTTTATGGTAATGCTTATCCTAGACTCTTTCTTTACCTTAATCCCCTGATTGCTTTTTTCAGCCACCGGACACGTGGCACTTTTTCAAGTAGTGGATTTCGGTTGCTATCTACTATCGACTGATTGGATTATCGTTTTTAAACTTCTGTTCGGTCCGAGGTTAAGGATTTGTTGTTTTACTCTTGAGAGTTGGAAATAATTCGTACTCTCTTTATTAACGATGCACGTAGCTTGGCCTGGGAGATTCTTTTGCTTGACATTTCTAACTCGAAATATCCTTAAATTTGCAAAGTGTATTGAAAAGAAATTAAGAACAGGAAATGAGGAGAAAAGAAAAAAAAAAGAATTATTTTATATCGTTTATATAAATAAATAATAAAAAAAATCAAAGATCTTTATTAAAAGAAAGATATATATAGGCATTTTATATTTTTTTTCTATTTTTCATCAATTTAAAAGAAAAAGATTTTAAAGCGTTTATAGGAAATTTAATTTTTGTATTTTTTTTTCATTTTTTTCTCCTTCTTAATTTATGTTCAAATAAGAAAAAATTTAAATATTAATTTTTTTTTCTATTTTCCTCCAACTAAATAAAATACAAGACTTTATTTGAAAAAAAAATAAAAAAAAGAATAGTAAAAGATGGTAAGACAATTTTTACAAATATTGATTTTCAAACGGGACTTAAATAAATCAAAATTTTAGTGTCCTGTAAAGATATATGAACGCGTCAATCTTAGGCGATCGTCCATTAGGAAAAAGACAGCCGCCAATTTGATTGATGACTCCTTTTTTAATTTTGGTGCAAAACGACGACGATGATAATAATAATAATAATAATAATTTACAATTTAATATTTAAATATTACTATTATTAACAAAAACAATCTCAAATTTTTATCTTTACTTTCTATCAACAAAATAATCCTTCAATTTATTCCTATTATTAAAAATATAATAAAAAATTAAATTATTCTCTTTTTTTTCATCATCTTCCTCCTTTTTCTTCTATTTCTTTGATGATTTTTCATCTTCTTCTTCTTTAATTTTTCTTTATTTTAATTTTTTTTAATTTTTCTTTTTATTTTTTTTTAAGAAGAAAGAGAAGATTTTTTTTCTTCTTCATTATCTTCTTCTTCTCTTTCTTCTTCTTTTTTTTCTTTTTTTTTTCTTCTTCATCATCATCTTCTTCTTTTTTCTTCTTTTTTAAGGAAGAAGAGGAGGAGAAACTATTTCGTTGACAAAAAAAACGATAAGGACATTTTAATAGATATGCAAAAAGATAAGAACGTTTTAATAAATTTTTAAAAATATAGGGATTGACTTATTAATAATAGCAATATCCAAAGATTAAATAAGGGACTTTATTTAAGAGCAAAATTGAATTTTAAAATTTTTTTCTCTCATCTTTTATCTATTTTTAACGGAAAAGATGACAGAATGACTGTTTTGTTAACGGAGAGAAAAGTTAAACACGTTTTAATATTTCTAAAAATGCAGGGATTGACTTATTAATAATGATAATATTCAGGGACTAAAATATAAATTTTTCTAGTAATAATAATAAGCCAATTAAGTTTTTATATACGCTTGCCTTCCATCTTCATTGGTTCGGTTTGGAAATTAATTGATTTTTTTTTCATTAATTTCATTTTTCAAATGATAATATTCAATTTTTTAACTTAAAAAATATCAATCTAATTAAGAAATACAAATCATGGATTATTTTATATATTTTAATTAAATTCCTTTATTAAAAATGCTTTTTTTTCTAAATGGAATATTTTACATATTAGCTTGGCTCATGAAAAGAATTTTATCACTTTGATAAAAAAAAATCGATAAAAAATATATATAATTCGTTTAAAATAAATCATTAGTTGTGACCATAAAATAGGGACACATAATAAGTTTCTGATAGGCTAACACATGGTCGTAGAGGTCTCACTGCTAAGAAGGAAGACCAAGATAATGTAACACTCGGTACTTCATCAAGAATTATACTCTCTTAAGCAGGCCGAGTGTTCATAGAAAGTTATAATCTAGCAGATCCCAAATATACCAATAAATGTGGGATTCCCTATCCACTAATTGATACTAGTCGGATTTCAAAGAGATTTGATAAATAACTCCATCTTCTTACAGTATAAAAGCAAATGTGCATAGAGTTTAAAGGTACGAATTCTTAAATACTAATTATAACCTCAAAATAATTCATTACATTCGCCCTCTCTATCAATTCTCTGACTTGAGGGAGTGGCTGCCTATAGGTGCTAACCACCTCACATATTCTCTTTTGCAGATTGACCAATTGCAATTCAACTCTATTTACAGCCACATCATTTGATTCTATTACCGGAATATCCATTGAATTCTTCCTGTTCAATTGGATTAAATCCGGTTTCCTATTCACTTATGATTCTTTTCTCTTAAATGGTTGAACATTCATGAGTTGCTGCTAAATCTATTGCTAACAAAGGGGCCATTATCTCTTCCATCCTGGTAGCACATGTACCATCCATGGTCAATGACGTAAAACTTAACAACCTGAATAATGAGCAGATGCTTCAGTACATTAAAAAACTATAAGCAACCCTCGAGCAGTATAAGCCTTGGGAGGAGGCCTCATTCATGGCTCCTAGAATAAGGGAGGAGGCTTTCATCGAGACCTCAAAGACTCGGACAGAAGCAATCCAAATGCAATCCAAAGGGAATGCCAAGTTGGAGAATGAGGAGTCGCTGGACGAGGCTCCAAAAGACGTCGACTGGGAACTAGTTCATGCCGTTTAGAAGTACCAGAAGGAGTAGAAGGAAGACTATGGCCTGAACGATGCCTCACCCTTGTCGGAGGAGATCCTAGCAGAAACCTTCCCTACTAAATTCAAGCTGCAAAGTTTTGACAAGTATGACGAAATAGCAGACCCTAGGAGTCACCTAGCAAACTTTAGAACAACAATGCAACTTCAAGATGTCAATGAATTTGTCTTGTGCTGTGCTGAGTGTTTTCTTCCACACTCATAGGTTTGGCTCAAAAGTGGTACCAACATCTTCTGAGCGCAAGTTATATTATGAATTTTACTTGATTTGCTATAATATTTAAATCCAAATTTATCACTTGCATTCCTCCTAAAAAGCTCTCATCTGACTTATGAAAGATTCACCAAGAAGAGGGTGAGTCTTTAAGGAGTTTTATTTCACGTTTCAATACTGAAGCGATATAGGTGGAAGAACTAAATCATGAGATAACATGCAAGGCGTTGAAAAAGGAAACTCGCAACATCAAATTCATGGATTCATTAATCAAGAATCTTGCCGCTAACTATCAACAACTGATGGATAAAGCTCAAAAATATATAAGGCTTGATGATGAAGTCCAGGCGCTGATAAAAGACAAAAGAACAAGTCAAAAGCAAACTCAAAAGCTAGAAAGGCAAGGGTATAAAGGAGATCGAAGGAATTATCCAATATCTCGAGGAAGGGATGACCAAGGTAAGTATAAGAGTTACACACCACTAAATGACTCACGGCCACACATTCTAACGTGGATCAGGAAAAACGACAAAGAGGTCAAATAGCCGTCCAAGCTCAATCTTGAGAAAGCAAGTAGATGAGACAAGACCAAGTACTATCACTTCCACAAAGATCACGAGCATACAATGGAGGAATGTCAGCAACTAAAGGACGAAATCAAAAGCTTGATAAGGGATGACACACTTTGAAAATTTTCTAGCAAGGACAAAGAGGATTAGACAAGAATAACCTTGTTAAGGTCTCCTACCCGTTACTGGTATTAGAGGACAAGATTGTGGCAGTATTGGACACCACTAATCTCCCCCTTGTGCTAAGTGATAAGAAACACAAACGGGAGCTATGTGTAGAGTTTTGGGGTGGTGGACATTCCACTTGACTACAAAGTAATACTTTATCGCCTAGTCTTAAACTATCACGGGATAATTATTAACATGGGTGCTATGTGTCTAAAGCTATCAACTCTAGGAGGATTAATTGTTGTTCGAGATAGCTAGAAAGTAGTGTAGGACTGCTACAAGCACTCCACAAAGAACCTCAAAAAGGCAACGATGCCCATTGATCAATTAGAAAAATTAGACTCCCATACAAATCCAGAGGCAGCAGACCCGGTGGAAGAAGTCCAACTAGAAACCGATAAAAAGGTATGATTTGGAACTGTGTTAAGTGATGAAGTAAAATATAATTTAATAGGATTGCTAAAATATAGAGTGGCCACTTTTGCTTAGTCTTCAGAAGAGGTAACAGGGATTGACCCAACTCTTATCACCCATAAATTGTCTATCGACAAGATAATAAAATTGGTACAACAAAAGAAAAGAAAATTTACACCGGAGAGGTACCAGGTGATTAAGGAGGAGGATAATAAACTCTTAAGTAGAGGGTTGATAAAAGAGGTCCAGTATCCTACATGGCTGACAGAGCATATTTTAGCCCACTTTATCATGATATTAATGATGTTTATTTGCACCTTTTCTGCCTAATTTTGTAGTTTTGTTCATGTTTTGCAGAAACTAGGTGTGAAAAGACAATCTGGAGAAAATGCTCTTAAAACTGCCAAAAAGTTGCCAAATATGGAAAGTTCCAGAAAAGGAAAGTTTTCAAATATGGAAAGTTCCTAATAAGGAAAGTTTTCAAATATGGAAAGTGCCAAATAAGGAAAGTGTCAGAAGGCACAGTCAGCAAACTGTCCGAAATTCGAACTGCAGAATCTCTCCTGCCTTATTTAGAACATGTGCCAAATAAGGCAAGTTTTCAAATAAGGCAAGTCTTCAGAAAAGGAAAGTCTTCAAATGAGAAAAGTGCAGAAGCAAAAGCAAATAAGGAAAGCTCAGTCAGAAGATTATTTGAAATTCAAATAGCAGATCTTTCTTTCCTTGTTCAAAGATGTGCACATACTGCAGCAGTCAAATCTTCCAATTTAGGCAGCAAGATCTCATTAAGGCACACTTGCCTCTTCTGCGTTCAGCATTCAAAATTCAAACGAAGGCTCCACCTAAAAAGGAAAGACTGGACAGATTCACTTTCCCTTCTGCATTCAATGACTGCGCACCACTTGCCTCCTGCAACACAATCCGCGCGCCACTCCCTATTCAGGAAGGAGATCTCAATGCACTTGGCCTTTATTCAGTCCAGATTCATAATTCAAAAGAGGCTCCACCTAAAAAGGAATGTATGGACAACATATCTTCCCCTTTGAAGATCAAAATTCGTGCATCCTTCCTATTCAGAAACAATATGCGCGCTTTCCTCTTCTGAGAGCCATCTGCGCGCCACCTTCCTTTTCTGCAACAACTTGGGCAGCAAGTTGCATATGGGCAGCATCTTGGGCAGCCTCTACACTAATTAGGAAGCAAGGTCAGCATCTAAACTTATTTAGGAAGCACAATCTGCGACTCCTTCCCTTTCTGAGACCAAACCGCGCGCACCAACTTCCTTCCGCAGAGCATTCGCGAGCAGCCTTCCTTCTGAAGCCGAAAAGCGCGATTCTTTCCTTTTCAGACACAATTTGGGCAGCAAATACCTCTTGGGCAGTAAGTATGACCTAGGGCAACACTTTTCAACTATAAAAAGCCACATAAGGAGCCTCTACAGGACCTTTAAGCTCCCCTTGGGAGGCACCTACGAAATTCACATCTCTTCTTCTACCTTTCTTCTTTTCTTTTATTTTTGGTTTTTGTTTCAGCCATGAGAGGCTGAAACCTTTCATTCTAGTTGAAGAACAAGTGAAGCTTTAGTTGTATTGTGGATTGAGAGACTTGGACTACATTGTTTATCTTTTGTTATTCAGTATTCTTGTGATTTCATGCTTAAGGACATTATTGCTTTGTTATTTAAGATCTCCATTGATTTTTGTTGCAAAGTGATATATTGTTGGTTTGAATGATTTTAAGTCCGTAATTGCTTGAATTGTTTAAACATAAGAACACTTGGTGCACAACCAAGGAAATTGCATGATCTAGTGTTGTCTCCATGCATGTGGGTGACTAGAATTGGTTCTCTCTATTTCTTTATGCGATTGACTATTGTAAAAGGCCTAAGACTCAAAGACGTTCTTTGGCAATTGTTAATTAGTAATTAATTGGAGGACTTTCCCTAATTGATTTAATCTTAAAGAGAGAATCTCCATGGCCAATTTATTGAATCAACAAAGGAACATATGAGTCAATGATCAATCCCATCAACTAAAGTGAATATGAATCTTCAACTAAAGCTTTTACCATCATTGTTTTACCCTTAATTTACCATCTGCTTTCTTTTTAATTGCTCTTTTCATTAGTTTAATCAAATCAATCTCAAAACCCTCCATTTTTACTTTACATGCACTTGCATTTTCTTTTCTTTTCTGCTCTTTTTAATTTGGTCTACTCAAGGAAGGTAAATAAGTATCAATTCCCTGTGGATATGATCCTTTCACCACTGTCTACAGTTTTAATATTGTTGATAACTGAATTGATTATTTTGACCGGCTTCGACAACCGTTCTGTCAATGGCTCGCCAATGTAGTAGGGGTGAGCATTCGGTCGGTTCGGTTCAAAACCGAACCGAACCGAATAAACCGAAAACCGAAATTTGAGTGTTTATGAAAACCGAACCGAACCGATTTTGGTCAGAAACCGAATCGAACTAAACCGGTCTGATTCGGTTCGATTCGGTTTGATCGGTTTTGATTTTTAATAATTTTTTTATTTTTTACACTTTATTTTTAATATTTTAAATTTTAATTAAAATATTTTAATTTTAATATGATTTAATTTCTATATATTATTGAAAAAACATATTATTATTACTAATCGGTTCGGTTCGGTTTTTTCGGTTTTTTTCTGATCAAAACTGAACCGAACCGAAATAACCAAAATTTTTGAAATTGAAAACCGAACCGAACCGAAATATATAAAAAACCGAACCAAATTTTTAAATCGGTTCGGTTCGGTCGATTTTTTCGGTTTGAACCGAATACTGCTCACCCCTACAATGTAGTACTGGTTAAGAAAGCAATCGAGAAGTGGAGGATGTGCGTGGACTTTACCGACTTAAATAAGGCATGTCCAAAAGATCACTATCCACTCATGTCCATCGATAGGTTAGTAAACTCTACCTTGGGACACGTAGTGGTTTCTTTTCTTGATACTATTTCAAGTTATCATTAGATCCTGATGGATACCGAAGATGCAGAAAAACCTACTTTCATCACCAATGAATGAGTCTTTTATTACAAGGTGATGCTGTTTGAACTAAAGAATGCAGGGGTGACCTACCAAAGGCTAGTGTCAGGCATCTCCAAAGACTTGGTGGGGTTAACAGTTAAAGTATACGTGGATGATATGGTAGTAAAAAGCCAATTCTTAAAAGATCACTAGGTGATATTCAAATGGTCTTTAACGTTCTGGATAAGGCAGGTATGAAGCTTAATCCTGAAAAATATACCTTTAGGGTAAAGGTAGAGAAGTTTCTATAGTATATAGTCTCCAAAAGAGACATAGAAGCAAACCCAAAAAAAAAAAAAAATTTAAGCCATCCAAGACATGGAGGCACCCAGGTCCATATATACAGAAGTTAAATGAGTGGGTCACAGCTCTTGGCCAATTTATATCATGCTCACCCAGGAGGTGTTTCTTATTCTTTAAAGCCTTAAAAGGCAAAAATAAATTTGTATGGGGGGAAGAGTGTGTAAAAGCATTTGAAAATTTAAAATCCTTTTTACCATCTCCTCCTTTGCTAAGCTCGCCTATCGAAGGCGAAGTGTTGTTTTTATATCTGTTTGTTGTAACGACCCGGAAATCCGACCCGTTACCGGCGCTAGGATCCAGATCGGCTTAAGGCCGCCGGGACCCGTAGCAAGCCTACATACTTCCTGTAAACCTGTGGAATCCCATACATAACAACATATACATGATCTGTAAAAACTTTTCTTTTCTCTTATCCAAGCAAAACCTGTGCATGCACAAAATCATACATAAACCCCACACTGGAGTCCTCATCAAATACTCCAATGGGGTATCATCATCATACATATCAGCTTGGATAATCATGGTCATTAACATCATTACTCATTAAATACTCTGCACATAATGGGGATTCACACACCTCTAGGTCAAGCACTACTATAATCCTCAATACATCATCAAAATCATTAATTACATTACATGGTCATAAGTACTCCTTACATCATGTTCATGTCCACTACTATCTATTACAACATACATGACTTAACTTCACTCTAGCCGACTTCCCGATCTATCCTGTACCTGCAACTCTGGGGATAAAGGGAGTGGGGTGAGCTACTAGAGCCCAGTGAGCAGAATAATAAAACATTAATTTAAATCATGCTTCCATGTATGCGCCATAACACAAACATTTCACAACAAGGATGAACTTGTCACCATTTAGCCCCTATCTTTCTTACTTATACATGCCGGGGGCGTAGAGCCGTAGCAGGCACACCCGGACTTCCATAATCAGTCATAGTGCCAGGGGCGTAGAGCCGTAGCAGGCACACCTGGACTCACATAGGCTATCATGACATACAAGGGCTAATGGATCATTCAACATTCATCCACATCAACAACAAAGTATGCAATGCAACATATTCGTGAATTCTAATGCAAGTAACCTAATATAGCTCATGGCATTCATGATGCGTGAATCATGCTAAAACATTTCATTAATTTGCTTTAAAACTTAGAGTTTATTCCACTCACCTCTGGCTAGCTCTGAAGAGACTCTGAAGCAGCTGGCTCACTGCTGGGGGTCTCGGTTCCTCGGGTCCGAACCTACACAGGTGGACTCAAATGAGGGACCAAACATATATGAATCTGACTCTAAAATACTCCCCAAAAACCCCCTAAAACATCCTGAAAACATCACATGAAAACATGTAAGAAATGGCTGAACAGGGCACTTTCGGCGGCAGGTTCGGCGGCCGAAAGTCCCTCTGCAGCCGAAAGTCATGCAGGTTCGGCGGCACTTTCGGCGGCCGAACCTCCCAGACAGAGACGAAACTTGAGTTTCGGGGGCAGGCTTCAGCAGCCGAAACTGCCTCCACAAGGGGGTTCGGCGGCCGAAAGTCACTTCGGCGGCCGAACCTGAGTTTCTGCCGAAGGGCAGAAACTTGGCTCCCTTGTGTCCACAGCCTCCAAAATGCCTCAAAACATGCATAAACTTGTCTCTACACATGCATACACATCATACATCACACCTAGGGGTCTCAAACTATAATATACCCCAACTACAACACTTCAAACAACACATTTCTAACATAAACCCATAAACCTAACAACAAGCCTAAACATGCATTCTACCCCATCAACTTGCATAAAACCTTCATAAAACATAAAAGAAGCATAGATCGAAGCTTACCTCTTGAAGATCTAGAGGAAGAATGACCCTAGCTCGGAAAATGGAGGGATTTAGCTCCAAGACTTCCAAGCTCCAACTTGCTTAAAAACACTCAAAAACTTTTGTGGAACCTTAAAACTCAAAGAAAATGGTGGGGATTGAAGGAAAAACACAAGATTTGGGAGAGGGAGGTCGGAAGCTCGCTGTGGCTGAAAATGGGAGAAAACTCTCCCATTTCGGCTAAGTGCCCCTTTTATAGGTGGCTGGCCAGGCCACGTTCGGGGGCCGAAGGTGCCTCCGCATGCATGCAAGGTTCGGCGGCCGAACTTGGAGTTCGGCGGCCGAACTTGGAGTTCGGCGGCCGAACCTGCATTTCCCTCACTCAAAATTTTCGGGCGCCTAAAGTCCCTCCGAAAGCATGTATGTTCGGCGGCCGAACCTCAAAGTTCGGCGGCCGAACCTGGGTTTTCCTCCAAAGATTGTTCATGCAAAAACTCATTTAATTCTTACTTAAAAACATGAAATACATTAAAACATTTCATAAAATCATAGTTTTACCCTTCTAGAGGTCTCCGACAACCGAGATTCCACCGGACGGTAGGAATCCCGATACCGGAGTCTAGCCGGGTATTACATTTGTCATGTAGGAAATAATGAGCTCTGTGCTCGTTCGAGAGGACAAAGGGGAGCAAAACTCAGTCTATTACACCAGCCAAGTCTTGAATAGGGTAGAGTTGAATTATCCTCCTCTCGAGAAATTGGTATTCACAATCCTGATGTCTGCCATGAATTTGCGTCCCTATTTCGAGTCACATACCATAGAGGTAAGAACAAATTATCCCCTGTGGTAGGTACTCCATAGGCCAAAATTATTAAGGTATTTGTCCACCTAGGCAGTAATACCATCAGCATATGACATTAGGTATGCCCTAATAAATACGATGAAAGCCCAGGCAATAGCTGATTTCATTGCAAAAATGACTCCACTTTTGGAGACCTGGTAATAGCCCGTTGAGAAATGGAAAGTCTGGGCGGATGATGCTTGTGGAGCTGGGGGTTCTAGAATTGGAATCCTCCTATAAAGCCAAACTGGGATAAAGCTACACTATGCGGCAAAGCTCGCCTTCAGTGCTACTAACAATGTAGCTGAGTACGAGGCTATAATTATGACACTGAAAATTATCGCGAAAATAGGTATACAAAAGTTTATTAACTTTAATGACTCACAATTAGTTGTTATCAATGTCAGGGATAGTTTGAAGTATAAAAGCCTAACCTCATCAAATACGAAGAAGAGGATCAAAGATAGGCAGGGTAACTATAAACTTCACCAAGTGACCTGAAGCGACAACGAGGAAGCTAATCATCTAGCAAAAATGGCAGTGGCAGGTGAACAACACTTGACTTAGCCATTCCAGTTCAAAGAGCTACATACTTTGGCAATTGATGAGGAGTATTTTCCTATCGAGGAAGGTGAAATATGGATGACGCCGGTATATAAATTGTCGGCCGATGAACTATCGGCCAATCAGGTAATAAGAAGGTGCACTAATTAATGGTTAGTTGTATAGGAAATCATCAACTCATCCGTGGTTACGATGCATAATAGAGAATGATGGTCGGTGCATCCTCAAAGATATCCATGAAGAAGACTATGAAAGTCATAAAGGAGCTCGAACGATTGCCCAGACGATATTCAGGCAAGGATATTACTGGCCAACGATAATGCAAGATGCAAAAGAACTCATCCAGAAGTGTCGTCGATGTCAGGTGCATGCAAGCATTCCACGAACCCCCAGTGAGATGCAAGCAGTGATTGGAAGCCCCTGACCTTTCTTTCAGTGAGGTCTAGACATCCTTAGCCCTTTTCCAAAAGCAACCAGGTCAAGAAAATTCGTGATGGCAATATATCATTTCAGTAAGTGGACTGAGGCAGAGGCAGTTCAATCTATTACCACCCAACAGGTAATCTCTTTTGTCAGCAAGAACATATTCACCCGGTTTGGAATCTCATGGGTAGTAATCACTAATAACAGAACTAAGTTTGTGAGTTTCAAGTATAAAAATTTCTGCAAGAAATAAGAGATTGACTTAAGATTCAACTTGACATATCATCCTCAAACCAATGGAATGGCTGAGGTGACAAACAGGACAATCCTACAATGGTTAAAGAAAAGACTTGACAAAGCCAAGGGTAACTGGCCCGAGGAGTTACTCTACATACTTTGGGCATAAAGAACAACCCCAAACAGCTACAGGGGAAATCCCGTTCCTCCTTGTGTATAGGGCCGAGGCAGTAATCCTCATGGAAATTCAAGTAAGCAGTTTTAGGACACAGCACCTGAGATTTCAATAAACCCCAAGGAGATGCAATTCAACCTAGATCAAGCTAAATTTTTGCGAAAACAGGCTATAATCAGAATGGCCATCTACAGAAATAAGATGTCTCGAATGTTCAACCATAGAGTCAAACCACGTGTCTTTAACGTAGGAGATTTAGTCCTTAAAAGAACTGATGTGACAAGCAGTAGTGCCAGGTCTAGTAAGTTGAGTGAAAAATAAAAAGTACCATTTAAGGTCTCGAAGGTTATTCGCCCCGGATCTTATAAGTTGGCTAAGTTAAATAGGCAAGTAATTTCTCATTCTTGGAACATTTGTAACTTAAGAAAATATTATCAATAATATTTAATGAGGTACTTTTTTTCATGTGCTGTATTATTCAATTTTGAGAAATGCGAAATTAAAGATTATTGATCAAAGCGTTTTTTTAATACAAAAAACTATAAGTTGAGTATCCTTCAGGCTTATAACCGGCTCTTAGTCTCAATTATTAAAATTATTTTTAAGGTATTTTTTTGCTAAAGCCACAAGACGGGTATCCACCAGGCTCATGACCGGGTGTTAGTCCCAATTATTAAAATTGCTTTTAAGACATTTTTATGCCAAAGTCACAAGGTTTCTGCCAGACTTATGACCGGGTGTTAGTTCCAAATATTAAAATTATTTTTAAGTCATTTTTATACCAAGACTAAAAGGCAAGTATTTGCTAGGTCAATGACCGGATGTTAAGTCCCACAATTTTATTTAAGTCATTTTATGTTGAAAGGCGAGCATTGCTAGGCATTTGACCCGGTGTTAGCCCCGTCAACCAAATTGACCAAGTTATTTAAGTTTAAACTGGCGATTGATCTGTGAAAATAACTGGATGAGACTTTTGTTTATGGTCGAGTACCGATCCTAAAAAACATGGCAAAGATAAAGTCAAGAAAATAACAAGGCTAAATTTTCATTCACAAAGGAAAAATTGCGTAGGAGGGACATCCTCAGACTCCTCCGGGTCTCTATTGCATTATTTTCTACATCTACTACAGTATCTGTGGAGACCTTATTGTCCCCAACTTCCTCCCTCTCTTCATCTTCATCTTCATCTTTATCTTCATCCTTATCTGGGAATATGTCATCAATCCAGAAGAAGTCCTCTACTAGAAATCGCTTGATGAACTCCTTCTTGATAGAGTCTTTACCTTGTACGAACATTCCCCCACCTCGGGCCACCGTATCTTGAAGCTTAGCTTCTAGTTCAACCACTCTATACATGGCGACCTGAGCTTCCTTTTCCTGAGATGGCAGCTCCTGGACTTGGTATTGAAGAATAGCCATCTAGTCCTCAGCAGTCTTAGCCCGATTATCAGAGGCAAGCTTTGAAGTGTTAGCCTCGTCCAGATCTGCTTAGAGTTTATCAACGGACTCCAGCGTCTCCTTCATCGTATTCTTCACCTCTTTAACTTGAGCCTGTAGCCTCGAGCACTCCTCCTGCAGGATATTTTTTTCTGTTTCTTGTGCCCTGAACTTTCGCCTTAGAGCCTTGTTCTGCTCCTTGGCCATGTAAGCACAAAGGGCACTCTCCATCGCGAAATGGATGATGTTGTTATAGAGGTCATCTGTCTCGACCTCGTTCAACCGATGTCGGTCTTCAGGTCTCACGACGTTCTTTGCAATAAGGACTAATAGCCGGGGTTTCTCGAGAAGGGAGGTCATCCAAGTCAGTGCTAACACCAAATGTTGGATGCCCCGAGGCCATATGGCTCCAACTCCAACCTCTTCCTGTGAAGGACCAATTGAATAGGGACTGCTACAAGATCGCCCCTAGAAGAAGACTCGGGCTAAATGGGGGGGTTGTCTCCTCGATTGCAGGTGGAGGGGAGGAAGCATGATGATCTCCTTTGCCCGACAAGCCCATTTAGGAGGCGGGCTGGTTGTTCCGGCAGTAGCTTTGCCCTTGCGAGCAGTGCGTGCCACCTCGACAAACTTGTCCTTTCCATTGCTAGCCATACCTGCACAGAGCAAAAGGTGAGTAAGTAAGACAGTTTTTAAAGCAAAGGAAGTTAGAAAGAAAAATACCCTTCTCGCTTGCATAGGAAGTGCTTTCCCGAAGGTTGGAAGAGTGGGCGGGTGAAGAGCCCGAGCCTGGTTCGCTTGGAAATGGCTCTGCGAAGACAAAAAAGCATTCCTCACTGCCACGGTGATATTAATCCTCTAAGTCGAGGCCATCCTCTGAAGGAAGTTCAAGGCCTCTTCTTCGTCCCGCCGTGGCTGGACCCCATCTTTCTGAAGCTCCATAGACACATTCCAGTCAGTCTGAAGCTGCCCAAAACCCTCAGATACCCTGTGACGCAGGATGAAGATTTATTCTTTCAACGCTTGAGGGAAGAGGATATCCGGTCAAAGAGAGTTTGGTGCTTTCTTGTAATACCCGGCTAGACTCCGGTATCGGAATTCCTACCGTTCGGTGGAATCTCGGATGTCGAAAACCTCTAGAAGGGTAAAATCATATTTTTATAAAATGTTTTAATGTATTTTATGATTTTAAGTAAGAAAGAAAAGGAGTTTTTCATGGAAATAGCCTTGGAGGAAAACTCAGGTTCGGCCGCCGAACCTCAAGTTCGGCCGCCGAACATGCATGCATTTCGGGAGTGCTTTAGGCCCCCGAAGGCATGAGTGAGGGAAGTCCAGGTTCGGCCGCCGAACCTTATGTTCGGCTGCTGAACATGGCATGCATACGGAGGCACGTTAGGCCCCCGAAAGTGGCCTGGCCAACCACCTATAAAGGGGTCCCCATGTCCGAATGGGTGAGCTTTTCTCTCCGTTTTCGGCCAAGGTGAGTTCTCCGCCGTCCCTCCTCGATTTTGAGCTTCTCCCTCCAAATCTTCATTATTTTCTTATGAGTTTTCACTTGGTTTGAAGATATTTAAGCAAAAGAGCAAGTTTTGAAGCTTGGAGACCAAAGAGTTGATTTCTCCCCATCTCCAAGCTAGGATCGTCTTTCCTCTCGATCTTCAAGATGTAAGCTTAGATCCGACCTTCCTTGTATGTTTTAAACAAGTTTTATGAAGATCTATGGGGTAGAAATGCATGATTAGATTTATGTTGAGTTTTTGGTTTATATTGTGTTTATGGACAATGTGGGTTGTTTATGCATGTTTGATGTGTTGTAATTGGGGTTTATGATAGTTTGAGACCCCTATATGCTTGTTGGCTTGAGTTTGCTTGTTGTAGAATAGGTAAATGCATGTGTGAATGGATTGGGAGGTTTTTATGCATGAAAGAGGCTGAGTTCTGCCCTTGGGAAGAACTCAGGTTCGGCAGCCGAAGGCTCTTTCGGCCGCCGAACCTGCCTGTGGAGGCCAGCCTTTGGCTGCCTAACCCTGCCCCCGAAAGTGGACTTTCGGCTCTGGAAGGGAGATTCGGCCGCCGAAGGTGCCGCCAAACATGCATGAGTTTCATCTCTGGAGGGAACCTTCGGCCGCCGAAGGTGCATGACTTTCGGCTCTGGAGGGCCTTTCGGCCGCCGAACCTGCCGCCGAAAGTGCCCTGTTCAGCCCTCCCTTGCATGATTTCTATGATTATTTTAAGGTGTTTTAGGGGGCTTTTAGGGAGTATTTTAGAGTCATGTTCTAGTATGTTAGGTCCCTCATTTAAGTCCACCTGTGTAGGTTCGGACCCGAGGAACCGAGGCCCCCAGCAGTGAGTCAGCTGCTTCAGAGTCTTGTCAGAGCTAGCCAAAGGTGAGTAGAATGAATCTTTATGTTTTTAAGCAAATAATGAAGGTTTTAGCATGATTCATGCATCATAATTGCCATGTTATATAATAGGTTGTTTGCACTAGAATTCACGAATATGTTGCATTGCATATGATTATGTTGGTGCGGATGGATATTGGATGATCGGCCGCCGAAGGTGCCGCCGAACATGCATGAGTTTCGTCTTTGGAGGGAACCTTTGGCCGCCGAAAGTGCCGCCGAAGGTGCATGACTTTCGGTTCTGGAGGGCCTTTCGGCCGCCGAACCTGCCGCCGAAAGTACCCTGTTCAGCCCTCCCTTGCATGATTTCTATGATTGTTTTAAGGTGTTTTAGGGGGTTTTTGGGGAGTATTTTAGAGTCATGTTCTAGTATGTTAGGTTCCTCATTTAAGTCCACCTGTGTAGGTTCGGACCCGAGGAACCAAGGCCCCCAGTAGTGAGTCAGCTGCTTCAGAGTCTTGTCAGAGCTAGCCAAAGGTGAGTAGAATGACTCTTTATATTTTTAAGCAAATAATGAAGGTTTTAGCATGATTCATGCATCATAATTGCCATGTTATATAATAGGTTGTTTGCACTAGAATTCACGAATATATTGCATTGCATATGATTATGTTGGTGCGGATGGATATTGGATGATCCATAGCCCTCGATCTATGATGTGATGATATGATATGTACGGTACGGAATGAAAGACCAGTGGGACCCATTCTACATTCGCTGGCATTATGTAAGAGAAAGACCAGGACCTATTCTACGTTCTGGCACTTTGGAATGTTATGTTTAAGTGAAAGACCAGGACCCATTCTACGTTCTGGCACGATTGGATATGTAGAGGGCTATTGGTGACAAGTCCATCCTTGATATGATATGTTTGTGCTGTGATGCATTTCATGATAGCATGAACTTTTAATGTAATGTGTTATTATTCTGCTCACTGGGCTCTAGTAGCTCACCCCATTTCCCTAATCCCCCAGGTTTGCAGGTACGGGATAGGCCAGAAGGTCAAAAAGAGTAAAGTTATGTTATGTAATAGTTAGATGTGGACATGATGAAATGTAAAGTATTGAATAGTTATGTAATGTAATAGTGTTGTTGAGGATAGACTTGTGCTTGACCCCAGTATGTTGTTAATCCCCTTGAGTACATGATTTTAATGATGTTTTGTGTAGACCAAACTTAATGCATGTTATGTTACCCGATTGGAGCATTGTTGAGGACTCCAGTGCGGAGTTAATGATTATGTTTATGTTTAGTGCATGCACAGGTTGAGTTTGGTGAATGAATGAAAAGAAAAGTTCGAAATTTTTATGTATGTGTTGATCATGTATGAGATTAAACAGGTATACAGGAAGTATGTTTGGCTTGCTACGGGTCCCGGCGGCCTTAAGCCGATCTGGATCCTAGCGCCGGTAGCGGTCCGGTTTCCGGGTCGTTAAATTTCTCCTGTTGAGGAACCAGAATTCTTCGTTCTTCTGAATACCTAGCTGGTACAGCTAGGAGAATAGTGCAACACTAAGCTCAATATTGTTGTTGAAGTAGAGAAAGTGGAAAACCACCAGAATTCTCCAGCTATTGAGATGCAGCTAGACAACTGCAAGCTTGTGGAAACAGAAGACTTCAACATAGAATGGATCCATAAGAAATTGAAGACTCGTCTTCAGTTGCTCTTCGTAAACGATGATTGTGTCTTTCGCAGGAATTTGATCATCCAAACGAATGCGCGAGTTTAGAGTATGAACCTGGAAGAGTTCTCGAGAGATCTGGTAGTGGTTGTACAGATGATCCACGTCCTTTTTTGTTAGCACGAACGAAATGTCGTTCACTAGGAGGCTGTCATTGTCATGGACCATCCATAGTAGAATAATAGGAGCTGGAGCACGAATGGGGCTGTCGAAAGAGGAGCCTGAATCTTTCACCGGAAGGAGACGACGTAGAGGATATATTCATATTGGAAAAAGAGACAAAGAAATACCTTAAGCAAAAGAAGTAGTAGGAGTCTGGATGATCGAGTGTTTTTCAAAATACAAAAATCAGTTAAAAGCAAAAGTGGTAATTGAGGGAGAAGAACAGTTTTTATATTATAATTTCGACGACAGGTTTTGAATGTGGTTCGAGAAACAAGGTAATAATAATTTATGTCTAGGAACAGGCGAAGTGACATGACCATGAAGAGCCAATCCGGACATGCCATGTGCCTAAGATTGTGAAGACAATTGTAACTTTTGAATATGAAGAATCAAATACTAGTGGAGGGATCTCTGATGCGACAATAATAATCATCCAAAGTAAGATATGAGCTGTCACTATAAGGCAAAGACGTGGCAAGAATCTGATAGGCTGACACGCAGTTACAAAAATCTCACTCCTATGAAAGAAAACCAAGACGCTGTAACACTCGGTACTTCACCAAGAAGAGTGTTCATAGAAAATTACTATCAGCGGATATAATTTAATAGATTCTTATTGCATCTATAAATGCAGGATCTCCTATCCACTAGCCGGTATCAATCGGATTTCCAAGAGATTTAATAACTAACTCAATTTTATTATGGTATAAAAGTAAATGTGTATATAATTTAAGGTACACATTCTTACACAATCATTCTAAGTTGAAAACAATTTCATATATTCGCTCATTCTATCAGTTCTCTGACTTGATCACATCAATAATAACATATAAAATATCATATTTCATGCGATCTATTTACTATGACATATATACTGCATAATAAACTTTTTATATATATATAATTCTAATTCAGAATATAATAGTAAAAAGAAAAAGGAAAAATCGTCACCCAAAGGAATATATCCCATTTTTGTGAAGGAAAAGAAAATTTATCCTTAGATGAAATATAAATTCTAAAAGTTTAAATGAAGTTTTTTTTTAAGTTTTTGAAAATATGGATATTATTAATTAAAATTTAATTTCTGTTTTTACCACTGGAGTTCACTATTTGAGCTGTTTTCCTTGAGAGTTAAATATATGGCTTTCTCATGATCAACATAGGTGGCGTATTCCCGTGATTCTGAAGTGTAGTTCCTGTGAGCTTTTCCTCTCTTGTTGTTTAAAAAATAATTATTGAAAATTTTATTTCCATGCAGATAAAGTTTCTCTGTTTATCAGATATTAAAATAATAATAATAATAAAAAAAACGAATGTCATCGCAGCCTCACCCAAATGCCACCCATCAGGTTGATGACTTGAGTTGAAAGAGGAAAGCCCTCTGTTTTTTTGTCAGCAAGGTGTGTGTGAAAGAGTGGAAGAAAGTACAAAGGCAGCAGAGAAAATTTTAATGAAAAATGAATAAAAAAATATATCCCAAGGGATATCCTTTTTGGATAAAATTAAAGCCTTTTTCAAATAACAAAAAGCAATCCACAAAAAGTCAAAATTTACCAAGTAATAATATTGACTGCCCTGGGAAATTTGAGATTTCAATTGCAAATAAAATTGTAAATAAACAAAATTCTTATTAGATAATACACTTACATGCAATTTCTATTATAATTTTAAAAAAGATTATTAATAAATTAGATGAATATGTTCGAGTGGGTGTAATCAGCTTTGTTCTCTATGACTCAAACCTTTAACTTAATGCGAGTATGGCTAACCACAAGAAGTTATAAATTATCTTCTCTTGGCCTATTCAGGCAATAAGTCAAGAAAACAGCCAATCAAAACCATGCAGCTCACTACACGACAAAAATCCCTCAAAGATAAAAGGCTTAGCTCTCTCCTTGCAAACATTTCAAACACTCTCATCCTCCTTAGCCTTAGCCTAAAATCATATCATTAGAATCTAGTAGCAGCCTCATATATGTATTTATAGTCTTGTTTATTTTCCCGGATTCTTTCCATCGCTAGAAAATGCAAGGAAAAACTAGCTCTGACCTTCCTCCTGGTTTCAGATTCCACCCAACTGACGAGGAATTGATCATGTATTACCTTCGTAACCAAGCCAGTTCCAAGCCATTGCCTGTGTCAATCATCCCAGAAGTTGATATCTACAAGTTTGATCCTTGGCAATTACCTGGTTGGCTTCTGACTTCTTTACCCAAGACCCAGTTTTCAAGAATTTTTTATTTATGCTATTGATAGTTTTGTTAATTTATTGGCCCTTGTGTTAATTATTGATGCAGAGAAAGCAGAGTTTGGAGAAAATGAATGGTATTTCTTTAGCCCTCGTGACAGGAAGTATCCCAATGGAGTGAGGCCTAACAGAGCAACTGTGTCTGGTTATTGGAAGGCCACTGGCACAGACAAGGCCATCTACAGTGGATCTAAATATGTTGGTGTCAAGAAAGCTCTTGTGTTCTACAAGGGCAGGCCACCAAAGGGTATCAAGACTGATTGGATTATGCATGAATATCGCTTAAATGATTCAAGAAAACAAGCCAAACAGCAAAATGGATCCATGAGAGTAAGCCCTTTTGTCACCATTGAGTTCTGGTTTTTAATTACAATCTAATTTCTGGGTTTTCTTTTAACCATGATGTTGTGTTTTGTCTTGTCTTCCAGTTGGATGATTGGGTCCTGTGTAGGATTTACAAGAAGAGGAACGTAGGAAGAAATTTGGAGGAGAAAGCAGAAATTACAAATACCCAGTTGGAAAAATCTGTGGCTAATGATGCCAGTGAGCAACAACTGTTGAAATTTCCAAGGACATGTTCCCTTTCTCATCTCCTGGAATTTGAGTACATGGGACCAATTTCTCATCTTCTAAACGACAGCACAAACAATCCAGGTTTAGATTTCCAGAACATCATGAGCAATTCTGGAAATGATTATACTGAAAATTTTCAGCTTGGAGATATGGGCACCCAGTATACAGATTCTGGGAAGTTCCAGGTGAATCAGGGCAGCATCTTAAACCAGTCATTGTTTATGAATCCAATGGTCTATGAATTTCAGTGATTTGCCTGGCTCAGACTAGCTTCAGGAGGGACAACATAGGAGTTTCTTGGACATGACAATGTTTGACATCCACTTAGAAGATGTAAAAATTATTTATGCAGAATATACATTTTACAGAATGGTCAATTGTGAATTAGATCTGATACAATCTATTCATTAATATAGATTGCACATAAGACAGGCTTGAATAATGTATATGATGGTCAAATTTACTATTTGAAGTTCAATTACTATTGCTTAAACCTTTAACCCTCAAAAATTCAATCAACTGATTTCTTTTCTATTAATTTTCTTGATTGGAATGAAAGAATTGATTTGGTGTACCAATTCTCTTAATCAAAGGCAGCATCATATTGTCAAAAACCTTGAGCTTAACAGCCATGGAAACAAAGAGGAATATGTTAATATTATGGGCTGCATTGAACATAGACTTGTCAGAAATCTTTCTATTATGTACAAACATTCTAAAAATTTATTTTTCTTTTCTCCTAATCCCAGCAGAATTTGAATATGAAATTCATGTGCTTGGAAAATAAACCCCTTGCAGAGTCTCCTTTGTGACTTCTTGTTTTTTTTTTTTTGGGAAATTGTATTTTCTTTGAATCCATTCATTTTGAAAGAAAAAATCTGAGAAATTGTATTTCTTTTAAAATGATTTTTTTTTTTAAGTTAAAAGTATTTCAAGCAAAAGAATTAATAAAAAAAATCAATCAGAGTTAAATTTTTGCAAAATTTTTAATTCTAAACAAGAAAGTTAAAAGTATTAAGCAAATCCTGTACGGCTCTTGAATAATTATTTGCAGTCTTGGGATAATAACTAACAAAATCACTTATCCACAGATAAAAAAAATGAATGATTTAACTTGTGGAAAGCAATTTGGGTGGTGCAACTATGAAGTTGGTGCATGCATGGACTAATTTGTAATTGGCTTTGAAAGCGAACCACTCAAAACGACAAATCCTAATGGCTTATCAGATAGATGCAAGACCATCAAGATTCCAATTCCAAATTTGCATCAGGAAAATAGAATTTCATTTGAATAAGTCTTAAACTGTTAGTTGCTTCTTTGAATGAATGAACAGTGGAAGACTTTTCAACTCTGCTCCTGCAATTTTAGCAATTTTTTCTACTATATTTTTTCATCAGAAATAAATTAAGTAAAGGGTAAGAAAGAGATGAAGCAAGTTTATCTCTAGTAACCTAAAGCATACAAAGATTGTGACAGGAAATATCTGATTCTAAACTTGATAAAATTCACCACCAACCTGTTTCTCAACCAACTTCCTCTTCACCATTGCCATGCTTATTATAAGAAACTATTTCATTTAGGCCACTGTGCTTTACAATTTACAATGAAAGAAGAAATGGGAGTTTCATTGCTTTCTTCTTCCTCAGAGGGATCATACAACATGGGAATTCTGATGATAGCTTGCTTGGCATTGTCATGGATTTTTATCCATAGATGTAACCAGAGGAACAAGAAAGGACCAAAAACATGGCCAATTGTTGGTGCAGCAATTGAGCAGCTTGTGAACTATGATCGTATGCATGATTGGCTTGTTGAGTATCTGTCTGAGTTGAAAACTGTAGTAGTTCCAATGCCGTTTACGACATATACTTACATTTCTGATCCTGCTAACGTTGAACATGTCCTTAAGACCAATTTTGCCAATTATCCAAAGGTAACAAACATGTATTTTAATTATAGTTTTGAAATCTCTTGTGCTATTTTGTTATATTTGTTGATAATGGAAATTGATGTGTGAAGGGTGAGACATATCATTCATATATGGAAGTGCTGCTCGGAGAAGGGATATTTAATGTAGATGGTGAGTTATGGAGGAAACAGAGGAAGACTGCTAGTTTTGAGTTTGCATCCAAGAATTTGAGGGACTTCAGCACCAGAGTCTTTAGAGAATATAGCTTGAAGCTCTCATCTATTCTCACTCATGCATCTTCTAACAACAAAGAAATAGACATGCAGGTGACTTGAAAAGCTATAGATTCTTATTCATTCTGCTGGTTCTGGAATGCCAGTCTTGTAAGTTATGTCCTGTCTGAATTAATCCTAATAAATATGTCTTAATCTTGCAGGAGTTGTTTATGAGGATGACATTGGACTCCATATGCAAAGTTGGGTTTGGTGTAGAAATAGGAACACTGGCTCCCAATCTACCAGACAACTGCTTTGCTCAGGCATTTGATACTGCCAACATCATTGTTACACTTCGTTTCATTGATCCATTATGGAAAATAAAGAGAATCCTTAATGTGGGATCAGAAGCTCTACTTGATAAGAGCATTAAAATCATAGATGATTTCACTTACTCTGTCATTTACAGAAGGAAAGCCGAAATGGAAGAAGCTCGAAAAACCAATAACAATAACAAGGTATTATAATTTATTAGGAAAAGCTTTCTGCAGTATACTGACAAGAAAAGAAATGTCTTCACTAACCAAAGTGTTTGTTCATGATGGGAAAAATTAGGTGAAACATGATATATTGTCAAGGTTCATTGAGTTAGGCGAAGACCCAGAAAGCCATTTGACAGATAAAAGTCTAAGAGATGTAGTTCTCAACTTTGTGATAGCTGGGCGAGACACAACTGCAACAACTCTCTCATGGGCTATATACATGATTATGACACATAACCATGTAGCCGAGAAGCTCTACGACGAGCTCAAAGCTTTCGAGGAAGAAAGGGCAAAGGAAGAGAATGTTACATTGCATCAGTTTGACTTGAATGATCTTGAATCCTTCACTGAAAGAGCAGTGCAATATGCGGGACTCTTGACTTATGATTCATTAGGCAAATTATATTATCTGCATGCGGTGATCACAGAGACACTTCGTCTGTACCCGGCAGTCCCTCAGGTATGCCATTTTCCCTCAAATATACATAGGGGATTGAATGCAGTTGGCAAGTGAGATAATACTGAATGATTTCAGGACCCCAAAGGGATTCTAGACGATGATACCTTGCCTGATGGAACTAAAGTTAAGGCAGGAGGGATGGTGACTTATGTTCCCTATTCAATGGGGAGGATGGAGTACAACTGGGGATCTGATGCAGCTTCATTCAAGCCTGAACGATGGCTGAAAGATGGCTTCTTCCAGAACGCGTCTCCGTTCAAGTTCACAGCTTTTCAGGTAAGCAATAGGAGATTTAGACCTTCCAAACAGAGAAAGAACATGTTTGGCACTGCATTTGGAGGTCAAAATAGTGTTTTTCAGAAAAAGCACCATTTTAGATGCTGTTGAAAAAAAAAACAGTTTGAGAAAAGCTCTTCTGTTATTTTGATGTTCTTATGACTAAATTATGTCAAAATATTTTAAATTATTTTTAATATTTTTTAAATGGTACTTTTAAGAAAGTGTTTTTCGCAGCAATAGCTCTAACAATAATGCCAAACAGGCTCTAAAAATAATGCCAAACAAGCTTATAGTATTATAAGAGAAAAGTGAGTGCTCATAGTCCTTATTTTAATGTGTAGGCTGGACCAAGAATATGCCTTGGCAAGGACTCTGCATATCTCCAGATGAAGATGACACTGGCTATACTCTGCAGATTCTTCAAATTTGAATTGGTTCCAAACCATCCAGTGAAATACAGGATGATGACGATTCTATCAATGGCACATGGCTTGAAGCTTAGAGTGTCCAGGCGTTCATAAGGATAAGAGACAACAACTAGAGGCTATGATCTTCTTGACAATCCATGTTCATATCAGAGCATGTTGTTTCAATCCATTTTGAAAATGACTAGCTCAAATATTAAGTAATAAATTGTTCCAAAGATTAAAAAAAATAGAAGAAAATCTTGTTACCAATATCATGAATTTTGGCATAAGTCTATATCTACAATGTGATCCTTATACAACAATTCTAAGTACTTTAATAACAAAAAATTACAAAAATTTATACCTTGCAGAGCCTTGAACTCATGCCCGTAGCAGAACCATTAACATCATTTTTTTCAACGTTTGGTTTTGCAATAGTTTAGAGCTGTAAATTGATAGTATTTTTATTTTAAAGAGAAAATTTTGCCGTTCTGCATGAATCCAAGATGTAAATATACGAGGTTTTATAAATTTTATGTCAAACCCAGCTATCATTTTCTATTCTATTAACTACTCGTGTAATTCCTGTTGAAGCATATATCCGAGATAGTTGCAGGGCGGACGCTTTCAAAGCCAACTCCCATGTAGACCAATCCAGGAAAAATTTCTCAACCTGGCTATCTTACAAACAGGTTGCATTGATAATTGATTTTTCTTTGCAACTACCAACAATTTGTACTGTTTGTCAGACAGTTTCATAACAAATAGAGCTCAGCACTAAAGAGTAATTTAGAGTTTTAGATAATCAAAAGGCTAAAGTTATAAAATCTTTATTGTTCAATTCTCCAACTGCACGTAATTATGGCTTGGGGACCACACTGCAAAAGTGAATAAAGTTCAAGGAAACGTTTCAGATCTATGTCCCTTAGACCTTTTCTGTTCAGTTCATATTGAATTTGATGTAAGCATCTATAGAAATAAAGGTCAAAGAAGTAAAGAATTTGCTTGAGCTACGCAAGGTATAATAATTCTGAACATTCATATTTATATAGAAAATAAGTGTAGTCTAATTTAGTTTCTTCAAGTTACAGGAACTATGCTGATCAATAATGCAAATCACACACAAACCACTATTTAAATTACTTGAGCAACTTCTGCTTCTTCTCTTGCCATTCATTCAATTCAGCTTTGATCTTTGCTTGAACATTTTTATGAAATCCTGGATATGGTTCATAACCAAAGAATGCTTGAAGAGCCTGAAGGAAATCGAAATAATCAACTTAATTTTCAGAATAAAGAAAAAGTTCTATAATATCATGAGCTTTAAATTATAAGGAATCACCTCCAAGAGCACAAAGAAGGGAGCCATTACAAGGGCTTGAGTCAGATTGTCCAAAAGAGCTGGTGCTCGTTTCTGCAGGATATTAATTGGCAAAAAAAAAAAAAAAACAATGTAAGTCACTGATGTATTCACAAATCACAGAAATTAGATAATGGAGTCATTGATTTATTCATAAATTGCAGAAACAAAAGTTACCTCAAAGACACCATGGCCGATGAACTGTCCGGTCCAACAAACAATTTGAGCCACCAGAACAACCTGCAAAACATTTGTTAATTGAAAATCAAAAGAACAAAAGGCAAATAACTAGAGAAAATCGAAATATCAAATTACAATGAAGAAATCTCTTTAGAAGGAAGTGGTCACATGGCCAATATAACAAGACTGTTGTTCAAGCCTCCAAAGCACTTCCAGAAAATCAATAATATGATTCAAGCCTTTTAAGATATTCAATCTCATTAATCTGATAAAAACATACGAGTCCTATTAAACTGCATCAATCCTATCCTTTTCTCATCTCAACTCTCAAGCTCTCAACATCCTTTGTAGCGTGGAAAGAAAAATAATGAATTCAATGCATCAGTTGACTTTATTGCCAAAATCAAGGTAATTTCCGAATCCATTTCATACATTCAGATAAAGGCCATGAAGAACCATCTTGAGGTCAACTTCAAATTTTCTCAAGCATCAGCAATATTGTCTAGAAAAAACATGAAATCAAGATATGTAGTAGAATAAGAATTACAAAATATATGATTTTAAAGTTTTCTGATGCATTCCTATCAAAGGAGTTGCTATGAACTGATATCTTTCGTAGAGGGGGAGAGCTACAATTACTATATTCTGAATGCAAATTTACATGCAGAATAACAGCACAAAATTAGGAGGAAGAAAGAAATTCTAAAATAAAAATCCCGCCATCCATGTCTAATTTTTGATCCCCCAGTTAATTAACATTTTTGCTTGCTATTTGTTAAACATAAGTTTAAGCGGATCAAATAGGGAAAGAAAATACTGTTAAGTAACATATAGTTTATGTTCCTAAAGTACAAAATCTGTATTTCTCAGGAATCTATATTAAAATGTACAAGCCTTCTCTACAACTAATTCTAGTTTGGCACTAGCTAAAAATTCATCGAAGATATAGTTACATGCTAAAAAGAAATTGATGTTATAGCTGCACTATAAGAGAAAGGTGAATTATTTAGCAAGCCAAGAACAAACTTTGCTTGACAACACAATGCATAATCCAATCTATTGACAAGACTAGCTCCAAGTTATCTCCCTAGCTTAATTTAAAAGAAACAAAACTACAAGCCAAGCATTATCAAATTTTCAACAAGGAAATAAACAAATGCAAGAGTGTAACTAATAATGAGTAATGAAAGATGAAAATGGCATAACATTGTGCCAAAAGAACCGCCATAAGTTTAAAGGAGTAAATGTTAAATTGGTTGATTAGGGAAACTAAAAGAACAGCAAAAATGGCAAATATACAGACAGGTATCTATTGAAATTTCAACAGCCACCTACTTTTCAAATATGATGCAAATGATACCAGCAAAAGATAAGCTCATCTTGGGCTTGGAAGCAAGTTGAAGGAGCAAATTGAAAGACAGAAAAGACCTGACAGCCAAACATTAGACTTTCAACCTCAAGCCTGACTGTCATCATTTATTGTGCAAGCTAGGACCAAAATCACTCATTCTATTTAAAATATTTCTTCATAGAATGAAAACGAAACTAAGAAATGATGTAATTGTAAAAATGACACAACAAATTAACCAATGTCCATGAATCAAGGAAGCAACAGAAACAAAACTAAAGAAAAATCCACTCCATAGAGTGAATAATTTCATCATGAGGGTGCAAATAAATGTCACCACCGTCGTTACTGCTAATATTTTGAAGCCTAAATGCCTCAAATTTGCAGATATGTGACACATAAAATTGACTGATTTCCAATTTTCAAATATCCATGGATGATAAAACTGTGTCAATAGCATCAACCAAAAAATATTTAAAAAAAAATCATAGGCAGTTTTTTCGTTAGACAACGAACAAAGAACCAGCATATATAATCTCCAGTGAGCAAGAACAGATGATTAGGATTCGAAAAAAAAAACTTCTGCACATCATCAATTTGGAGGGAGAAGAAAAAAAAAAAAAAAAAAGGAGAACTCATTTAAATTGATCATAAAAGAACTAATAAGAAACACAAAATTTACCTTCCAAGCAAGAGAAAACCCAAGCCAGCGAGCCAGAAAACTACTAGCCACCCAACAAAAAGCACAAAGCAGAGCAGCCAAGGAACCAGCTTTCGCATCAAGACAGATATAAAACACAGCATAGATAAAAGCAAACAAGAACCCAAAATTGAAAAGCAGAAAAGCATCGTAACCGAACAGAGAGAACTTGAGGTTAAACAGAGAAGGAGTAAAGTAAAGAAGAAGAAGAGCAGTGAAAAAGATTGGCCAAACAAATATCATGTGGATTACTATGTTTATCGGGTTACTATGGTATGCACCATAGAAGGCAAAGTGCTTCTCTAGATCAAACAATCCACACTTTCCCATTTCGATTTTCCGGGAAAAACATCAAGGAAAATATTTCTAGGGAAAGTTCGTGGGTTTCGTTCGCTTTTATGGGAAACGAGAAGGAAGGAGAAAAATCACGATACTTTTGGAAGACTCTGCGGTCTGCGGTCACCATAGAGGCGCCATTAAATGGCGGTTTGGTATATGTAGATGACTTCCAAGATTGCTGCTTCTCAGGTAACGGTGTGATTGGCCTTTAAGGCAGGGAAAAAAAAATTTGGAAAAAACAAAAGGATGTAG
Organism: Manihot esculenta; assembly: GCF_001659605.2. Classification (NCBI taxonomy): domain Eukaryota; kingdom Viridiplantae; phylum Streptophyta; class Magnoliopsida; order Malpighiales; family Euphorbiaceae; genus Manihot; species Manihot esculenta. The sequence goes on along the minus strand of NC_035165.2, from coordinate 9,865,012 downwards.
TTATTACCCGAATAGAAAAGCATATTTTAATTATTTTAATAAACTCTATGTATTTTATCAATTAATTATTTAATTCTTATTATATTTAATTTAATTTAAATTAAAAATTTTTATATTTTGTAATTAATTTAAAATTTAATTTTATAAAATATTAAAATATTTAATTGAGGAATACATTATAGAAATTTTTTTTAATCATGTAAAATAAAATGTAGAGTTAAGACCAATCCCTAAAATAAATCGATCAAATTAAAGAAAATTAAATTGAAAATAAAGAAATTAAATTCATGCACCAAACAAACCCAAACAGCCAACAGCGATCCTAGCATCTCCACCATCATTGATCAACCACTGCACCAACTACAGCACCCTAGTGACGTTGACGACTAGTAGAACACAGAAAAATCATCAGAAAATTAAATAAAAAAGAAAAAGCTAAACCAAAACCACAAGAAAGAACAGAAAAAATCCACACATGCAAAATCAAAAAAAAAAAACAAAAAAACTCGGACAAAGCTAACACACGGCAGAGAGGGATGCAGCAGAGCTTACTGCTGATTTATAGTCTATGAGATGCGGTCCTTGAGATACCCATATCGAGTCATCGGAAACCCTTCCTAATATGCCAATTCAAAATAATTCCACATTAGATTCTGAAGAAAACTCTCGCAAATGAACGATAAAAACCTGCAAGATAAGAAAACCAAACAACAAAATAAACGAATGAAAACCTCCTTGACACTCACTCGTGTCAAGGTAAATTAGGAACAAAGCGATAATAATATATAAAAAAAAAATAACACACCTTTTTCTCGCCCAAAAGACAACGGAAAGCATAACAAAGAAAAACTTGATCCCTGAGGATTCAAGCGACAACTCCCACGTATAAAACCTCTTCGACCAAAATAAGTCCTTTTAATAAGTTTAAAACTAAAAAATTTTAATTAAAATTTATAAGTAAACTTTTTAAATCTTAATAAATAAAATCTCTGTAAATTCAAGTTTAACTTTGTTAACATATAAAATTATTTAAATTAAAAAATTGATCTAATTTAAGAATATGTCAAAAAATATTTACTCCTATATAAAAGAGTACCTGATGAGACAAAAAAAAGACTTCTTTTTCTTTCTGTAGATCTTAATAAAAGGATCCCTTCCACTCTTTTTTCTTTTCCTTCCTCTCTTCTCCCTGCTTCGTCTTCTCTTCGTTTCTTTATCCGCAACCCTATTCAAAATTTTACCATGAAAATTCTTTAGATTTAATTTGAATATAGGGAAGTCTTTACTAGGTGCATCTTTGATAGACTCCTAACCTTTATTTTTTTATTTGCATGTTCCTAAACTAAGATAACGTATTATGAGATTTATTTGATAAGGTAAGCAGAAAATTTTTCATCACTCTCATTTACTAAATTAGTCTAAAAAAAGTTTAATCTTAGCTCATTTAAAAAAAATTATTTTAAAAAATAAATTAAATTAAATATTTTTATTGAATCAAGACTCAAATATCTAACCAAAAGTTAAGTTTATTTACAGTCCTAATTACCCTAATGAATAATTTTTCTCTTTTTTAGATGAAAGAAAAGGCAAAAAAAATTTATGCATAATTTAATACTTTTCTAAGGTGTACTAATATATTTTGAAATTTGACATTTTTTTATTATTATTTTTATCTGCAAACATGCATTATAAGTATGCAACAAGCAGCAAAACTAAGCTAAAGACAACCAGATAAGACCCTTGCAGAAAATATAAAAAGGATACCTGATGCCGAATACCCCATTTTACTAACCTATCTGCCATAACATTAACCGAACGAAGAATCTAACAGAAAGAAAGAGAGTGAAAGTGTGACAATAGAGCTAAGATAGTACAAACTGAAGCTCTAATATCCCAAGAGACATGGGTAGGCGTTTGAGACAAAGTAGAAATCAAAATAGCATAATCAACTTTACAGAACACATGATCATAACCTTGACTCATTGTCAAACGAAGGGCTTTCAAATGTGCAATTGTCTCGCTGGCTGCAGGTGAGTAACATTAAAGCTGTCTGACCAAACCATCAACTAGCTGACCAGAGTCATTGCGAATTGTAACGACAATAGCAACACTCGAAAATTGATCTTGCCAAGCCACATCAAAATTAATATTCAAAACGCCCTTAGGAGGGGGCAACTACATGGATGAGCAGCCTGTAGTAGCAGAAGAGGGAGAATAGCCGGAAAAACCACGACAATGCTATAAAAGAGATAAGTCATAAGTAATATACCTCACTATATAAGCTGGATCTAGCGAAGAGTGATCAAAGGTACCCTTATTTCAAGCTTTCTAAATGTGCCAAAGCATGTGAGAGATTACAACATAAGGTATGCATAATTTGACTCACTACCAAAATGCTACCATAACTGCTCCCACCAAGAAGAAAATCCTGGAAAACCAACTGTAGATGGCTTATAGCCACAAGGACTGAGAAACCACATAGCTAAAGTATGTGGGCACCAGAACAAAGCATGTTTGAGTGTCTCTAGTCCATAGTGATACAAAACACAATGTGGGGACAAAGACATTCCCTTATGTACCAAATTGCTCAAAACAAGAAGCGCATTATGAAGCAAGCGCCAAAGAAAGTATTTAAGCTTAGGAGGGATAGGCAACGACCAAGTACGTTTCCACATGGAAGGGGAAAGAGATTGTGCAGTAGAGGGAACTAAAGAAGAACTAACAGACAGAGAATCTTGCACTAAAAGACGGTAACCAGATCGAACAAAATAGTTGCCATGTCGCTCAAAATGCCAAACAAGTAAGTTAGGAGTACCTTTTTTGCACAATTGGGACAGCAAGGATGGCTTTCGCCTGAGCTGGTGAAAAGAGCCAAGAAATAAGAGAACGATTCCACTGTGAAGCAGTTTGGTCAAAAAGATAAGCCACTAGATTAAGATAAAAAGGGCAATTGCTAGGCCGAGACAACCGAAAACCAACTACACCTAGAACCCATGGTTCATCCTATAGAAGAATACAACGACCATCTCCGATGTTAAAATGGACCCTTTTTGTCAAAACTGCATGACCGGCTAATAAGCCTTGCCAAATCCAAGAATTACAAGAGCATTGAGAGGCTTCCTAAAAAGAAGAATCGGGGAAAATATAACCCTTTGATGACCTGTGCCCCAAGACTAGAAGCATCAGTCACAAGACGCCAGCTCTATTTGGCCAAACAAGCAAGATTAAACTTTTGAATGTCCTTAAAACTAAGACCACTATGAAACTTTGATTTACACAGGCCAGCCCAACTAGTCCAGTTAATTTTTCGATGATGAGTATCCCCTCCCCACTAAAACCGTGATAAGGAACTATTTAGCCGAGCACAAAAAGTCTTTAAGTATTGAAAAATAGACATAGAATAAGTAGGGATTGCTTGTAAAATCGATTAGAGAAGGGTAGCCCTACCAGTATGGGAAAGAAGCTTGTGTCTCCAAGATTGCGTCTTTGCCATAAGACGATCTTCTACCCAAATATTTATGAGAAGGTTGCATCTCCTGCATGTGAAATAAAGAAAGAAGCTTGTAATACCCGGCTAGACCCCGACATCGGAATTCCTACTTTCCGGCAGAATCTCGGATGTCGGAACCCTCTAGAAGGGTAAAATATGTTTTTATAAAATGTTTTTACATGTTTTTATAGTTTTAATGAAGAAAGAAAATGAGTTCTTGAAAGAAAACACCATGGAGGAAGAGTCCAGGTTCGGCCGCCGAACATGGTGCTCTTGCGGAAGCACCTTTGGCCCCCGAAGGTGGTCTGACCAGCCACCTATAAAAGGCCTCTTGTCCGAAAATGGGCGAGTTTCCTCTCTCTGTTTTCGGGCATAGGTGAGATTTTGCCTTCCTTTGGTCGATTTTATGTTTTCCTTCAAATCTTTCAAGTTTTTGACAAGTTTTCATCTTGTTTTGAAGTTTTTGAGCTAAAGATCAAAGTTTTGAAGCTTGGAGACCCCCGGAGCTCGTTCCTCCAGATCTCCGAGTTGGGATCGCATCTCCTCTCGATCTTCAAGAGGTAAGTGTCGATCCATGCCTTTTATGATGTTTTAAATAAGTTTTAAGAAGGGGGTTAAGGGTTTTGATGCATGTTTAGGCTAGGTGTAAAATGTTAGGGTTTATGTTAGTTACATGTTAAATGTATGCTAAATGTGATGTTTATTGGGGTATAGGTTAGTTTTATGCCCCTATATACTTGGAAATGTGTTTATGCATGTTTTAGTGTAGTTTGATGCATGTTGCGTTGTTGTGGGTGGCTGGATATGCAAGGTAGAATCGGGTTCTGCCCTTTGGGAGAGCCCAGGTTCGACCGCCAAAGCCAGTTTCGGCCGCCGAACCTGCCTGTGGAGGCAGTTTTGGCCGCCTAAGCTCGCCTCCGAAAGTTTGGACTTTCGGCTTTGGAGGGGAGTTTTGGCCGCCGAACCTGCCCCCGAAGGTTGTGACTTTCGGCCGCCGAACCCCGCCCCCGAAAGTGCTTGACTTTCGGCTCTGGAGGGACTTTCGGCCGCCGAAAGTCCCCTGTTCAGCCTTTCTTTATATGTTTTCTATGAATGTTTTATGATGTTTTAGGGAATTTTTGGGGAGTTGTTTAGAGTCATGTTAGAGTTTGTTTGGTCCCTCATTTGAGTCCACCTGTGTAGGTTCAGACCCGAGGAACCGAGGAGGCCAGCAGTGTTAGCTGTTTCAGAGTCAGCCAGAGGTGAGTAGAACAAAACTACTTTTTATTTTAAAAGTAATTAAACTTTTAAACATATTCATGCATCACGATTGCCATGTTTATAGGTTGTTGCATTAGAATTCATGAATATGATGCATTGCATAATCTGCTGTTGATGTGGATGGATATTGGATGATCCATTAGCCCTCGATATGATATGCTATGTTATGATGTGGAAGACCAGGTGTGGCTTGCACTACGCCCCGGGCATTATGTAAGAGAAAGTTCGGGTGTGGCCTGCACTACGCCCCCGGCATGGTTGGATAATGTTATGATATGTATAAGTAAGAGAAAGACCAGGTGTGGCCTGCACTACGTGTAATGACCCGGAAATCGGACCGCTACCGGCGCTAGGATCCAGATCAACTTAAGGTCGCAGGGACCCGTAGCAAGCCTAACATACATCCTGTATACCTGTTTAATCCCATACATGATCATCAATCATTTACATAAAAATTTTAAACTTTATCTTTCATTCACCAAGCTTAACCTGTGCATGCACAACTCATAACCATAAAACCCCACACTGGAGCCCTCATCAAATGCTCCAATGGGGTAACATATCATATATTAAGCTTGGTTTACATAAACCTCAATAAAACATCTCATAAAAAGGATCATGTACCAAGGAGGGATTAACATACACCAGGGCCAAGCACAATTCTATTTCCAACACAATTCTTTACATAATACCACATTACAACATTTTACAATGCATGTCCACATCTAACTATTACATACAACATGACTTCTTTACTCTTGCTGACTTCCCGGTCTATCCCGTACCTGCCGACCTGGGGATTAAGGGAATGGGGTGAGCTACTAGAGCCCAGTGAGCAGAATAATAAAATATTGTATTTAAAACATATGATCTCATGGAATGCATCACATCACAAATAAATCACAATCAAGGATGGACTTGTCACCAGTAGTCCTCTACATACCAATAGTGCCAGGGGTGTAGAATGGGCCTCGTCCTGGTCTTTCTCTTAACATAACATAACATAGCATTTCAATAATGTCAGGGGCATAGAATAGGCCTCGACCTGGTCTTTCTCTTAACATAGTGCCAGGGGCGTAGAATGGGCCTCGACCTGGACTTTCATGCCATACCATATCATCATCATGTCATATCATACGAGGAATAAAGGATCATCCAATACCCATCCACATCATCATCATATTATGCAATGCAACATATTCGTGAATTCTAATGCAAACAACCTAATATATCTCATGGCATTCTTGATGCATGAACATGCTCAGAACTGATTTATTTACTTTGAAACATAAGGAGTTATTCTACTCACCTCAGGCTAGCTCTGAGAAGACACTGAAGCAGCTAACTCACTGCTGGGGTCCTCGGTTCCTCGGGTTCGAACCTACACAGGTGGACTCAAATGAGGGACCAAACAAACATGAACATGACTCTAAACAACTCCCCAAAAACCCCCTAAAACACCTTAAAACAATCATAGAAAACATGCAAAGGAAGGCTGAACAGAGCACTTTCGGCGGCAGGTTCGGCGGCCGAAAGTCCCTCCAGATCCGAAACTCAACCACTTTCGGCGGCACCTTTGGCGGCCGAAAGTGGTTCCAGAGCCGAAACTCGTGCATGTTCGGCGGCACCTTCGATGGCTGAAACTCCCCTCCAGAGCCGAAAGTCCAACTTTCGGGGGCAGGGTTCGGCAGCCAAAAGCTTGCCTCCACAGGCAGGTTCGGCGGCCGAAAGTCCTTTGGCTACCGAACCTGAGTTCTTCCAAAGGGCAGAACTCAGCCTCCTCATGCACATTTTGCCTCCCAAACCATTCAAACATGCATTTAGCTATTCTACAATATGCATACACAAGCAAATAAGCATATAGGGGTCTCAAACTAACCTAAACCCCAACACAAACACAAATAGCAACTCATACAACACACATTGTCCATAAACTCAACATTAACCTAAGCATGCATTTCTACCCCATAACCCCTCAAAACTTGCTTAAAACATACAAGAAAGGTAGGATCTAAGCTTACCTCTTGAAGATCGAGAGGAGAGATGATTCTAACTTGGAAATGAGAGAAATCTAGCTCCTTGGGTCTCCAAGCTCCAAAACTCCGTTTTTAACTCAAAAATCTTCAAAAATAAGATGAAGGCTTGTCAAAACTTGAAAGATTTAAAGGAAATCATTGAAACTAACCATGGAAGGGCATGGACTCACCGTTGGCCGAAAATAGGGGAGAAAGCTCGCCCATTTTCGGCCATGGGGCCTTTTATAGGTGGCTGGCCAGGCCACATTCGGAAGCCGAAAGTGACTCCAAAACTCATGCATGTTCGGCGGCCGAACATGAGGTTCGGCGGCCGAACCTGGATTTCCCTCTATGGTCTTTTTCATTCAAAACTAAATTTCTTTCTTACCTAAAACCATAAAATACATGAAAACATTTTATAAAAAAAACATGTTTTTACCCTTCTAGAGGTTTCAGACATCCGAGATTCCACCGGACGGTAGGAATTCCGATACCGGAGTCTAGCCGGGTATTACACTACGCCCCTGGCACAATTGGACTATGTAGAGGGTTATTGGTGACAAATCCATCCGTGATGTGAATTGTTTGTGATGTGATGCATTCCATGATGACATATATTTATAAACTGTTTTTATTGTTCTGCTCACTAGGCTCTTGTAGCTCACCTTTTTCCCCTAACCCCCAGGTTTGCAGGTTCAGGATAGACCGGGAGGTCGTCAAGGGTAAAAGCTATGTATATGTAATAGATTAGTAGTGGACATGATATGTAAAATAATGTAATGCAATGTAAGGTATTGTACAGTGTTGTAATGAGGATTAGTATTGTGCTTGGCCCTAATGTATGGTTAATCCCCCTTTTGTTCATCATCTATATGAAATGTTTTAACGATGAGTTATGTCGAACCAGACTTAACATATGATATGTTACCCCGCTAGAGCATTTAATGAGGGCTCTAGTGTGGGGTTTTATATTTACAGTTATGGTGCATGCACAGGTCAAGCTTGGTGTATAAAAAGTTTAAAGTTTTATGCAAAAGTTTGATCATGTATGGGATTTTATCAGATGTACAGGATGTATGTAGGCTTGCTACGGGTCCCGACGACCTTAAGTCGATCTGGATCCTAGCGCCGGTAGCGGTTCGATTTCTGAGTCGTTACAAAGCTCTTGATGCAGAGTCAGAGGAGTATGTTTGCTAAACAAAACTTGAGACTTATGAAAATTAATACTTTTATTTGTGACAACAATATACTATTAGAAAACCTGAAGAAGTTGACCAGCCTCATGACGAGTGGCTTTAGAAAAAAAGTAAAGTATCATCAGCAAACAACACATTGGTAATAGCCAGAGAAAACTGTGAGAGCTTGATGCCATAAAGCCAACCATTTGACTTGGTAGCAACCATTAAGTAAGAAAGAACCTGAGAAGGGGACAAAGGATCTCCTTGACGAAGCCCACGTGAAGGAGAAAAAGGAGCAGTAGGACTACCATTGACTAAGATGGAAAAACTAACAGTTGAAACGCACTGCATAACTAACTGAACCCAAGCTATAACAAAACCCATTTGTAACAAAACAGAACGCAAGAAACCGCAATCAACTTGATCATAGGCTTTAAACATATCCAATTTAACTAGTAGGGAATGATGTTTCCGATTAGAAGTTTTCAAAAAGTGAAATGCTTCTTGTACAACAACTATATTCCTGGATAGCACGAGAAGGGATAAAAGCTGGCTGATCAGAAGGAATAAGTAAGTCCATATAAGTCTTAAGACGGTGCACCATCGTTTTAGAAATGACCTTATACTGAAGAGTCTCTGGACAGTGACACATTGGTACTAGAACAATATTTGTACGATTTAATTCCTTCAATAAATAACCCGAAGTGTAAAACATGAGCACAACTTGACCCAACTCATGACCAATAATGTCCCAGTGATGCTGAAAAAATGAACCTGAAAAACCATCAGGATCCGGAGCCTTATCTCTACCTAGATCAAAAACTGCATGTCGTACTTCATCATCTGTAATAGGTGACAAAAACTGGTCATTCATATCAGTAGTAACAAGTCGCGGAATCATAGATATAACAACAGAAGGATCCGCTAATGAAGTAGACATATACAACTGTTGAAAAAAATTTCCGATATCCTGACAAATAAGAACTTGAGTTTCAACCCAGACTCCAACTTCATTTTGGAGCCGAATAATGAAATTTCTCTAACACTGTTGGATGGTAGATAGATGAAATAATTTAGGGTTATAATTACCAGCTTGCAACCACTGAATATGAGATCATTGTCACCAGTGAAGTTCATCTTGCTGCCATAAGTCATGAATGTCTGTAGTTAATTTAGCTACCACACCAGAATTTGCAAGATTGAAAGGGCGAGAATACACCTCCTCTAATTGTTGTTGTAGGAAAAGTAAAAGAGCTTGAGGATCTTTAAAGATAGTACCTTTCCAACAAGTAAAGAAGGTCCAACAACTATATAATTTTTGCACTAAAGAAAACATAGATGAACCCTGATGAGGAGCACACCAAGCTTGTTGAAAAATACTCTCATATTGTGGGTGTAACAACCATTTTGCTTCAAAATGAAATAGAAAGGATCACTTATGAGGGAGGGAATGCAAAAGCAAGATACGTGGGCAATGATCAGATTCAAGTAAAGACTCATGAAGTAACTGAGTATGAGAAAAACTCTCTTGCCATTCCGTAGAAACCAAAGCCCAATCTAGTCATTATTGAATGGTGGAAGTATCAAAATGCTTATTAAACCAAGTGAGAGGAGATCCTTCACTCGACACTTCCAATAACTCACAAGAGTGGATAAATCATTAAATAAATTCACCCGAGAAGAACTCACTACCCTACCACCAGATTTACCCACTTAAGAACGAAGGGCATTAAAATCCCCAATACAGCACCACAGAGAAGATGTAGGATGAAGACGAAACAAAGATTCAAAAAAGGAGTGATGTAGCCGATGATCAGAGCAATCATAAACAAAAGTAAAATAAGCTAAAGGAACATACTGTATATTAGATACTGTATAATGCACAAAATTTTGAGACCACTGAATTGATGTTAACTGTACAGAATTATCCCACCATAAAGATAAACCACCAGCACGACCCACAAGATTAACAAAAAGAGCGTGAGGGTACCCACATTGCCCCTAGAGCTTTTCCATAAAACTCAGTTTATTTTTAGTCTCCATAAGAAAAACTATAGCTGGGCGATATTTATACAGAAGCTCTCGAAGAAGTCATGGCAAAGGAACACCAACAATAGAGCCCAAAAGTGAAGAAGTCATGGCACCAGTAAAGGATGATGACAAATGAGCATAAGGACTACTCACATCAATGCATGACAAATGAGCATCAGAACCACTCATATCCATGCTAGTACATGGAGACAAAATACATGTACCAACCCATGTAGTGCAAGAGAGAGAATTAGGCAAGGACAAAGGCATGAAAAAAGGTGGAGAGCCCACCTTAAGGTCTCAATTTGTTCCCCAAGAAGGCCCACACTCACTACACAAAGCAAATTCATGAGAATAAAAATGTGTCACAAGGAGAGAGGACACGTTGCATAAACGAGACCCACACTACTGTAGCAAAAGAAATAGCTATATCGCCATGAATAGATGTACCATGCAAAGGCGGAGGTAACAAGAAAAGGTGCAACCCATACATTGTCAACAAGGATGATGACACTGATAAAAACGATTCCTCCATCGTTAACTGAGATGAGGCAATAAGAGACGGACGAGCAACCAACCACATTCCATAGCAAAAATTAACTGGATTTTTAAAATCAGATCCTATAAATTCAGAGTATCCGGAACAGGTACAAAAAATATGTCTTAACTTGCCACACCAAAAATAAAAAAACGGCAGCTTTTCATACTTAAAATGGATCTAGAGTCATCGTCCAAAACCATTTTTGAGAAAGAAACCAGAAAGCAATGGTTTAGAAACATTAAGCCAGACCTTGATACGGAAGCCCCAACCCGCCTATGCATGTGAAGAAAAATTATCATCAATAGTAATGAGACCCTTAAATAACAGACCAATTCGACAAGCATTTTCATGTGTCCAACCACTTGGAGAAAGACCATAGATATTAATCCAAAAATTTTCAGTGTCAAAAGAAACCTCATGAAGAAAGAGATTGGCCGGTCACCTTTTAAAAATCATCAAATTATTATCAACCGACCAAGGACCATGATCCAACACCCATGTCACAAGGTCTGTAGAAGGCAAGTCCACCACAAAAACATTACCATAACCATGATCGATAGAAGGTGGACATGGAAACTGCCATACCTTGGCAAGAGTGGTTTAATAACCTATGGAGAATACCGATGAGAGCCTAAAATTTGTAAAAGAAGTTTACTATCAATAGCTAATTGTTCAGTTTTAAGAGACAGAGATAACTCCACCTCTAATTCAGTACAGCTAAGAGATTCAGTCTGTAAGATCAATTCTGCCAAAAATAGTTCAAGACAATCCATCACATCATTAACAAGAGAGAGTGAAAACGAATTAGAGTAAAAGGAAACCGAGAAATATCGTCCCACAAACCATTGCAAACTCTGAGGAGAGAAACCTAAACCTTAACTATTCTATATTGATATTTTTTTAACTGTAATTTTGATGGCTAGAAATATAATTTACCTTTTAACTTGAGTTAAGTTTTAAAGGGTATATTAATCTAATATCAACTTGCCCTTACTTTATTCAAATTAGTTAGTTATAGAAAGGAAAATATAGATAAGGACTAATAGGTAAAAAGTCAACACAATAGTTGATTAAAAAATTTTTAAAGTCAATACCCACATTTTCTTTATTATTACCTCAAATTCCACAATATTTATCATTTGAGATTTATTCATCCAAACTAATAAAATTAATCAATAGTTTTAATTTGAAAAAAAATTATAATAATTTATTTAAAATACTTACCTTATAATTTTTAAAGTGATAGATAATTTAAAAAAAAATTTATTATTGTGGAAGGGAGATAATAATAAATGCGATTTAAATTTTTTTTTTATTAAAATGAGAAATATTATCTCTAGATTTTCATATTTTTATTGCTTTACCTTTCTCAACCCTTAATTTTTAGCTCTGAAAATTATTTATGTAGCTATTATTTCACCTTTTCTGATTCTAAGTTTACGTTATTTTTTTTTAAATATTAAATTCTGGCCCCTTCATAATTAATATTGATACGTCCCTATTAAGTTCTGGGGTAGTCCTATTAAATAATATATATATAGTTGGGGTTCTTAAAAATTAGTACCAAAGAGAAACATTTAATCCTTAAATTGAGAGACTTTTACATCAAGAAAAAGACTTGCACCAAGATGCAATTAAAGCTTCATCAAATTTGATGGATATGTAGCTTTTAGGTGGGATGGGATGATACAGGTCCTTCTCCTTTAATTAAAGATTTTGATTTCAAACTTTAAGGGTGAAGGGTGAAGTATCTCTTTAAAAATTTGAGAAAATTTTCTGAGTTTAAATTCTAAGTGTGAAGTAGTTTTAAAAATTTGAGAAAAAATATTTTAATAATAATATGTTGGATACGAATTTAGATTGATCAAATCAATTGATAAAAGCGATTTGTTCCTTTAATAATTTATTCGATACGAATTCAGATTAATCGAATCAGGTTTATAAAAAAAATAAATGAATTATTTATTTATTATTTATATTATTTTGTTATAATTATTGTGTCTTAAATTCATACAAATTAAGCAAATATTTTATGAAAGCAATATTTATAAGTGGTTAGGAGTTGAAATAAAGGAAATTAATTTATGATAAGATGATGCAAGGAGTAATTAAAGTGGTTGCATTGTGTTTAAGAAAGCTACCATTTTTAGATTTTTTTTTTTTTTTTGAAATAGTGGGTTAGGGAGTCGAACCTTAGATCTTTCAAGGCTACATGATGCACTTTCCACCAGACTAAGTCTTGGAGTGCATTTTTGAGATTCTTTTAAAAAATAAATTGTTCTTTAATATTTTATAGTTCTGAAAACAATTAAAATATTATTACTTTAGATTAATGATTTTATTTTCTTTTAGAAAAAAATTTGAAGAAGTATAAAAGTTAGACTCTTCCAAAAAATTAAAATGATATTTTACATGCCATAATTTCTCTCTATTTTATTCTCTTAATTTTTTTTTACCCTTTTAACATTTAAACCATAAAATAATTTAAATTTTTATGGTTTATTAGAACTAAGAAATTTTTGGTAAAAAAAATTATTTTACAGAAAATTTGTTTTTGTAGTGTTAACAAATAAATTTAGTTTATTATTTCATAAACTATTAGACAGCAAAACTTGAAGTGGGTTGAAATTTTTATACTTCCTTTTCTCTTTACTTTTCCGCACTGCTGGAAAAAGACCACCCAACTAGCAGGGAAGAGAAGACAACTTTGTTTCCGGACAAGATAACGAGGGACACATGGCAGAATGCTAAGGCACAGATTACAGGGTGAGGCAATCCGCACAGACAAAATTTGCCTGTGAATTTGAATTCCTCCAAACATTTTTTTATCCAAAACCATGATCACCAGCAGCCTCACCAACATCCCAACTCTCCTCCGAGCCCACAGCACCACCAAGCTCCACAATCACTCAGTTCTCCCACTGATCAAAGCATCAATCTCAGCCCAAGAACATGCAACCTCAAACCGCAGAAGAATCATACTAACCACAATTTTAGCCACTTCAGTAGCTCCTCCAGCACTGGCGGAGAACTGGGGTGTCCGCTCATTCTTATGGGAACGTTTCTTTGAGCCTGATTTATCCCCAGAAGATTCAGTTGCAAGAATTAGGCAAACTGCTGAGGGACTACATAGCATTAGGAACATGCTGGAAACCATGTCTTGGAGATATGTCATATTCTACATCAGGCTCAAGCAAGCTTATCTCTCTAAAGATTTGAAAATTGCTATGGCTACTTTGCCTAAAGGTCGCTGGAAAGAGTACGTTGAGTTGGCTAATGGCCTGGTTGATAACATGGCTCGGGTATGTTCTTAATTAAGCAGCTTATTGATTAGGTTGCAGATCTTATTATGGTGTGTATTATATAATGAGAGGTGTTTTTCTTCCTTTCCTTGCAGCTTGATCAATATGTTCGGTCGCCGAAGGTATACGAATCCTATTTATACTATGAGAAGACGTTGAAATCCATAGATGATATTGTGGCATATTTGGCATAGAACATGCTTATATGTGTTTTTATACATATATGTGAGGATGCAACTCTCTTTTTTTTTTAATTACATTTAATGCTTATCTAAAATTGATGCTATTTGCCTTTAAATTATAAGAAAAACTTACTTAAACCTGATTTATACTACGGCTCAATGTCTGGTTTACCCAAGAATTTCCCATAAATTATTAGTTTAGAATCAATGAGCTTCAGCTGAAAGTCCGAGGCAAATCTGAGTTTTATTGATGTTTCCTCAAAAGAATGTCCTTTTGAAGACCAAGACCTTATTTAGTGGAAACAAACTTGGTAAGTTTATTTATGGGACAAAGATACACAAGACATTCTTGTAGTAAAATAAACTAGATTTGGGAGAGAGACACTGCTGATGAAGTAATAATCAGAATAAGAATGATTACTGAGAAGAAAGAGCCTATTAGAGATCCAGATATTCGCTGGCAGAAGTTGCTGAACTGTTGACAAATGGGGAGCCAATTTGCATTAGCATTCCCTTTATGTGCCAAGTATACAATGCTTGCTGCAACAGAAGCCCCACAGGCGAGAAGACACAGCATGACCTTTTACAAATCAAACAAGTTGATCAGTTCTTCGACAGTAATTAATTCAAAGAGGACACTATAACTACTACCGTATCAAAAATGACGAAGATGATCCTGCTGATTTTTGCTGAGCTCCTGATGATGTGAAAGATTGACAGAGGAAGAGAAAGAACAAGATATCCACATACAATAGAATTTGCAATAACAAAGAACCTGCAACACATACATGAACACATTTTTAAATCTTGTACAGTATGCATAACATCACTTCAAATTTTTTAAAGGAATACTTACGTGAACATAGGGAGATCATTATACTCAGCTCTGAATTGGAAAGACTGAAATGAAAATGGAAGTGTTTGATTACTAGTCCCCATGGCAACAGAGCTTCCTAGCGTGCCAATAGTTGCAATAACTCTTAAAATGAGGTCTAATATTGAGATCCCTCTGTTTAAGTTTGACCCATGCTTTGAGGATTCGTTCTTTGATGCTTCACCAGTCTCCGGAGGTCCTGTCTTCATGGGTGAGGACATCTTTTTTATTCTTGGTCTTCCTGCTTTAAAGCTATGATTCAGGTTCTGGATGATGATAATTTAAGCTGAAATGGGTGGGAAGGCAGGGAAAAATCCAGGAATACGTGGACAGAATTAGCAGAGCAAAGCAAAATTGGATTTTCTCAATGGAAGCAATGCTAAGAGCCAACTAAAGTGGGTATTGGTTGGTTTTGCTTCTGTAAGCAGCCCACTGATAAGCTACATGGTCTATTCCTCTAGTGCCTGGATTAGTAATCGGACCATGGGCCACAGGCGCACAAAGAGGTAGTGGAGGCCACTGGTCAGGGTCCAAAATGAAAATCTACAATATCATACGGGCAAGCACCAAGCAGTGTGTACTTCAAAGCTTCTAAAGAATATAAAAGACAGGCTGTAGAAGTGAGCAAGAGTATTAAAAACGAGCCTGAGAGTTTGAAATTCCCTGATTACAGTCTTTACCCTTTGGCCTCTAAAAGAAAAGGTTTGTGTTATAGATTAAAAAGACTACTTCAAATCTTTTTTAAATTGGATGATCATCCTCAGCATTCTTACCTTATGTGTAGTGCAATTAAGTAATCATCATAGATCTAGCATGTGAGGATGATGAAGTAGAAATGTAGCCAAGGACAACTTGCCGAAATTCTGATTAAAAACCGAAGATGAATCACCAGAAAATTTATGGAGAGTTTTTCCGGCAAGTCATCCTTGGCTACACCATGTTACCTCATCTTCACATGCAAGATCTTAGATGAAAGTAATAGCTCAAAACATCCATGCAATATCTACAAGGAAAAAGAAAGGGGGGGGAATAGGCCCTGCTGCATGGGAAAGAGCGGAGAATTATCTTGCAAGCAAAGGAAAAAAAAAGGGTTTTGGTGGAGAAGGACTTGGCTAGCTCTGCTTTGGTTTATAAGGAGGGCTTTGGTTTGGTTGCATAAGCCTAGGACTTCCTGATGCAATCATTGCAGGGAAGGCTTTGAGCACAAACCCTATACTCTGAACAATTATTTTTTTAAAAATATTATTGTAAAAATAATTTGAAACTAATTTTACCCTTTAATTTCCTCATTTTGATTAATATCTAAAAAACAGATAACTTATTATTATTTTGATTTAATTATCTTTTACTTAGCTCCGAAAAGGGTTAGCAGGCAAGAAATTTAAGTATTCATTCTGGCAATTAAAATCCCAGTTGGACCATCATCTGCACTTTTTATTTAAATTTTTTTCTATTATATTTTGAATATATATATATTTTTTAAAAAAATCTTATCAAAATGCAGCTTCAAGTTCAGGATATGGGTTTGATAGTTGATCCAGTTATCTATAGATAGTGGTGAATCACACTCTTCAAGAAAATGTGGAAATTGAGCGGTGGTTAGCTTCCTGCTGTGTTCAAATGTTCTCTGTCACCTTTCATTCCAAGTGATAAGGTAAAAAAGAAACCCTTATCCTGTACTGTGCCCTTCAGTTTCTAGGTCCTGTCACTAGAGCATGTAAAAAATTCTTTCCAAGTGATAAGGAAAAAAATAAATTATATGTGAAAATTACTTTATAATAAAATAAATTATTTTTTTATTTTTAATTTTAATTTAAAAATAAAATATATTAATAAATTTATATATAAATATTTTAATAAAACTCTTAACATATAAAAAAATTGTGTTTTCTTAAAATGAATTTTTTATGTTAAAAAATGTTTTGGTGAAAATTAATTTGAAAGGAATGCTGGCTAGTGTCATGGTGGTTGTGGAGGTGATGCAAAGGAATGGGCAGTGGACATCTCGTGAAAGAATAGTATGGTTAATTAGTTAGCGGGTGACTCTGGTCTTGCATCAACTGGTTGAGGTCACTTGCTTTTCTGTTTCACCATATCACATCACCTGCCTTTCCTTTTATTTATTAATTCTCATATCATTTAATTAAAAATCAGAAAAAAAAAAAATTTAATAGCAAATTATATATTTAAACTGAGAATAAAATTTTAATTACATGGAATGAAATTTAGACCAAAAATAAAGAAAATGTTAAAAAAAAAATACAAAAAGGTGTTGGTTGCATTTCTCATCTTGAGAAGTTCAAGAGTATTAGTTAATACAAATGCTTCACATCCATGGAATAGCTTTTTTCATTACTCAGTGGGAAAAGAAAATAAGAGAAAGAGGGAGGCATTTTCAATGGATGGAAAGGAAGAAAAGGAAAAGATGGAGCGATATAAGAGTTAAATGGCTGGTTCAAGATATATAAACAATTGAGCTAAGCCCAGGCCTCACTTACCCGCCCAACAACCATAATCCTTAAATATTAAACTCTAGGAAAATTGGGTCATCCTAATTTGAAAGAAGGATCCGTCGAAGAGTGAAGAAAAATGACCTTTTGCAGCATTGGCTAGTAGAAACGTAGCTGCCTATGAAAACAATCCTTGGAATTGTGGAAAGCTCCTTCAACTATCGATAGACACCCAAATTGAAGTATAAGAAACATCCACACACACACAAAAAAAATCTCAACAAGAATAACTTGTATATCAGCAAAAGTGCCAAAATTATGAAGAGGTCCCAATATATATTTTGTTGAAAATTGAAGGCTCATCCATATATTTTCAAAGCAAGATTTTCTTAATCAAGTATAAAAAGACTAAATACCCCTTATTTAATCAGATTTAATTATTGAAAAAAAAAATATTTATTTCTCTTCTTCAATAGCTTCCACATTCTCTTTCTGCAAATTCTGACGAGAAGAAAAAATCAATTTTTTTTTATACATGAAAAAAATCTCATGCTCTAAAATTAGTTATCAAGAAGAAAATGAGGAGTGCAAAACTCTTTTGGGCTATTTGGGCCCATACTTGAATCCAATAAAAATAAGGGGAGCAGATCCACGGCCCGTGGCCTGCCTACTTTATACAGAAACACAATGAAAAGGGAACCGTAGCGTCCCTTTTAGGCTTCATTTCTATAAGAAATTGGATAATAAGGAAGCTCAAGCCAAATTCGGGTTGACCCGTTGCCGGAGTGAACGCCGTCGACAAATCCTCTCCGTCCGATCTTCAATCATCAGGTAATGATTACTATACAAAGACCTAATCGACTAATATCTAGAGTCTAATGATCAATTATACCAGGCAAGTTTATGCATAGGCATGCTCCTGTAATGATTACTCGCAGTAAAGAATTTTTCCAAACAGAACTGTTCTTGATTTGAATGCTTACCCATTTTTCCTGCAATTGATACCCATTTTTATGTCTGTACATTTTTCTTTTTTTTTTTTTTATAAATTTTTATGGTAGCCTTTTACCGGTCCAGAAACCGCAGGATGTCGAGCACAAACATGGAGGAGAAGGTAAAAGAGCAAGAGCTCGGCGAAGATACTCTTAAAGATCAAGTTGTCTTCGATGGTGGTGATGTTGATCACTCAGTGGAAGAGCTCAAAGACTCGGACCAAAATGGTGAAAACTCCGTTGCCATGCCTTCACCTCAGCAGGAGGTATTTCAAATGCCAGTGTGAATTCAGATCAGAGTTTATGATTTGTTTGCGATCTAACAATATAAGCTTACCGTTTTGTGATTTGTTCAGGAGGAAGCAATCAAGAAAAAATATGGGGGAATTTTACCAAAGAAAAAGCCTTTGATATCCAAGGTAAGTATTGGTCAAGAGGTGCATAACCTGTTTGATTATATGCCGAGAATAATGGTATACTGATAAGCGTGTCTCGTTCTGTTGGCAGGATCAGGATCGTGCATTCTTTGATTCTGCGGATTGGGCGTTAGGAAAGGTTACCTTTTTATTATTTTCATCATCGTAACTTAATTTGATATTTATTTCTTTTGATTCCAATCTAGTTCAAATGCCTGATGTATTGATCTTGGCATGTGTCTTCAATGGGGGCAACACAGCAAGGAGCACAAAAGCCTAAAGGACCACTTGAAGCTCTGCGCCCAAAATTGCAGGTACCTTTGCTTTCTTGTGGTGATGATTCCTAAATAAACATATTTTTTCTGTATTTGAATGGAAAAATCAGAGCTTGACGTCGGAGCGAGGGAGTTAGGGGGGCACTCCGTCCCCCAACTAGAAAAAAAATAGTAACCTCTTATAAATTGCATCCTTTTTAGGCTTTGTGTAGAAAAATTATTTGCAAGAAAAAAAAATTAAAATGAATTCAACTGCAATTATGGATGATTCATATTTCTTTTAAAATAATTTTTTTAAGTTTAAACTCATAATAAAAAATAAATATTTCAATCCATTAAAATAACAAATCACAATTATTTAGGTTTACGTGTATACTCTTAAAAGCTCAAGATCTCAAAACTCAAGACTTCAAAACTAACTCAAGTCATAGAATTTGGGAGAATTTTGTTGTCGCCACATATTTGCAGTATTTTTCTCTATACAGTTACTCAATTTCTTCTCTCTTTTCTCTCATCCATTCTATATTATTATCTTTAATAAAATTTGAAGTTAATAAAATACTAAAGTTAACATCAAGAGTAAAGAATTAGGAAGATAATTTCTCAAAAGCTAGAAGTTACTATTTCAACTCCCATTGAAAGGGAAAAAATATGGAAAAAGAAAGAAAAAAGGTAACCCCCTACAGCAGTTTATCTGTGCTTATGCATTCTTGATAAGCATAGTGCCGAAATTTCAAAAATAGCCTAGGCTTGAACTCGACCATTATACAACGTGTGTGATGGCCTAACATGTTTTTGGGGCGTTGCAGCCCTCTCCACAGCACCAAGTGCGGTCAAGGCGCTCAGCCTATGCTCCTGCAGATGATTGTGATGGTATTTATTGCTGATTTTCTCATTTTCAAGAGCACAACCATTTGAAAAATCTGTGTTTGCACTTCTCCAATAATCTTGTCTGAACAAATTCCATTTTGCTAGGAGTTGATGATGGCCATAATCGTCCTTCTGAGGATGAGAAAAGCACATTGGATGCTGGAAATGATAAGAACACTGAGCTTTAAAGCTGCGATTGTACATCAAGACCAAACAAGATTGTACCCTTTGTTCTTGTGAACTCGAAGATTACAGAATGGGAACAACAGATGATGTATCATAAATTAAAAAGGTTGCCGATTTTTGTGCTGGTAACTACACAGGGAAAAAAAGGATGGAAATAAGGTAATGGATAGCATAATAACGCCATGTTGAAGCACATTTTCTTCTTCTAAATGTCATGTCTGCTTCTGGTCAAATGCATACCTATATGCTCATATAGCTCGAGCGTAATGAGAAATTTCGTGAAATGCGTAAAATATTTTCTAATTTCTTAGGGAATAAATGTATAAATTGAATCAATCATTATTAAATAATTAGTGTCTAGAGTAAGTTGTTGAATGTAAACATCGAGATGATAAATTTCACAACTTGTTGGCTGATTAAAAAAATTGTGCGAAGAGTAGTTTTCTTTTTCTTTTAGGTTTTGTGAATTAATAAAGAAAAGCAACGAAAAAACTATATAAAATATTTGTGAAACTAATTTTAACAATTTGTTTTAATTTATGAATTAAAATGGGTATTTTTTTTATTCTTAAATATGCATTATTTAATAATCCCTTGAATGTCGAAAGTTGAAATCCTTATTTATTTTCAGTGTTTAAATTTCATGGTTTTTGAAAACAATATATTTCAAATCTCTGCTTTTACCAAATTGTTATTGAAGAAGCAATACAAATAGCCGATTTACGATACTTCAAATTCCTATAATTAAGTCACGTATTAAAGAAAATATTTCCCCTCCTAAGTAATTAATTTAAATGTAATTTGAAAAAATATTGTGGACCCTGTCAGTGTTTTCTCGAAATCTGTCTCCAATATATTGTTTCCTTTTATTGCGCATGGCATGGATGGATTACATGGGTGGGATTAATGTACTCTTTCAGGATCAAATAAGGGGCGAAAGACTGCACTGAAATATTAACACACTAACACAAGCTGGGGCCTGAACTGAGATTTGTTGTTGGGAACCACTTGTTGGATGTTATGGAAGCGGCGCAATGATTGTCTTCGTAAGCTGGCAACTATCTACGTAAGTTGGCAATTTCCGCCAGCACGGGGGTTCAAACTTCAAACTTGGTGCAATGACCGTCTTGGTAAGCTGGCAACTACCTACGCAGGCTGGCAATTTGCTGGCGGTTCAAACTTAACACTGATGAAGCTTATATGTAAATTAGGGATTAACACTGATGAAGCTTATATCTAAATTAGGGATAAATAAATCAAATTTTTCATAAACTTTTCGAGATTCAATTTAATAAACGTTTGATTGGTTTTGACTCGATTTCTAAATAAGTTAAGTTTTAATTTAATTTTTAAATTAATTTAATAAATAAATTAAATTTGAATTTTATAGTATTCGAAGTCATTAATACTAATAGATTCAGTTCGTTTCTGAGTTTATAAACATATTTGCAAACAGTTTCGTAAACAATCTCCTTAAACAGGTTAAAATTAATATTATAAGAGAATTAATTTTAAATTCTGCATATAATTTTATGAGATAAATCTAAATTTCTATAATTTTATTCTATATAATTTAATTACACTCCTAAAATATCTAAATCATTAAAATTTAAAAGTTTATAAACTAATTTATATATATATATATTTAATTAAAATTATTTAATTTTAAATTAAAATTTATTAAATTGGATTGTTCGTAAACTATTTAAGGGTAATATCAATAAAAATTTAATTTATTTAAATTTATTTATTAAATGAATCAAATTTAAATTTATTAATACTTTATTTGAATTCGAAATAAATAAAATTTATATTGAACTCAAATTTAAAAAAAATTTAACAAATTAAATTTAAACGCTTTAAAGTTAGTTTAATTCAATTTATTTGTTTACGCTGCTAATGTAAGTACAGTCGGCGTATGATAATGATGATGGAGCAAATGCTCCATTAATTTCAATTAACTTTTTTGAATCTCATCATTATTTATAAATCAATTTTTATATCATTAATAAAATACTTGTTTCATTAATTTCAATTAACTTTTTGCCGTTGAAATTATCGTAATGGAGAGAAAATATTTTTAAAATTTTAAACCACCCTTACAATCACCCACCGATGGATACTACTGCACTCAATCAAAATCACTATGTTTTCCACCTTCTCTTTTGTATATTAAATAGGTAGAAAGTTAATAGAGTTTCTATTCTAATATAATATATTAATAAAATTTATAAATAAAATTCATAACAACAATTCTCCTAACATATAAAATATAAATCCATTAAAATCGTGACACGTGTACACGTGATTTATAAGAAATGTGTAAACTTTCTCACGTAAATCGATCGGGCTATAAAAAATTCGATCTATAGAGTACAGAAATCAGACCATTAACACTCTTGACTTCCCCAATATTTAGAACGAGCAAGCCAACCTCTCTAAAGCTCGTACTACACAGGATAGTTAAATATGGAGACTACACCGAACACGACCTAATGAAACTAAGATGAAGTATCAACCTCTCTTCTAGTCTTATTGGAGTATTAAATGCGCGCGTGCGAAAAAACGGACTAACGCAACGTACACGGTAAATAAATATGGGCTAAACCTGCATTACATTTATTAGGCTGTCTAACACGCCTACTAAAGAGCATGGACAAACTGGCTCTGCATCGATTAGTCAATTGCCAGCCACCACCAGATATACCTACCGCATCATGCCACCAGACATATCTACCGTATCATGCCACCAGATATACCTACCGTATCACGCCACCATCCAATCTGATGGGATGTAAAGCAGAAAATCGGAGTATAATCCAACTTCCCACAACAAACTCTCCTTAGAATAAGAACCACTCCGAAAGTGAGACATTCTCTCTCTAATACACCTACCGAAAAACCCCATTGGAAAGAGGCTCTCTCTCTTCTAGGAACAAGGGCTCAAAGAAGTTAATTCCTCTATCATAAATTCAGAGAAAAACCCTCTAGAGATTCCATTTAAATGTTCTAATATTTATTTTCTTTTATTTTCTCTTTATATTAATGAATTTTATATAATCCTTGATCTAACTTGAGCGTCCCACTCTGACCGCCTTTTTCTATCTTACCGGTTCCCTTTCTCAAAATCAAATATGAAGGGATCTAACGGAACTAATTCAATAGATCAATGATCAACTCATTCAATTGAACTGCTCTTAAGTGTCCACATCTGGACACACTGCTGGATCTCGCTTCATCAGATCCATACATAATATTTTCCATTCTAAAAGTAAATTAGAACCATCACAATAGTTTAGTCATGGCAGATACTCAACACTTCACTCGTTACAACAGAATTGAATATAATATCCAACAAAATTAAAAAATATCTCAAGCTTTTAAATTGAAACTTTAAATAAAGGAACAAATCAATAATGTCAATAATAGTCTCCTCAAATTAAATTAACTATTCAAAATTAAGAAAAATTGAAATATAGCCAAAAATCAAAATTAAACACTAAATTCCAACAAAAATAAAAAAAATACATAGTCTGCCCTGTGGATGATGACATTCAAAAAAGGTGAGTATCCCTATTGATTATGTTGATATATGGACGGTAAATATAGGTTAGACATAATAGAAGTTGATGCTCACCTCTGGTGAGTTTGTTCACTGCCTTAACCCATCACCATCCCTTCTTGGCATCAGCTTCATTTTGAACTTCTTTTTTACTCAAATATTTCTTCTTGTCCTCGCTCAAATCCAATCAACTCTAGTTATGCCTTTACGATAATTCAGTCCAATTAGATGCGATAATTCTATCTATACCGAAAGATCAATTTCCACATACTTTCTAAGATTCTAGCCGAAAAAGAGAAAAAGAAAGCGACGATGAAAGAGTGAGAAATAGGGAGAGAAAGATAGCTAGAAAAGAGAAAGGAAGACGATGGTAGAAATGAATGTGTGAGAGAGTGAAAATTAAAAGATTAAGAGTAATGAGAATTAATTTAGAAGATAAGGGTATTTTAATTTGTTTTTTAATGAATTAACATTAGAAATAGATATAAGGACTGTATAGATAATAGAGATAAAAGATATTTTAATCAATCTTTAAAAATTTAGGGAGTATGTACATCACTTCCGTGGCATTGATTCTTGATAAAGAAATCATCTCCACAACCCCAGAAATCTAAACGATGATGCTAAATTCATCTCTATTTGCTTTATATCCCAACACTCTCTGCATCTCTTCTCATCAGACTTCAACTTCGATAATCAAACCCTTGAATCCCCCTGGAGGATTAGAAAAAACAAGGAACCATGAGCCCAAGCCATTGCGAATTTGTCCGTGTGGAAGGAGACACTTCCTTGAAGCTGCAGCAACAGGTTTGCTTTCAGCTTACGTACCTCCGGCTACTGCTTCTGATTACAAGGTATGGATTCCATTTGATATATGGGTTTAGTGAAGTGAACAAGTAGAGTTGATTATTTGTGTCACAGTTGATCCGAGGAGATGCATAATTTGTAGGCTATACTGAATAGGGTTCACCCTCCAAGACCAGATTGGTACGAGGAATTTTACGCATCAGTTTTGAATTCAGAAGCTATGAAGTCCTATGAAGCAGAGGTTAGTGAGCGCTTTGAACTATTCTTGCCATTTTTCAGTTTTCATTTCGATTTTTTTTGGCTTCCCCATTTGGTGATTTGTTCCTGTGTTGCTGTTATTTTGTAAGATTGCAGCTTACAAGTCACAGCTCTTTACTAATTTGAGGGGAAAGGCCAAGAAAATATTAGAGATTGGCATTGGCACTGGTCCTAACCTCAAATACTATGCCAACGATGCTGATTTAGAGGTTTTTGGTGTGGATCCAAATGGAAAGATGGAGAGATATGCGCATGAAGCAGCAGAGGCTGCTGGGCTGCTGCCCGCAAATTTCAAATTTATACAAGCAGTAAGTCTACTTCTCCTATTTCATAATCTATGGTGAACCCATTAAAATGCCTGCCATGTATATGATCATTACACACTTGGAGACCAAGTTGCAGGTGGGCTTCTTTTTCAGACTAGAGTAGTAGCATCACAATTTACACTTAGTCTTTTCATGATTGCGAAATCAAATCGGTAGGAGCCTTAGAGATAGCCATCATATAGTGCAACATATGCATCCCAAAAGATGAAAAGTTGTTGTCTACCATAATGGATATTAGGGGAAATAATTTGCATTTTGCAAATAAGTGAAAAAGTAAATAGATTATCTTCAACCCATTTCCCTTCCGCACTTTATGGTGATCTTTCATTTGTCTTTAGAAGGGAAAGAAATAACAGGCATTACTTGATGACAGTTACTTTTAATTCCATCTCTAAGCAAAATCCTAGTAACTTATAATTTTAATCTCTTTGAGTTCAAAACTTGATTTTGTGAATTGTCATTTTAGTAATATATATTTTTCAATTGGAAGTGTTGTACAATGGAATGGAAATAGTTGTTTAATTTTCATTGATCTTCATGATATTCATTACATCCAGGTTGGGGAGGCCATACCCTTGAGTGATGCTTCAGTTGATGCAGTTGTTGGAACTCTTGTACTCTGCTCTGTTACTGATGTCGATCAGACATTGCAAGGTAATTGATTTATGGGGATTCTGGATTTTCCAAAGTTTAATAAACTTCATATTTATCCACTTCAGCTAGAAAACATATAACATAAATTGTCCAGTTTGAATTTATTCTATTGCTGCTAGTTTATTCTAGATTTCTTTGTTCAGTTCCATAAGAAAAGGTAGTCAATGTTCAGCTTAATAATTCCCATGGTAGAACGTGGCAAGACTTTTTTTAGTATATCAGAAAGAAAAACATGTAGAGACATGATTAATGCCTTCTGTCCTTGGGAATTCTGAATCCCCCTGGATGTTCAATACTTATCATTTGTTTGATCAAATTATTCTCTATCTCGGATATGTGACATATGTTCATACCAAGTTTCCAGATAACCAACATAAATCACTTAGTTATGCTAATCTAAATGGCCTTTTTGTGTGCATCACTAAAATCACAGCAATTCAAGCTATTGAGATCTAACTTGACCCTTCTGTGTCTAGAGGTGAAGAGGGTGCTTAGACCAGGCGGGCTTTACTTATTTGTGGAGCATGTGGCAGCTAAAGGTACATAGCTTCAACTTTTTGGTTAATTAGAGAGATAAGTGCTCCATGAATATCAAAATTACTAGATACTGTATGCTGTTATAATGTTGTTGTTGTTGCTGATTTTCGTTTTCTTCTTTTGGTATTGGATGATACAGATGGAACATTGCTTAGATTTCTGCAGAACATCCTTGATCCTTTGCAACAGACAGTTTCTGATGGCTGTCACTTAACTAGAGAAACAGGAAAGCAAATTTTTGAAGCTGGTTTCTCAGGTGTTGAATTAAGCACCGCTTTCTTGTCTAATGCTGCTTTTATAAATCCTCAAGTTTATGGATTAGCTAGCAAGTAACCGCACTTTGGATTACAACAGCCAAGCTGTTCAGCCAATCGTCAGAAAGTAGCTACAGAAAATGCGAGACTAATTCAAGTTAATATGCAAATGCAATTGTACGTGCTGAAAATAACTCTTGATGCGTTTTATTGCATGTTAATTTGACAAGGTTTATGCATTTGTTTCTTCCTGATGTCATTTGAGAGAATGTTTAGTTGGTTTTTGAAAGTATAATGGGAATGCAATGCATATCTAGATTTCAAGAATCCTAACTTAAACAATTGTTGATCGAGCTTAGATGGTGATCTTAGTTTGAGGCCTTATCCTTAAAGAGTGTTGATTGAGCTTGTACAATAACAATTGGCCTGGGTAGAAGATGTTAGTAATTAAAACTTAAAAATTGGTGTCTTAGAAAGATTTTAGGACAAGAGTTAGCTTCTTGTCCTCTGGAGGAACTGCAAGAGATGGACAGCGAGCTGGAGACAAGTTTGAGCAACGTCAGGGCGAGAAAGGTGATCTTTTATGATTATATCATTTTTTTTTTGAAATGGATCTTTTATGATTATATCATTGTCCGTCTTCTTCTGGTCTGGCTTATACATGTTAGATTAACTTATTGAATTAATAAAGTAGTCCAATAATTTAAAAATTTACTAATTTTAGACGTGAAAAATTAATAGTAAATTTCGAGAAAGCAGTATTTCTCAGTAGGATTTTTTCTGTTTTTTTTTATAATGACCAAGGCTTGAATGTAAAGTTAGGAAAATCACATTTTTTTGACAACGTTTAGAAATTGTAGTTGTTTACTAATTATACAATATTACAAAATATGAATTTGACACAAATTAAATTTTAAATATTGAAATGAAAAAGTAATGAAATAAAATAATATTTTTTTTTATATTTTCTACTTTCTTAAAAGTATAGAGAGAAGCGGATGAAGGGGAGCTTCCGGAGATAAGAGGAAGAGAAATATGAAGATGCAGAATGATGACTCATTCCGTGGCAAATGTATCCACTGCTCACAAAGCATGGACCTCCCTGCAGACTCTGTTTGGTAGCAAGTCTCAAACCAGAATCATCAATTTGCAAGGATCACCAAAGGTACTCGTCCTGTAGCCGATTACATGCGTGACATCCGCTCCATAGCCGATGAATTATCCACCGCTAGTGAACCAATTTCCGACATCGCATTAATGGTTTGAATTTTACAGGGCTTGGGATCAGAATATACATCTATAGCAGCAGCTATCAGATCTCGTGCAGCACCCATCTCATATGAGGAACTTTATGAACAACTTCTTGATCATGAGATTTTCCTGCAGAATGAAGATGCTAAGAAGACACCTCATATTACAGCTGCTATCGCTCAACGAAACAACTCCCATCCACCCTGCAACACTCGCCGTCCAATGAATGGCTCTTATCAGCAATAGGTCAAATCCAATAAAAATTTGGCGATCCCCACATTCTAGACAGAATACAAATGGTAACAATTCTTCATGGCGGTCCAAGACAAAATCTCAAACTGATGAGGGCGTAGTCCGCTGTCAACTCTGTGATCGCCCAAATCACACTACTAAGAGTATATCGCTCGCAATCTCATGATCATCTCCAAGCCAAAGCCGATTATGCTGGCCATCTCTTACAACAGCAACAGCCTTGGATTATTGATTTCGGAGCAACTCATCATATCACGTCTGATGCCAACGACTTAACCACCATACATGACTATCATAGTCAAGATGAGATCTATATGGGTAATGGCAACTCCATTCCAATATCCCATACTGGTAATGTTGAGACTCATGCTTCAAATCTCACTGTCAAGCTTCTTCATATTTTATGTTGTGACCAAATAAAAAATAAGCTTCTTTCTGTCTCTCAGTTTTGCCGTGATAATAATACATCAATTGAGTTTTTTCCTTTTCATTATTTTGTGAAGGATCTGATCACAGGGCCACCTTTAGTTCGCGGGAAGAGTAAAGCCGGACTCTATAAATGGCCACCGAAAAGCCCAAGCATACATCCACAATGCAATCTCACAGTCTCTCAAGATCTCTGGCACAGGCGTCTAGGTCATCCCAATAATGAAGTTTTACAAAAATTCATGCATAAATATTTCATTCCACGTTGTGATCCAAGTACGTCTATTTGTCATCCTTGCAATTCCAATAAAATTCATTGTCTTTCTTTTGCAAAAAATAGTTTACAAAGAAAGAAATCACCGCAAATTATATACAGTGATTTATGGGGCCCTTCCCCTATAATTTCATTGATAAAAAAATGCTACTATATGTTATTCGTAGATCATTATTCAAAATATATGTGGTTGTACACTTCAAAATTCAAACAAGAAGTTACTGAGATTTTTTCTACTTTACATCCACTATTGGAAAAACGTTTTCAAACAAAAATTTTTGTGTCTCTATACTAATGGAGGAGGAGAATTTCAAAGTATATTATCATATTTGCAAGTCCATGGTATTGAACATTTAGTTTCACCGCTTTATATACCACAACAACATGTGGCTCACTAAATTTAAATCACCAAAGTTCTCATGAGATTTTATTTCAAAAAACTTCAAAATATGATTCAATTAAAGTTTTCGGCTGTCTTTGTTACCCTTGGTTACGCCCTTACACCAAAAATAAATTAGAACTACGATCTTCTCCTCTTACTTCACCATTGAATAATACATCACAAAATTCACCAAAACTTTTTAGAAACTAGTTCTCATGGATCTATTTGTGGTTGTAATTTGTTTGATCAATGATTCTCTATCTCATATGTTTTTATACACTACAACAAATTGAATTTTTTGCGATGAAATTTATTGGAAAAAACACTAAAATTTGTGGAGAAACTAGAAGTGAGCAGTATTCAGTTCAAACTTAAAAAACCAATCGAACTGAATTAATTTAAAAATTCGGTTCGATTTTTTATTCATTTCAGTTTGATTCGATTTTTAATTTTAAAAATTCTAGTTATTTCAGTTCGATTTGATTTTGATAAAAAAAAATAAAAAAACGGAACCAAACCGATTAGTGATAATAGTATATTATTTGCAATAATATAGAGAGATTAAATCATATTAAGGTTAAAATATTCCAATTAAATCTTAAAATATTAAAAATTCAAATCAATTAAATCGAACCGAATCAGATCAGTTCAGTTCGATTCAATTTCTGATCAAAATCGATTTGGTTTGATTTTTATAAATACTAAAATTTTAATTTTCGATTTTTTCGGTTCGGTTCAATTTTAAACCGAACCGATCGAATGCTCACCCTTAGGAGAAACACCAAAAAATAACTAATAGACTTTTAGCATTGCAGCTTTTGTGGCAATTTAGTGGCGAATTTTATAAATTTACTAGTGATTTTTATCTCCACTAAAATTCTAATTTCTTATAGTGATAACTGTCAATATTATTGGAAGGAAAAATAATATTAACTCTACATTGTAGATACCTTAAAAA
The DNA here is from genome assembly GCF_001659605.2 of Manihot esculenta. NCBI lineage: Eukaryota > Viridiplantae > Streptophyta > Magnoliopsida > Malpighiales > Euphorbiaceae > Manihot > Manihot esculenta. The sequence goes on along the minus strand of NC_035165.2, from coordinate 9,835,009 downwards.
GTCTCATATTTATATATAATCCAAGAAAAGAAAAGAATTAACTATATTATTCTATAATAATCTATAAAGATCTATACTATTTTGAAAACAATTATTTTTCTTGAATAACTGAATCCTTTAATACATGTCCGCAAGCTGGAGAATGAAAATCAAGCATTCCCAGCTTGACTTTTAAACTGGAGAAAATAGGTAGAGCCAGTGGGTTAGTGAAAATGTCAGTAAGTTGAGCAACTGTGGAGGTAGAAAATAATTTGAGAACACCCGTCTACACTTTTTCCTTAACAAGATAACAATTCAATTCAATGTGTTTTGTGCGCTCATGAAAAATAGGATTAGCAGCAATATGGAAAGCACTTTGATTATCACAAAAAACCATCATAGAGGATTGATAAGTAACCTGAAAATCATGAAGCATATAAATTAACCATTGTAATTCACAAGTGAGAGCAACAAGAGCTCTATACTCGGCCTCAGAAGAAGAATAAGAAGTTGTGTGTTATTTCTTAGATTTTCATGATATCAAAGAAGAGCCAAGAAAGACACAAAAACTAGTTACAAATCTTCGAGCGTCAACACATTCAGCCCAATCATAATTACTAAAACCTTTTAACTGAAAATAAGATGTTGTAGAAAAGAAAATACCAGAACCTGGACACACCATTCGCGCTGCCTACAAATGAAAATCGGTAGGATGTGATAGGTACTAGCTTAACTATTGAACATAATAAGTCAAATTAGGTCTTATAGTAGTAAAATATAATAATCTACCAACAAGTCTTCTGTATATAGAAGGATCAAGCAAATGAGTGCCTTTATCCTATTAAAGTTTAAGGATACTGCTCATTGGTGTCTAAACAAGTTTGGAGGCAAGATAACCTCCATCAAAAAGAATATCTAAAATATATTTTCTTTGATTAAGCACAATATCTTTGGAAGATCTAACCGTCTCTAATTTCAAAAAAATTTTAAGGCTTTTCAAATCTTTGATTTTAAAATAGGTGTTAAGAAAATATTTAACAAGTTGTATTTCTTTCATATTATTGACAGCAAGAATAATGTCATCCACATAAACTAATAGCCTAATAGAGCAGTAAAACAAGAAGAACTATATTTAATAAAGAGAGAATAATCTAATTTACTCTGAATATAACTAAAATTAAGTAAAATAATAGAAAGTTTAGAGGACTATTGTCTACTAGCTTGCTTTAAGCCATACAAAGACTTGAGAAGTTTGGAAACTTTATTAGGTATAGTGGTATGAAAACCAGGAGGCAAAATCATATAATTCCTCATTAAGATCTCCATGTAAGAAACCATTATTAATATCCAATTGTTCAAGATGCCAATTATGTATAGTAGCTAAAACAAGTAAAAGTCTAACAATAGTTATTTTAACCACATGTGAAAAAGTGTCAAAGAAATCAATATTTTCTGTTTGGGTATAACCTTTTGCTATAAATCGAGCCTTATATCCTTCAATAATTTTTCGAATAACCAATTTAAGTCTTTAACCCACTTAGTAATGCCAATCTAAATGGTTTTTTTGTGTGCATCACTAAAATCATGGTAATGCAAGCTATTTAACTTGAATCTTGTGTAAGTAGAGGAGAAGAGGGTGCTTAGACCAGGGGGGCTTTACGTGTTTGTGGAGCATGTGACAACCAAAGGTACAGAGCTTCAACTTACTAGATTTTGCATAGTGTTGCTTTTGTGGCTGATTTCTTTTCTTCTCCTTCTTTTGGTATTGGGTGATGCAATGGAACATTGCTTAGATTTGTGCAGAACATCCTTGATCCTTTGCAGCAGGCACTTCTTGATGGCTGTCACCTAACCAGAGAAACAGAAAAGAAAATTTTTGAGGTTGGTTCCTCAGGTGTTGAATTAAGCACGGCTTCCTTGTCTAGAGCTGCTTATATAAACCCTCAAGTTTATGGATTAGCTAGAAAGTAATCAAACCTTGGACTACGCCAGCCAAGCTCTTCATCCAATCATCAACAAGTAGCTTAATGAATTTGATAAGGTTTATGCTTTTGTTTTTTCATTGGTGATGCAAAGATAAAAATTATGAAATAGAGAGAATAATACTTTTAAGTTGATATTCTATTATATTTTACGATAGGAGTTAGCTACGCATTTAAATTCAACACTTACTAGAGCTACCCATTTAAATTTGATGCTTATATTTTTTTTATAAATTAATAAATATATAATTTTAATACATATTCTTTATCTTATTTAATTATTATGATATATTAATAAATTTAATGAGTTAATAAAATAGTTAATACTCACATTTTCAACCTGATAATATTTTTTTTTCAATTGTAGTCTTAATTTGTCATAATTGTTTCAACCACTTTTCAATTTAGTATAAATCTCAGAACATTTTTTCTAAAGAATTTATAGTTAAAACTTTACATTTTGTATAATAAAATAAAATATTTTTAATTAAATAAAAAATTAATATAAATTTAAAAAAATTAACGATAAATTCATTGAAATTTTATTTAATCAATAAAGCAATATGTTAATTTAAACTTTTTGTTCAATTAGTTACAATTTTAGATATGAAAATTAAATTTAATTAAAAAATTAATAATAAATTATAATGTAACAATTAAAATTTTATTTAATTAATAAAATCCTTTTAAAGTACTCGGAAATAAAACTTTTGAATTCTCACCGACGATAAAAAAATCTTTGCTCTGCCAAAGTAGCCGATTGCCCCGAGCCCATAACTCCACAGCACTTCACAATCTCTGTGCCACAGCCGTTCAAAATCTTCCCAAATGCATAAGCAAAAGGGCATAGAAGTAAGCATGAGTTTCATTCTCCTCACCTTCACAATATGGATAACTAGCATCTATATCAATTGATTTATGTCTCAGATTTTATGACACCTCTCTTAACACGCTCTACCAAATAAAAAATTTAAATTTTGGTGGTACTTGTAATTTTTAAAACTTCAATCAATAAGAACAATATGACACTGTACTAATTCATTAGTATCGAAACCATTTTCAAAACTAAGAGTATTCGAATTCAAACTTTAGTCAGCAAAAAAAAAGAAAATTTATTACATTGCAATGTATTTTTTTAGTAAATATTATTAAAGGATTCAATTATTCAAAAAATATAATTTAATTGTTTCCATAATAGTATAATTCTTTATAGATTTTTCTAGAATAGTATAGTTGGTTCTTTTCTTTTTTTAGATTGTATATAAATATGAGATTTTTCAAGATATCTTTAATATAGAGTGAATATTATTTTCCTCTGAAGTTTCTCTTCTCTATCCCGAGAAAGAAAACTGCTTCTCTATCCCGAGAAAGAAAACTGCTTCTCTCCCACGCAAAGTTTCTCTCATCTGTCTCGAGAATTTTCTCTTTCACATGATGATTCTCTCATCCGTCTCGAGAGTTTTCCCTTTCATGTGAAGGTTCTCTTATTCGTCCCGAGAATTTTTCCTTTCACACGAAGGTTCTCTCATTCGTCCCAAGAGTTTTTCTTTCATGCGAAGTTCTTTTTTTTTTTCTCTTTCCTTTGGTTTCTTGTCTTCTTCTCTTATCTTATACTCTTATCCATGGCTCTTGAATCATCTCTACCAAAAACACAAATTTGAATAGTGATTATCTTACTTCAGTCCTTCGAATCTATATTTTCTTCATCCGAATGAAAATTCGATATTCATATTAGTGTCTCCAATTCTTTTTTGTCCAAACTATCACTCTCAGACGAGAGCAATGAAAATGGCGTTATAATCCAAAAATAAGATCAGATTCATCGATGAAAGTTAAAAAAAAAACAGAAAAGACGATTCTATGTTTGCTGCATGGGGTAGATGCAACAACATGGTTCTTTCATGGATAACAAGATCTCTTTCTCAGTCGGTTGCTCAAAGTATAATCTAGATCGATAGTGTTGTTGATGCATGGAAATATCTACAAGATCATTTCTCACAAGGTGATGTGCTTCGAATCGTTGACTTACAAGAAGAAATTTATAATTTCAAACATGGTGATCTATTTGTCACCAATTATTTTACTCATCTCAAAACTCTATGGGATGAGTTAGATAATTTTAGACTTATGCCATAATGTGTCTGTTTAGATCCTTGTAATTGTAGTGTTCTTAAGATTGTGAAAACTCATAAACAGAATGACTATGTCATTTGTTTCTTGAAAGGTCTCAATGATTTTTTTAGTCATGCTAGATCTCAGATTATGATAATAGATCCATTACCATCCATCAATAAGGCTTTCTCTCTTATGGTAAGCAAGAGAGTGAGTTGAATCTAGGGCTAATTGTTGAATCTAGAGCCCTTGCTTTTAAATCTTCTCAAGATCTGTCACAGAAATCCTCTTATGGAAGTGACATGGTTATTCCTTTTAATCGTGATCATAAGAAATTTACTTCTTAGTCCAACATTAAGATCTGTACTTTTTGTGGTAGAATGAGATTACTGAGGAAACTTGTTATCGTAAAACATGGTTTTTCCCTAGTTTTAAGACCAGGAATAATTTTGTTGCTGGTATTACTAACCTTTGTATAGAAAAGGTTGAGACTAAACCTGGTATTATTTCTGTACCTTGTACTATTTCACAACTTATTGTTCTAACTCAGCAGGTAATTCCTTAATTTTTTTTCTTGTGCGTTGCAAATTGATGATTGGATCTTAGATACTAGAGCAACTGTTCATGTATGTTTTTCTCTTACTCGCTTTACGACATATAAGAAATGAAGTCTATTCATGTTAAGCTACTAAATGGTACTACTGTTTCTGCTAATATTTCAGGAACTGATTATTTTTTAGAATTGTTCGTTTTATCTGAAGCTTTATACATACATGAGTTTACTTTCAATCTTATTTTAGTGACTAAATTGACTTCTTCTCTTCCATGTATTCTTATTTTTCATCACAATAAATGTGTCGTACAGGAGTAGAATACATTGAAGAAAATTGGTTTAGCTGAGGTTAAGAATGGACTTTACATCTGGATGGACTTTCTTTATCCTTTATTAACAATACTTTATTATCCATAAATGCTTGTGATATATGTAATACCCGGCTCGAGTCCGGCCTCGGAATTCCTGTAGTTTGGTGGAATCTCGGGAGTCGGAACCCTCGAGAAGGGTAATACATATGTTTTCTTAGGTATTTTGACTTGTTTTGCGGTTTTAAGTATAAAGGAAAATGAGTTTTTGAAAGAAAAGAGCCAAGGGAGAAAATGGCAAGTTCGGCCGCCGAAGGTGACTTTTGGCCGCCGAACATTGCATGGTTTCGGATTCACGTTTGGCCGCCGAAGGTGGTCTGGCCAGTCACCTATAAAAGGGTGCCAAGTCGGTGGAAGGATGATATTTTGCTTTCATCTTCAGCCAGAGGTGAGTCCAACACCCTCCCTAGTTGACTTTCATGATCTTGCTCAAATCGTGTAAGATTTTGAAGAGTTTTCATGTGTTTTTGAAGGTTTTGAGAGTTGTGAGCAAAAGAACCAAGTTTTGAAGTTTGGAGAGTTGTGAGGAGATTTCTCCATATCTCCACGTTAGGATCACTTGATCTCTTGTTTGGAAGAGGTAAGTCAAGATCCAGAACCTCTTTTACTGATTTTTGAAGGTTTTATGGGAGTTGTATGGATAGTATGCATGCATAGGGTTTTGGTTGAGGTTTTGCATGATTTTGTGTTTCAGCATGTTTAAGTGTTGTTTGATATGTTTCTTGAGATTATAAGTGAGTTTTAGGCCTTTTTATGCCTATTTTATGGTATGTGCTAGTTGGGAGTAGTTGATATGCATGTTGGGTAAGTTTGGGGGAAAGGTTTGCATGAAACAGAGTAGGGTTCTGCCCAGCGGGCAAAACCAGGTTCAGCCGCCAAAGGAAGGTTCGGCCGCCGAACCCCTTGTGGAGGCAGTTTCGGCTGCCAAAGCTTGCCCCCGAAAGCTAGGTGTTCGGTTTAGAAAGGGACTTTCGGCCGCCGAAAGAGGGAAGTTCGGCCGCCGAAAGTGGGAAGTTCGGCCGCCGAAAGTGTGTGAGTTTCGTCTCTGGACGAGACCTTCGGCCGCCGAAGGTGCCGCCGAACATGCATGAGTTTCGTCTCTGGAGAGGGGTTTCGGCCGTCGAACCTGCCGCCGAACGTGCCCTGTCCAGCTTTCTTTTGCATGTTTTATGTGATTGTTTGGGGATCTTGTAGAGGGTTTTTGGGGAGTTTCTTAGAGATGTTCTTGAGTTAGTTTGGTCTCTCATTTGAGTCCACCTGTGTAGGAACGGACCAGAGGAACCACAGAGAGCAGCACTGAGTACTGTTTCAGAACCTGCAGAGTTAGTACAGAGTCAGCCAGAGGTGAGTGAAACTTCTCTTTTCAGAACTAAACTGCTTTGAGCATATGTCATGCATCATAAGATTATAGTAGGATGATTGCATTAGTTTCACGAAGATGACGCATTGCATAATACGATGTGTATGAGGCTGTGGATAGACCAAGGCGACTCCAATAGCCCAAGCTATGTTATAAGACCTGGCCGGGCCAGGCAGCCATCTGTAGGTAAGACCTGGCTGGGCCAGGCAGGTAGAGTTGTAAGACCTGGCCGGGCCAGGCAGATTGAGGTTGTAAGACCTGGCTAGGCCAGGCATCCTTTCAGTGGGATTTTTGGTGGTCATGTCTATCGCTGAGATGATGTGCTGTTATGCATTCCATGAGATCATGTTTTCAACCTATGGTTTATAGTTCTGCTCATTGGGCTTGTATAGCTCATCCCTCTCCCCTATCCCCCAGGTTTGCAGGTTCAGAGTCCAGAGGGAGTCCAGCAAGGTGTGCAAGAAGCAGAGTTATGTAATAGCTAGTGTGGACATGTTCATGTAAAGAGATAATGTATAGTGTGTAGCTTTGTGCTTGACTTATAAGAGTTGTAATCCCTTGTTGTAGACACATGATCAGTTTATGTATGTTTCTTTTATTGTTAATGAATATGAGAAAACCAGGCTTAACATTATGAGTTGATAGACCAGAAAGAGTGCATGCACAGGTTAAGCCCTGGAGGAAAGAAAAGTTTTAATGGTTTGACAGAAAATGTATGATCATGTATGGGATTTCACAGGTACACAGACAGTATAGCAGGCTTACTACGGGTCCCGGCGACCTTAAGTCGATCTGGATCCTAGTGCCGGTAGCAGTTCGGTTTCCGGGCTGTTACAGATTGGTATCAGAGCCCTAGGTTCACATGGTCGGACCTATAGAGATAGAGTTGGGCTCATAGAGGTTTAGTGGGTCAAGCACAATAGGAAAACATGTCCACTAGGATAGTGTAACGACCCGAAAATCGGACCGCTACCGGCGCTAGGATCCAGATCGGCTTAAGGCCGCCGGGACCCGTAGCAAGCCTGACATGCAACCTGTAAACCTGTTTAATCCCATACATGATCAACAATTATACATAAAAATTTAAAACTTTTCTTTCATACATTCTATCAATCACCATACTCAACCTGTGCATGCACTGAACATATACATAATCATAAACTTGACCCCTCTGTGGGATCTCATCAAAGCCCCCAATGGGTGGCATAACAAGAGTTGAGTTGGCTAAACATGGACATCAATAACATTAAGCTCATGTTTCAAAGGGATTACATTAAACTATGGTCAAGCACACTTCTAACCTCAATATCATTACATTACATATCTATACATCATTATACAATCTGTCATGTCCACTTTCTAACTATTACATACATAAGACTTCATTACTCTTCTTGACTTCTCTGTCTAACCCGTAGCTGCAAACCTGGGGAATTTGGGAGAGGGGTGAGCTACTAGAGCCCAGTGAGCAGAATAGTAAAGCATTTAAAACATATGATAACATGAAATGCATCACATCACAACTAATCATATCAAGGATGAACTTGTCACCATTTAGCCCTCTACATAATCCAATTATGCCAGGGGCGTAGTGCAGGCCACACCTGGTCTTTCTCTTATACATAACATAACATAACATACATAATCCATGATGCCGGGGGCGTAGTGCAGGCCACATCCGGTCTTTCTCTTACATAGTGCCAGGGGCGTAGTGCAGGCCACACCTGGTCTTCCATATCATATCATCATGTCATAACATATGAGGGCTAATGGATCATTCAACATTCATCCACATCAACAACATATTATGCAATGCAACATATTCGTGATTTCTAATGCAAGCATCCTAGAATATCACATGGCATCCGTGATGCATGAACATGCTCAAAACTAATTTATTTATTTATTTAAAAGCATAAGAGTCATTCCACTCACCTCAGGCTAGCTCTGACACTGACTGAAGCAGCTGACTCACTGCTGAGGTCCTCGGTTCCTCGGGTCCGAACCTACCCAGGTGGACTCAAATGAGGGACCAACATACTATAACATAACTCTAAAAACATCCCCCAAAAACCCCCTAAAACATCTCAAAACATCCATGCAAGAACATGCAAAGGAAGGCTGGACAGGGCACTTTCGGCGGCAGGTTCGGCAGCCGAAACTCCCTCAAGAGCCGAAAGTCAGGCAGGTTCGGCGGCACCTTCGGCGGTCGAAACTCCCAGACAGAGGCGAAACTCATGCATGTTCGGCGGCACTTTCGGCGGCCGAAACTCCCAGACAGAGACGAAAGTCTCCTTTCGGGGGCAAGCTTCGACAGCTGAAGGCTGCCTCCATAAGAGGGTTCGGCGGCCGAAAGTCCCTTCGGCTGCCGAACCTGGTTTCTCCCAAAGGGCAGAAACTTGGTTCAAACATGCACAAATGCCTCCAAACTCCAACCATCATGCATTTATCTCAACCAAAACATGCATACAAGCTCCTAGGGGTCTCAAACTACCTTAAACCCCAACTACAACACATATACACAAGCATTTGCAAGCCACATTGTTCATGAACATACATTTATACCCATAAACATAACTTTAACCTAAACATGCATTCTACCCCCATGAACTTCATAAAACTTAAAACATAATATAAGCTAGAGATCGACTCTTACCTCTTGAAGATCGAGAGTAGAGGCGACCAAACTTGGGGTTGGGAGAGATTTGAGTTCTTGAACCTCAAAGCTCCAAAACTTTGCTCAAAAGCTCAAATCTTCAAAACAAAGTTAAAACAAGTGAAAAACTTGAAAGATCTAGAGGAAAAACATCAAAGATCGGTGAGGGACGGCGGAGAGCTCACCTTGGCCGAAAATGGGGAAAAGCTCGCCCGTTTTCGGCTAAGGGACCCTTTTATAGTGGCTGTTCAGGCCACGTTCGGGGGCCGAATGTGCCTCCGCATGCATGCCATGTTCGGCGGCCGAACCTAGACTTCCCTCACTTATGCTTTCGGGGGCCTAAAGCACACCCGCAACGCATGCATGTTCGGCGGCCGAACCTGAGCTTTCCTCCAAGGTTGTTTTTATTCAAAAACTCATTTCCTTTTTACTTAAAATCATCAAAAACATTAAAACATTTCATAAAAACATGATTTTACCCCTTCTAGAGGTTTCCGACATTCGAGATTCCACCGGACGGTAGGAATTCCGATACCGGAGTCTAGCCGGGTATTACAGATAGGATGTTAGTCCTGTCTCTCTGATGATGTGCAATGCCATGATGCATGTGTTGTTTTCCTATATGTGTTGCTTATGTGCTCTGTTATGTGTTGTTTTCCAGAGAGAGTTAAGATGCGAGGAACTCGTCGATCCACGAGATTAACTGGAGTCCCACCTGAAAGTGAGGGTACAGCTGCTCGTCCTCCTGCATTGCCAAGGGTAAGGACTCACAGGTCAAGCAGGGAGGGAACGTCAAGAGACCCTAGAAGGTCTTCTGACGAGAGCAGAAGAGGAATAGGCAGAGGGGGAAGATCAGAAGAAGAGAGAGTTGCTATGGAGGAGGATCAGAGTAGAGATGTAAGTATGGGTATAGGAAGGTCAGAAGAAGGTATGGGGGAGTCCCAGGGAGGCGCGCAGGCCTCGGGATTTGGCTATCCACCCTTTCCACAGGGCCTAGGGGATCCGATGGGAGGCACGTCGGATTACTCCAGCTTTGCCCCATATCCACCCTACATGCCATATATGCCCTACCCTTCCTTTTATCCACCATATCACATGTATCCACCCCCACCTTTTTATCCAAGTTTAGCATCGCCTGAATCCAGAGAAACAGTACCTCCACCACCACCTGAACCAGTAGCCCCTGTTGTTGAAGCACAACCCAGTTCTTCAGGGGGAAATAAGGTGAAGATGACGGAGTACTTAAAGTTGGATGCTCCTAAATTCAACACAGGAGATGATCCCTGTAATACCTGGCTAGAATCCGGCATCGGAATTCCTGCCCTCCGGCGGAATATAGGGTGTTGGATCTCTCTAGAAGGGTAAAATGTATTTTCTAAATGTTTTTATAATAATTTCAATGGTTTTAATTGAAAAAGAATTGAGTTTTGAAGAGAAAAGACCAAGGAGGAGTCTGCCAGGTTCGGCCGCCGAAAGTGATGTTCGGCCGCCGAAAGTGATGTTCGGCCGCCGAACATGGTTTGGTTTCGGGTGTGCCTTTGGCCTCCGAAAGTCTTGTTTAAACGAGCCAAGGTTCGGCCGCCGAAAGTCAAGTTCGGCCGCCGAACATGCATGAGTTTAGGGGGCATGTTAGGCTGCCGAAGGTCTTTGACCAGGCCACCTATAAAGGGCCCTCAGATCGGAAATGGGTGAGTTTTCTCCCCATTCTCGAGCTCAGGTGAGTTTATGCCTTCTTTTGGTCGTTTTCGTGTTTTCTCTACCCATCTCTCAAGTTTTTCATGATTTCTACCCTTGTGTTTGAAGATTTAAAGCTTAAAAGGAGTTTTGGGAGCTTGGAGCTTTTGGAGCTTGGATTCTCCACACCTCCGAGTTAGGGGTCACACCACCCTCGATCTTCAAGAGGTAAGTGTAGATCCTTGTTTCCCTAGTGTTTTCATGAAGTTTTATGAAGTTTTTGATGGTTGAGTATGGGTAGATATGCATGTTTAGGTTTATGTGGGTTTTATACCCAATGTATGTTATGTGATGTTTGTGTTGAGGAGTTTATGTTAGTTTATGCTCCTTTATGCTTGTGGGAGTGAGTATGCATGATTGGGAGAGAGTATGTGAGGATTTGGGTATATTTGAGTTTGGTTTTTGGCTTGGCAGAATCGGACCTGTCGTCCAGAGGGGACCAGGTTCGGCCGCCGAAAGGAGTTTCGGCCGCCGAACCTGCATGGGAGGCAGTCTTTAGGCTGCCGAATGTGCCCCCGAAGGAGGGACTTTCGTTTCTGTCCTAGGGTTTCGGCCGCCGAACCTGCCGCCGAACCTACCCGAGTTTCGTCTCTGGAAGGGACTTTCGGCCGCCAAAGGTGCCGCCGAAAGTGCCCTGTCCAGCCGTTTCTTGGGTGTTTTCCATGCATGTTTAAGTGATGTTTAGAGGGGTTTTTGGGGAGTTGTTTATGAGTTGTTAGAATGTGTTTGGCACCTCATTCGAGTCCACTTGTGTAGGATCGGACCCGAGAGACCGAGGAGGCCATCAGTGTTAGCAGTTGCAGAGTCAGTCAGCGTCTGCTAGGAGGTGAGTAGAACTAAACTTAATCTTTTATGCACAAAATCTAATGCCTAAAGCATGAGCATGCATCATGATTATGTATAGTAGGTTGATTGCACTAGTTCACGAATATGTTGCATTGCACTATTTCATGTTGATGCTGAGGTAGGGTGGACCGAGGCGACTTCAATAGCCCATATCTGTCACGAGTCTTGTCTTAGTCCTTTGAGAGCCGGACAAGTACATGTAGGAAAGTCCATGTGAGCTCTCTGTGGACCAGACACCATGTCATGTATGTTACAGGCCTTTGTGAGCTCCTATGGGGGAGCCGGGCACCGACAGAGGGATTTTTGATGTCATGTCCATCCTCTGAGAGGAAAGATGCATGCAAAAGACAGACTCTCAGAAACCAGGGTCCGTGGGGAATACATATTGCATAAGCCCCGAGGCGGACAAGATTATGTGATTTCTCTGTGTTATGATGCATTTCATGAAAGCAAGTAAATAATGAACTGTTTTCTATGTTTCTACTCACTGGGCTTTTTAGCTCACCCCTTTCCCCTAACCCCAGTGTTGCAGGTTCAAGTCAGAGTCCAGAGGCTGCAGGGTAAAGTCAAGGTTAAGATATGCATGTTGTAATAGCTTAGATTATGTTTATGTTTAGTATGTTAGAGTGGACATGTATTATAAATTCATGTAAGATAATGTAATGTTAAGTAAAGTTGTGTCTATGGATTAGTTGTGCTTGGCCCTATAGACTGGTTAGTCCCTGTTAATGCATGGTTATGTTTATGTTATATGTTGAGTTGAGAACCAAACTTGAGGCATGTAATGTTACCCCATTGGAGTGTATGATGAGGACTCCAGTGGAGGTTTTATGACTTTATGATTTTTATGATGTATGTTTCATGTCATGATACATGCACAGGTCAGGTTTGGGTTCAACAGATGTTCAGTTTTCATGTTTTTATGGTTAAGTTTTTAATCATGTATGGGATTTGACCAGGTAATAGTATGTATGTTTGGCTTGCTACGGGTCCCGGCGGCCTTAAGCCGATCTGGATCCTAGCGCCGGTGGCGGTTCGGGCCGTTACGGTAGGGTATCGGTTTCCGGGTCGTTACAATCCCTTTGAGTATCTCACTGCAGTCAGAATGATCACAAGTGAGTTGGGAGCAGATGAGAGCAGGGCCATTGAGATGGCAGGGTTCACAGTAAAATGCAAGAAAGCCAGAGAGTGGTTCAAAAACTATGTGGACCCCAGAATAGACAGTATGACATGGGAAGAGTTCGCCAATGAATTTGCTGGGTGGGCTTTCCCTGACAGTTCCAGGGAGCTAAAGGTTGTGGAGTTTGAACAGTTGAGACAGACGGAGGAGATGAGTGTTGATGAGTATACAGATAAGTTCCTGGAATTGTTATCATATGTGGGTCAGGCGTATGATACGGATCAGAAGAAGGCAAAGAGATATGCCACGAGGCTCCATCCCAGGTATTTCTCTTTGATTCTCCACGCGGAGAAGGAGAGTTTCCACTCCATTGTGGATGCTGCTAGAAAGATGGAGGCCAGTGCCATAAGTCAGGGAGTAGTCAAGCAATCAAAGGCACAGTCTTCTGGTGCTAAACCAGGTTCCTGCTCGCAGAGTACGACAAGTGCGAGCAAGAAGAGATGGGATAAACTCAGAGGAAAGAGAGGCAAGTTCTAGAACAGGATTAAGACGAGTCTGGGAATGAGTAGCGGCTCCAGCTCTGGCACAGATCTTCCAGTTTGCAATAGGTGTGGGAGACCGCACAGAGGAGCTTGTTTGTTGGGATCTACAGCCTGCTATAGATGTGGGCAGGAGGGACATTATGCACGAGAATGTCCTCAGGCGACTTTGGTTACACCATCCCAGCAGATGACCTCAGGTAGTGTCGTACAGTCAGCAGCTTCAGCCCGACCACCAAGTAGTGGCAGAGGTAGAGGGAGAGGGGCAGCCTCTTCTTCAGGGATGGGTTCCCGAGGTGCAGGTCCGTCAGCTCCAGCACGGATTTTCACCATGACACAACAGGAGGCAGACACTTTGAACACAGTGGTGTCAGGTAATCTCATCATTGGGTGTTCAGAGGTGTATGCTTTGATGGACCCCGGTGCTTCTCACTCTTTCATTTCTTCTAGAGCCACAGAGAGATTGGGGTTGATCGTATCCGAGTTAGCGTGTCCTCTCTAGGTCAGTGGACCTAGATGTGACCCATCATTGGTAGAGTCAGTCTGTCAGTTCAGTCCAGTGTTTATAGAGGATAGATGCCTTCCAGCTGACCTTGTGGTTCTAGAGTTGACAGATTTTGATGTCATTCTAGGGATGGATTGGTTATCTACCTATAGTGCTACCTTGCACTGCAGGGACAAGGTAGTGCGTCTCAGAGACCAGGATGGGTCAGAGTGTGTCTTAAGAGGAGACAGGAGAGGGACACCTAGGGGTTTGATCTCAGCCCTCCAGGCCCGTAGGATGTTGAGGAAAGGGTGTCAGGGGTTCCTAGCTTATGTGAGAGAGCTAGACAGTCGGGTTAGGGAACCGTCCTCAGTACCAGTTGTTAGAGAATTCCCAGATGTGTTTCCTGAAGAGCTTCCAGGACTACCACCTGATAGGGACATAGAGTTCGAGATAGAGTTGATGCCCGGTACCAGACCGATCTCTATTTCTCCCTACAGGATGGCACCAGCAGAGCTGAAAGAGTTGAAAGAGCAGTTACAGGATTTGGTAGCTAAGGGTTTCATCCGCCCGAGTACCTCACCCTGGGGTGCTCCAGTCTTATTTGTCAGAAAAAAGGATGGACCTCTTAGACTTTGTGTCGACTACAAACAGTTGAACAAAGTCACTATCAAGAACAAGTATCCTTTACCCAGGATCGATGATCTATTCGACCAGCTGGCAGGAGCAGGTTGTTTTTCTAAGATAGATCTGAGATCCGGATACCACCAGTTGAAGATCAGGGAAGGAGATGTATCCACGACTGCTTTCAGGACCAGATATGGGCATTATGAGTTCCTAGTGATGTCGTTCGGGTTGACTAATGCCCCTGCAGCATTCATGGATCTCATGAACAGGGTTTTCAGGGAGTACTTGGATCGTTTTGTGATCGTCTTTATAGATGATATCTTGGTGTACTCCAGGAATGCAGAGGAGCATGCCCAGCATCTGAGGATAGTGTTGCAAACCTTGAGAGAGCATGGCTTGTATGCCAAGTTCTTCAAGTGTGAGTTCTGGCTCAGGAGCATTTCCTTTTTGGGACATGTATTATCAGAGAAAGGAATAGCAGTAGATCCCAAGAAGGTAGAGGCAGTAGCCAATTGGCCTACACCCACGACAGTGACAGAGATCAAGAGTTTTCTGGGTTTGGCAGGCTACTATCGGAGGTTCGTTCAGGACTTTTCGAAGATAGCTGCTCCTATGACCAGACTGACCAGGAAGAATCAGAAGTTCGTATGGTCAGAGGATTGTGATGAGAGTTTTGAAGAGTTGAAGAGACGGTTGACTTCAGCACCGGTGTTAGCTCTGCCGATCAGTGATGAAGATTTCACAGTGTTTTGTGATGCATCCCGAGTGGGATTAGGTTGTGTGTTAATGCAGAATGACAGAGTGATAGCTTATGCTTCTAGACAGCTGAAGAAGCACGAGCTGAACTATCCGACACGCGATCTTGAGATGGCAGCTGTTATCTTTGCACTTAAGATGTGGAGGCATTACCTTTATGGGGTAAAGTGTGAGATCTATACGGATCATAAGAGCCTGCAGCACATCTTGAGTTAGAGAGAGTTAAACTTGAGGCAGAGACGGTGGGTAGAATTGCTCAGTGATTATGATTGCAAGATCCAGTATCATTCGGGTAAGGCTAATGTTGTAGCTGATGCCTTAAACCGGAAGTTACTTGGCAGTTTATCCCACATTGCAGTAGAGAGAAGACCGGTGGTGAAGGACTTTTATAGACTCATGGATGAAGGGCTACAGTTGCAGTTATCTGGTACAGGTGCTTTGCTTGCACAGATGAGAGTTACACCAGTGTTTCTAGAGCAAGTGGCTCTGAAACAGCACGAAGATCCTGAATTAGTAAAGATTGCCAGGACTGTTCAGTCAGGCAACAATGCAGAGTTCAGATTTGACAGTGAGGGGATTCTTCGTCAGGGTAAAAGATTATGTGTACCAGCTGACAGCAGTTTAAAGGAAGACATTATGAGGGAAGCTCATAATGCGAGGTATAGCGTTCACCCTGGAGCCACCAAGATGTATCAAGATCTGAGAAGGGTGTATTGGTGGCCAGCGATGAAGAGGGAAGTGGCACAGTTTGTGTCAGCCTGCGAGACCTGTTAAAGGGTGAAGCTAGAACACCAGAAGCCGGCTGGAATGCTTAACCCACTGCCGATTCCAGAATGGAAATGGGAGAACATCGCTATGGATTTTGTAGTGGGGTTACCGGCGACGTCCAATAGGCTAGACTCCATATGGGTGATTGTGGACAGACTGACGAAATTTGCTCACTTCATTCCAGTCAGGAGCAACTATTCTGTGGACAAGTTGGCGCAGGTCTATGTAGAAGAGATAGTCAAGCTGCATAGAGTCCTAGTATCGATAGTATCAGATAGAGGACCTCAGTTCACCTCCAGGTTTTGGCGGAGTCTGCAAGCTGCTATGGGCACAAGATTGGATTTCAGCACTGCTTTCCATCCACAGACAGACGGTCAGTCAGAGAGGACCATCCAGACCATAGAAGATATGCTGAGAATGTATGTGTTAGACTTTGGCAGTTCTTGGAGGCAGCATCTACCTCTGGTGGAGTTTGCCTACAACAACAGCCATCATGCTAGCATAGGGATGGCTCCTTATGAAGCTCTGTATGGGAGGAAGTGCAGAACACCTGTTTGCTGGGAAGAGGTAGGAGAGAAGGCTCTTGCAGGGCCAGAGTTAGTTGAGATTACCAGCAAGTTAGTGCCTGTGATCAGAGAGAGGATCAGAACAGCTGTAAGCAGGCAGAAAAGCTATGCAGACATCCGTAGGAAGCAGATAGAGTTCCAGGAGGGGGATATGGTATTGCTAAAGGTGTCTCCAATGAAGGGAGTGGTTCGCTTTGGAAAGAAGGGTAAATTAGCTCCATGGTACATAGGTCCCTTTGAGATCTTGCAGAAGATCGGGCCTGTGTCGTATAGGCTGGATTTACCTGCATCGATGGAACGAATTCACCCGGTATTTCATGTTTCTATGTTGAGAAAGTTTGTGTCAGATCCAGAGAAGGTTCTTAGTGAGCCTGAGGTGGAAATCTTAAGCGATCTCACCTATGTAGAGCAGCCAGTGCGGATCATGGACACCCAGATTCGAAAGCTGAGAAACAAGGAGATACCAATGGTGAAAGTCCTGTGGAACCACCACAACCTAGAAGAGTGCACCTGGGAGACACGGGAGTCCATGCTCCAGCAATATCCATATCTGTTTTAAGGTTAGGTTTTCCCCATTACTATGTGTTTATGTGTTTATGTGTGTTGTTGTTTGAGAAACATTCGGGGACGAATGGTCTTAAGGGGGGGAGAATGTAATACCCGGCTCGAGTCCAGCCTCGGAATTCCTGTAGTTTGGTGGAATCTCGGGAGTCGGAACCCTCGAGAAGGGTAATACATATGTTTTCTTAGGTATTTTGACTTGTTTTGCGGTTTTAAGTATAAAGGAAAATGAGTTTTTGAAAGAAAAGAGCCAAGGGAGAAAATGGCAAGTTCGGCCGCCGAAGGTGACTTTCGGCCGCCGAACATTGCATGGTTTCGGATTCACGTTTGGCCGCCGAAGGTGGTCTGGCCAGCCACCTATAAAAGGGTGCCAAGTCGGTGGAAGGATGATATTTTGCTTCCATCTTCAGCCAGAGGTGAGTCCAACACCCTCCCTAGTTGACTTTCATGATCTTGCTCAAATCGTGTAAGATTTTGAAGAGTTTTCATGTGTTTTTGAAGGTTTTGAGAGTTTTGAGCAAAAGAACCAAGTTTTGAAGTTTGGAGAGTTATGAGGAGATTTCTCCATATCTCCACGTTAGGATCACTTGATCTCTTGTTTGGAAGAGGTAAGTCAAGATCCAGAACCTCTTTTACTGATTTTTGAAGGTTTTATGGGAGTTGTATGGATAGTATGCATGCATAGGGTTTTGGTTGAGGTTTTGCATGATTTTGTGTTTCAGCATGTTTAAGTGTTGTTTGATATGTTTCTTGAGATTATAAGTGAGTTTTAGGCCTTTTTATGCCTATTTTATGGTATGTGCTAGTTGGGAGTAGTTGATATGCATGTTGGGTAAGTTTGGGGGAAAGGTTTGCATGAAACAGAGCAGGGTTCTGCCCAGCGGGCAAAGGAAGGTTCGGCCGCCAAAGGAAGGTTCGGCCGCCGAACCCCTTGTGGAGGCAGTTTCGGCTGCCAAAGCTTGCCCCTGAAAGCTAGGCGTTCGTTTAGAAAGGGACTTTCGGCTGCCGAAAGAGGGAAGTTCGGCAGCCGAAAGTGTGTGAGTTTCGTCTCTGGACGAGACCTTCGGCCGCCGAAGGTGCTGCCGAACATGCATGAGTTTCGTCTCTGGAGAGGGGTTTCGGCCGCCGAATGTGCCCTGTCCAGCTTTCTTTTGCATGTTTTATGTGATTGTTTGGGGATCTTGTAGAGGGTTTTTGGGGAGTTTCTTAGAGATGTTCTTGAGTTAGTTTGGTCCCTCATTTGAGTCCACCTGTGTAGGAACGGACCAGAGGAACCCCAGAGAGCAGCAGTGAGCACTGTTTCAGAACCTGCAGAGTTAGTATAGAGTCAGCCAGAGGTGAGTGAAACTTCTCTTTTCAGAACTAAATTGCTTTGAGCATATGTCATGCATCATAAGATTATAGTAGGATGATTGCATTAGTTTCACGAAGATGACGCATTGCATAATACGATGTGTATGAGGCTGTGGATAGACCAAGGCGACTCCAATAGCCCAAGCTATGTTATAAGACCTGGCCGGGCCAAGCAGCCATCTGTAGGTAAGACCTGGCTAGGCCAGGCAGGCAGAGTTGTAAGACCTGGCCGGGCCAGGCAGATTGAGGTTGTAAGACCTGGCTAGGCCAGGCATCCTTTCAGTGGGATTTTTGGTGGTCATGTCTATCCCTGAGATGATGTGCTGTTATGCATTCCATGAGATCATGTTTTCAACCTATGGTTTATAGTTCTGCTCATTGGGCTTGTATAGCTCATCCCTGTAATACCCGGCTAGACTCCGGTATCGGAATTCCTACCGTCCGGTGGAATCTCGAATGTCAGAAACCTCTAGAAGGGGTAAGATCATGTTTTTATGAAATTTTTTAATGTTTTTGATGATTTTAAGTAAAAAGGAAATGAGTTTTTGAATAAAAACAACCTTGGAGGAAAGCTCAGGTTCGGCCGCCGAACATGCATGCGTTACGGGTGTGCTTTAGGCCCCCGAAAGCATAAGTGAGGGAAGTCCAGGTTTGGCCGCCGAACCTCAAGTTCGGCCGCCGAACATGGCATGCATGCGGAGGCACATTCGGCCCCCGAACGTGGCCTGGACAGCCACTATAAAAGGGTCCCTTAGCCGAAAACGGGCGAGCTTTTCCCCATTTTCGGCCGAGGTGAGCTCTCCGCCTCCCCTCACCGATCTTTGATGTTTTTCCTCTAGATCTTTCAAGTTTTTCACTTGTTTTAACTTTGTTTTGAAGATTTTAGCTTTTGAGCAAAGTTTTGGAGCTTTGAGGTTCAAGAACTCAAATCTCTCCCAACCCCAAGTTTGGTCGCCTCTACTCTCGATCTTCAAGAGGTAAGAGTCGATCTCTAGCTTACATTATGTTTTAAGTAAGTTTTATGAAGTTCATGGGGGTAGAATGCATGTTTAGGTTTTAGTTATGTTTATGGGTATAAATGTATGTTCATGAACAATGTGGCTTGTAATGTGTGTTTGATGTGTTGTAGTTGGGGTTTAAGGTAGTTTGAGACCCCTAGGAGCTTGTATGCATGTTTTGGTTGAGCTAAATGCATGATGGTTTGAGTTTGGAGACATTTGTGCATGTTTGAACCAAGTTTATGCCCTTTGGGAGAAACCAGGTTCGGCAGCCGAAGGGACTTTCGGCCGCTGAACCCCCTTGTGGAGGCAGCCTTCGGCTGCCAAAGCATGCCCCCGAAAGGAGACTTTCATCTCTGTCTGGGAGTTTCGGCCGTTGAAAGTGCCGCCGAATATGCATGAGTTTCGCCTCTGTCTGGGAGTTTCGGCCGCCGAACCTACCTGACTTTCGGCTCTGGAGGGACTTTCGGCCGCCGAACCTGCCGCCGAAAGTGCCCTGTCCAGCCTTCCTTTGCATGTTCTTGCATGGATGTTTTGAGATGTTTTAGGGGGTTTTTGGGGGATGTTTTCAGAGTCATGTTATAGTATGTTGGTCCCTCATTTGAGTCCACCTGTGTAGGTTCGGACCCGAGGAACCGAGGACCCCAGCAGTGAGTCAGCTGCTTCAGTCAGTGTCAGAGCTAGCCTGAGGTGAGTGGAATACCTCTTATGCTTTTAAATAAATCAGTTTTGAGCATGTTCATGCATCACGGATGCCATGTGATATTCTAGGATGCTTGCATTAGAAATCACGAATATGTTGCATTGCATAATATGTTGTTGATGTGGATGAATGTTGAATGATCCATTAGCCCTCATATGTTATTGTAACGACCCGAAAATCGGACCGCTACCGGCGCTAGGATCCGGGTCGACTTAAGGCCGCCGGGACCCGTAGCAAGCCTGACATAAAACCTGTAAACCTGTATAATCCCATACATGATCAACAACATGCATAAAAATTAAAACTTTCTTTTGCATACTCATCAACCAAACTCAACCTGTGCATAAACATTAACATAACATTGATCCCTCTGTGGGATCTCATCTGTGCCCTCAAGGGGTAACATAACCTGTGTTGAGCTGGTTTACATAAACATCATCAAAATCTCTAAGATCATGTATAAAGAGGGATACAACAATCTATGGTCAAGCACATACTAACATCCATAAAACTCATTACATAACTATACTGTACTTTTACATTACAATTTTGATCATGTCCATTGCTAGCTATTACATAAGCATGACTTCTTTACTCTATCCGGACTCCCGCACTATACTGTACCTGCAAATCCTGGGGGTAAAGGGAGAGGGGTGAGCTAAAAGCCCAGTGAGTAGAGCTATTAAAACACATTAACACTATGCTCTATGAAATGCATCATAACACAAACAATCCACATAAGGGTTGGGTGAACTTGTCACCAAATAGTCCAAGTTAACTCTGTGCTAGGCCATAGCATGGGGTCCTGGTCTTCCTGTCATACATACATTACTTACCATTTTCCAGGGCCTCCTCTGGGCTCCTGGTCTTCGAGTCCCATAACCGTGCTTTACTCTGTGCCAGGCCTGTAGACTGGGGCCTGGTCTTTCTTACTCTGTGCCAGGCCGTAGCATGGGGTCCTGGTCTTCCTGTCTTGGACTAATTGGGTCATCCAACATTCACCCACATCAACAACAATAGATGCAATGTGACATATTCGTGAAACTAATGCAATCATCCTATTGCATGATCATGATGCATGAAACATGATAAAACATTTAATTTAAAAAGATTAAGTTTAGTTCCACTCACCTCTGGCTGACTCTGACAACACCGCAGCTGAACTCACTGCTGGGGTCCTCGGTTCCTCGGGTCCGAACCTACACAGGTGGACTCAAATGAGGGACCAAACATACTTAAACCTAACTCTAAACTACTCCCTAAAAACCCCCTAAAACATCCTGAAAATATCACATAGAGATATGCATGGAGTGGCTGAACAGGGCACTTTCGGCGGCACCTTCGGCGGCCGAAAGTCCTGGACAGAGACGAAACTCAGGCAGGTTCGGCGGCACCTTCGGCGGCCGAAAGTGCCAGACAGAGACGAAAGTCTCTTTTCGGGGGCACCTTCGGCAGCCGAACGCTGCCTCCACAAAAGGGGTTCGGCGGCCGAAACTCCCTTCGGCTGCCGAACCTGGTTTCTGCCAAACAGGCAGAAACTTGGTTCAAATGAACCTCCTGCCTCCCAAAACCATAAATCATGCATATATCTCAACCAAAACATGCATACAAGTTCCTAGGGGCCTCAAACATACATATACCCCATCTACAACACTTTAATCACACACAAACAAGCTACATTGTTCAAAACATCAATATATACCCATAACATCAACATATAACCTAACATGCATTTCTACCCATAGATCTTGCATAAAACTTATTTAAAACTCATAAGGAGCTTAAGATCGGCTCTTACCTCTTGAAGATCGAGGGTTGAGGAGATCTAAACTTGGAGATGGGAGAAGTTCCAACTTTTGGTCTCCAAGCTCCAAAACTCGTTCTAAGCTCAAAGATCTTCAAAACCAAAGTTATAAACTTGTAAAGATCATGGAAAAAGGAAGGAAAAACTCAAGATTGGGGAAGGATGGCGGAATGCTCACCTTGGCCGAAATGGGGAGAAAAAGCTCGCCCATTTTCGGCTAAGGGACCCTTTTATAGTGGCTGGCCAGACCACGTTCGGGGGCCGAATGTGCCTCCGCATCCATGCAATGTTCGGCGGCCGAACTTGACTTTCGGCGGCCGAACTTGACTTTCGGCGGCCGAACCTTTACTTCCCGCACTCATGCTTTCGGGGGCCTAACGTGCCTCCAAAACGCATGCATGTTCGGCGGCCGAACTTGACTTTCGGCGGCCGAACCTGGGTTTTCCTCCAAAGACTTTTCTTGTAAAAACTCATTCAATTTCATACTCAAAACCATTAAAAACATGAAAATATTTCACAAAAACATGATTTTACCCTTCTAGAGGTTTCCGACATCCGAGATCCCACCGGACGGTAGGGATTCCGATACCGGAGTCTAGCCGGGTATTACATTCTCCCCCCCTTAAGAAACATTCGTCCCCGAATGTTCCTCAACTAGTACATGCATACCAAACAACATAACATACACACATAAACACATAGAGACTAACCTTAAAAGAGATGAGGATATTGCCGGAGCATGGACTCCCGTGTCTCCCAAGTGCATTCTTCTATATTGTGGTGGTTCCACAGGACTTTCACCATCGGGATTTCCTTGTTCCTCAGCTTCCTGATCTGGGTGTCTAGGATCCGTACTGGCTGCTCAACATAGGTGAGATCCTCTTGGATCTCCACATCAGGCTCACTAAGAACCTTGCCCGGATCTGACACGAACTTTCTCAACATAGAAACATGGAAAACCGGATGGATTCTCTCCATCGAAGCAGGTAAATCCAGCTTGTACGATACATTCCCAATCCTTTGCAGGACTTCAAAGGGTCCGATGTACCGCGGAGCCAGCTTACCTTTATTCCCAAACCGAACCACTCCTTTCATTGGAGACACCTTGAGCAATTCCAGATCCCCCTCCTGAAACTCTACTAGTCTTCTGCGGATGTCTGCATAACTCTTCTGTCTGCTTGCAGCTGTCTTGATTCTTTCTCTGATCATGGGCACCACCCTGCTGGTGATCTCTACTAGCTCGGGTCCTGCTAAGGACCTCTCTCCTACCTCTTCCCAGCAAACAGGTGATCTGCACTTCCTTCCATATAAAGCTTCATATGGAGCCATCCCGATGCTAGCATGATGACTGTTATTGTAGGCAAACTCCACCAAAGGTAGATGCTGCCTCCAAGAACCGCCAAAGTCCAGCACACACATTCTCAGCATATCTTCTATGGTCTGGATGGTCCTCTCTGACTGTCCGTCTGTCTGTGGATGGAAGGCAGTGCTGAAATCCAACCTAGTACCCATAGCATTCTGCAGACTCCGCCAAAACCTGGAGGTGAACTGGGGCCCTCTATCTGACACTATAGAAACAGGAACCCCATGCAGTCTGACTATCTCATCAACGTACACCTGCGCCAACTTGTCCACAGAATAGCCACTCCTGACAGGGATGAAGTGAGCAGATTTGGTGAGTCTGTCCACAATCACCCATATGGAGTCCAATCTGTTGGACGTCGCCGGTAACCCCACTACGAAGTCCATAGCTATATTTTCCCATTTCCACTCTGGAATGGGTAGCGGGTTAAGCATTCCAGCCGGCTTCTGATGTTCCAGCTTCACCCTCTGACATACTTCGCAGGCTGACACAAATTGTGCCACTTCTCTCTTCATAGCTGGCCACCAGTAAACTTTCTTCAGATCTTGATACATCTTGGTGGCTCCGGGGTGAATGCTGTATCTCGCATTATGAGCCTCTCTCATAATGTCTCCTTTTAGCCCTATGTCATCTGGTACACACAATCGACTCCCATAGCGGAGGATCCCCTTATTGTCAAATCTGAACTCACTGTCCTTGCCTGACTGAACAGTCCTGGCAATCTTCACTAACTCTGGGTCCTCATGCTGTTTCTGAGCCACCTGCTCCAGAAACACGGGTGTCACTTTCATCTGAGCAACCAAGGCACCTGTACCAGACAACTCCAACTGTAGACCTTCCTCAATGAGCTTGTAAAACTCCTTCACCACTGGTCTCCTCTCTGCCGTGATGTGGGATAGACTGCCTAGTGACTTCCGGCTTAGGGCGTCTGCCACAACATTCGCCTTACCCGGATGATACTGAATCTTGCAATCATAGTCACTCAGCAACTCTACCCATCTCCTCTGTCTCAAATTTAAGTCTCTTTGACTCAGGATGTATTGCAGGCTTTTATGATCTGTGAAG
The DNA here is from genome assembly GCF_001659605.2 of Manihot esculenta. NCBI lineage: Eukaryota > Viridiplantae > Streptophyta > Magnoliopsida > Malpighiales > Euphorbiaceae > Manihot > Manihot esculenta. Next base: position 9,810,712 of record NC_035165.2, on the reverse strand, counting down.
ATCTCACATTTTACCCCATAGAGGTAGTGCCTCCACATCTTGAGTGCAAAGATTACTGCTGCCATCTCAAGGTCATGTGTGGGGTAATTCAACTCATGCTTCTTCAGCTGCCTAGAAGCATAAGCAATCACCCTCTCATTCTGCATAAGCACACAACCCAGTCCCACACGGGACGCATCACAAAAGACTGTAAAGTCCTCTCCACTAGATGGCAGAGCTAAAACTGGTGCTGAAGTCAACCTCTTCTTGAGCTCTTCAAAACTTTCCTCGCACTGGTCGGTCCACAGAAACTTCTGATTCTTCCTGGTTAGTCTGGTCAGAGGAGCTGCTATCTTTGAAAAGTCCTGAACGAACCTCCTGTAGTAACCTGCCAAACCCAAGAAACTCCTAATCTCTGTTACTGAAGTGGGTCTAGGCCAGTTAGCCACAGTCTCTGTCTTCTTGGGGTCTACCTCAATCCCATTCTCTGACACTACATGCCCCAAGAATGAAATGCTCCTCAGCCAGAACTCACATTTAGAGAACTTGGCATACAAGCCATGTTCCCTCAAAGTCTGCAAGACCAACCGCAGATGATGGGCATGCTCCTCTGCGTTCCTGGAATACACTAAGATATCATCTATGAAGACGATAACGAAGTGATCCAGGTACTGGCTAAACACTCTATTCATGAGGTCCATGAATGCTGCAGGGGCGTTAGTTAACCCAAACGGCATTACCAGGAACTCAAAATGCCCATATCTGGTCCTGAAAGCTGTCTTTGGTACATCCTCTTCCCTGATCCTCAACTGATGGTACCCCGATCTCAGATCTATTTTGGAGAAACAACCCGCTCCTGCTAGCTGGTCGAATAGATCGTCGATCCTTGGCAATGGGTACTTGTTCTTGGTAGTGACTTTGTTCAACTGCCTGTAGTCGATACAAAGTCTAAGAGATCCATCCTTCTTTTTCACAAACAGCACTGGAGCACCCCAGGGTGAGGTACTCGGTCGGATGAAGCCCTTATCTACCAGCTCCTGTAACTGCTCCTTCAACTCTTTCAATTCTGCTGGCGCCATCCTGTAGGGAGGGATAGAGATCGGTCGGGTTCCAGGCATTAGTTCTATCTCGAACTCTATCTCCCTAGCAGGTGGTAAACCTGGCAGTTCGTCTGGGAACACATCTAAGAACTCTCTAACCACTGGCACCGAGGCGGGCTCTCTAACCTGACTATTTAGCTCTCTCACATGAGCCAAATACCCCTGACATCCCTTCCTAAGCAACCTACGAGCCTGAAGAGCTGAGATCATACCTCTAGGTGTACCTCTCCTGTCTCCTCTGAAGACAACCTCTGATCCATCCTGACCTCTGAACCTGACTACCTTGTCCCTGCAGTCCAAGGTAGCACCATGGGTAGATAACCAGTCCATCCCTAGAATGACGTCAAAGTCTGTCAAATCTAGAACCACAAGGTCGGCGGACATGCATCTCCCCTCAACAAAGACTGGACTACACTGACAGACTGACTCTGCCACTGATGGATCACACTTGGGTCCACTGACCCAGAGAGGACACTCTAACCCAGAAGTCATCAATCCCAACCTCTCTACGGCCCTCGGGGCAATAAAAGAATGAGATGCACCAGGGTCCATCAATGCATATACATCCGAACATCCAATGACGAGATTACCTGCCACTACGGTGTTGGATGCGTCTGCCTCCTGCTGTGTCATTGTGAAGATCCGTGCTGGGGCTGACGGACCTTCTCCTCTGAAACCCGCTGAAGAAGAGGCTGCTCCTCTCCCTCTGCCTCTGCCACTGGCCTGAGTCATGGCTGGAGCTGCTGGCTGCGCTACACTGCCTGAAGCTGTCTGCTGGGACTGAGCCATCGGGGCCGCTCTTGGACAGTCTCGAGCTATATGCCCCTCCTGACCGCATCTGAAGCAGGTGTTTGTCCCAAACCGACATACTCCCTTGTGTGGTCTACCACACCTCGCACAGACTGCATTATCCGCACCAGAGCTTGAGCCACTCCCAAATCCCAGACTAGACTTGACCTTGTTCCAGAACTTATTCTTCTTACCCTTGGGTTTATTCCATCTCTTACTGCCTGAAGCTGCTGCACTAAGGGTAGAGGGATCTAACTTTCCCCCACCCGGAGTTTTAGAACCAGAAGCTTGTGCCACTGTCTGCTTAACTGTCCCCTGAATGATGGCACTAGCTTCCATTCTCCTAGCCATGTCTACTATGGCGTGAAAACTCTCTCTATCTACTGACTGTACCAAGGAGGAATACCTGGGATGGAGCTTCATGATATACCTCCTCGACTTCTTCTGGTCTGTGCTAAGGTCTTGCCCTGCAAATGGCAGCAACTCCATAAACCTGTCAGTATATTCGTCTACACTCATGTCATCAGTCTGCCTCAACTGTTCGAATTCTATCATCTTCAATTCCCTTGAACTATCAGGGAAAGCCCATCCTGCAAACTCATTTGCAAACTCTTCCCAAGTCATGTTGTCCACTCTCGGGTTCACATAATTTTTGAACCACTCCCGTGCCTTTTTGCACTTAAGCGTGAACCCGGCCATCTGAATGGCTCTACTATCATCCGCCCCTATCTCATCTGTAATTGCCTTGACCCGCTCCAAATACACGAACGGATCATTACCGGTTTCAAACTGGGGAGCACCCAGCTTCATATAGTCTGTCATCTTAACCTTGCTCCCACTGGCTGAGCTAGGTCTAGGTGGTTGAGCAACTGGGGTTGCTGGTTCTGCAGGTGGTGGAGGTGGTACAACATTTTCTGAGGTAGGGTTTGCTGGATTTGGATAGTAGGGTGGAGGTGGATACATTGGGTACTGAGAGTATGGTGGGTAGTATGGTGGGTATGGCATCTGTGTGGGATAAGGGGTGAAACTAGGGTAATCCGATGTACCTCCCATCGAATACCCGGAATGTGGTGAGAAATGTGGGTAGTGAGGTGGCTGAACAAATCCCGAGGCCTGAGTGCCTCCTTGGGACTCTCCCATCCCTTCTTCTGACATACTGACTCCCAAACTGCCATCCCTCCTCTGTTCTATGTCCATATCATCCCCCATATCCTCTGACGCTCCTCCCTGAACTGTTCCTCTGACGGATCTGCTCCTACCCAGATCCAGAGACCTTCTAGGGTCTCTTACTACTCTTTCTCTGCTAGACCTACTAGACATTGCCCTCGGCAATGCTGGAGGACGGGCGCTCATGCCCTCCTCCTCAGGTGGTACTCCGGTCAATCTTGCTGATCGACGAGTTCCCCTCATCCTGTTTTCTGAAAAACAGTACACATCACAAGCAAACATTAGCATCATATGGTTCATGTGGGCACACATGAACCCGCATCACATACATCACATATCATAGCATATCATTAATGCACATGCATTTTATCATGGCATTTCACATCATCATGCAAGACAGGACCCACTTCCTATCCTAGTGGACATGATCTTTCCTATTGTGCTTGACCTTCTATAACCTCTATGAGCCCGACACTCTAGGTCCGACCATATGAACCTGGCTCTGATACCATTCTGTAACGACCCGAAAATCGGACCGCTACCGGCGCTAGGATCCGGGTCGACTTAAGGCCGCCGGGACCCGTAGCAATCCTGACATAAAACCTGTAAACCTGTATAATCCCATACATGATCAACAACATGCATAAAAATTAAAACTTTCTTTTGCATACTCATCAACCAAACTCAACCTGTGCATAAACATTAACATAACATTGATCCCTCTGTGGGATCTCATCTGTGCCCTCAAGGGGTAACATAACCTGTGTTGAGCTGGTTTACATAAACATCATCAAAATCTCTAAGATCATGTATAAAGAGGGATACAACAATCTATGGTCAAGCACATACTAACATCCATAAAACTCATTACATAACTATACTGTACTTTTACATTACAATTTTGATCATGTCCATTGCTAGCTATTACATAAGCATGACTTCTTTACTCTATCCGGACTCCCGCACTATACTGTACCTGCAAATCCTGGGGGTAAAGGGAGAGGGGTGAGCTAAAAGCCCAGTGAGTAGAGCTATTAAAACACATTAACACTATGCTCTATGAAATGCATCATAACACAAACAATCCACATAAGGGTTGGGTGAACTTGTCACCAAATAGTCCAAGTTAACTCTGTGCCAGGCCGTAGCATGGGGTCCTGGTCTTCCTGTCATACATACATTACTTACCATTTTCCAGGGCCTCCTCTGGGCTCCTGGTCTTCGAGTCCCATAACCGTGCTTTACTCTGTGCCAGGCCTGTAGACTGGGGCCTGGTCTTTCTTACTCTGTGCCAGGCCGTAGCATGGGGTCCTGGTCTTCCTGTCTTGGACTAATTGGGTCATCCAACATTCACCCACATCAACAACAATAGATGCAATGTGACATATTCGTGAAACTAATGCAATCATCCTATTGCATGATCATGATGCATGAAACATGATAAAACATTTAATTTAAAAAGATTAAGTTTAGTTCCACTCACCTCTGGCTGACTCTGACAACACCGCAGCTGAACTCACTGCTGGGGTCCTCGGTTCCTCGGGTCCGAACCTACACAGGTGGACTCAAATGAGGGACCAAACATACTTAAACCTAACTCTAAACTACTCCCTAAAAACCCCCTAAAACATCCTGAAAATATCACATAGAGATATGCATGGAGTGGCTGAACAGGGCACTTTCGGCGGCACCTTCGGCGGCCGAAAGTCCTGGACAGAGACGAAACTCAGGCAGGTTCGGCGGCACCTTCGGCGGCCGAAAGTGCCAGACAGAGACGAAAGTCTCTTTTCGGGGGCACCTTCGGCAGCCGAACGCTGCCTCCACAAAAGGGGTTCGGCGGCCGAAACTCCCTTCGGCTGCCGAACCTGGTTTCTGCCAAACAGGCAGAAACTTGGTTCAAATGAACCTCCTGCCTCCCAAAACCATAAATCATGCATATATCTCAACCAAAACATGCATACAAGTTCCTAGGGGCCTCAAACATACATATACCCCATCTACAACACTTTAATCACACACAAACAAGCTACATTGTTCAAAACATCAATATATACCCATAACATCAACATATAACCTAACATGCATTTCTACCCATAGATCTTGCATAAAACTTATTTAAAACTCATAAGGAGCTTAAGATCGGCTCTTACCTCTTGAAGATCGAGGGTTGAGGAGATCTAAACTTGGAGATGGGAGAAGTTCCAACTTTTGGTCTCCAAGCTCCAAAACTCGTTCTAAGCTCAAAGATCTTCAAAACCAAAGTTATAAACTTGTAAAGATCATGGAAAAAGGAAGGAAAAACTCAAGATTGGGGAAGGATGGCGGAATGCTCACCTTGGCCGAAATGGGGAGAAAAAGCTCGCCCATTTTCGGCTAAGGGACCCTTTTATAGTGGCTGGCCAGACCACGTTCGGGGGCCGAATGTGCCTCCGCATCCATGCAATGTTCCGCGGTCGAACTTGACTTTCGGCGGCCGAACCTTTACTTCCCGCACTCATGCTTTCGGGGGCCTAACGTGCCTCCAAAACGCATGCATGTTCGGCGGCCGAACTTGACTTTCGGCGGCCGAACCTGGGTTTTCCTCCAAAGACTTTTCTTGTAAAAACTCATTCAATTTCATACTCAAAACCATTAAAAACATGAAAATATTTCACAAAAACATGATTTTACCCTTCTAGAGGTTTCCGACATCCGAGATCCCACCGGACGGTAGGGATTCCGATACCGGAGTCTAGCCGGGTATTACAGTTATGACATGATGATATGATATGGAAGTGCAGGTGTGGCCTGCACTACGCCCCTGGCACTATGTAAGAGAAAGACCGGATGTGGCCTGCTCTACGCCCCCGGCATCATGGATTATGTATGTTATGTTATGTTATGTATAAGAGAAAGACCAGGTGTGGCCTGCACTACGCCCCTGGCATAATTGGATTATGTAGAGGGCTAAATGGTGACAAGTTCATCCTTGATATGATTAGTTGTGATGTGATGCATTTCATGTTATCATATGATTTAAATGCTTTACTATTCTGCTCACTGGGCTCTAGTAGCTCACCCCTCTCCCAAATTCCCCAGGCTTACAGGTACAGGATAGAAGAGGAGGTCGGTTAGAGTAAAGCTGGTTGTGTAATAGATAGAATGCGGACATGACAAATCGTAGTACGATGTAATGTAAAAGTAAAATGTAGTTATGTAATGATGTATATGGATGTTAGAGGTGTGCTTGACCATAGATTATTGTATCCCTTTTAATACATGATCTTAGAGATTTTTATGATGTTTATGTAAACCAACTCAGCATATGTTATGTCACCCCTTTGGGGGCACTGATGAGATCCCACAGAGGGATCAATGTTATGTTAATGTTTATGCAGATTGAGTTTGGTTGATGTATATGGAAAGAAAAGTTTTAATTTTTATGTATGTTGTTGATCATGTATGGGATTATACAGGTTTACAGATTAGATGTCAGGCTTGCTACGGGTCGCGGCGGCCTTAAGCCGATCTGGATCCTAGCGCCGGTAGCGGTCCGATTTTCGAGTCGTTACATAATGGTATCAGAGCCCTAGGTTCATATGGTCTGACCTAGAGTGTCGGGCTCATAGATGTTATAGAAGGTCAAGCACAGTAGGAAAGATCATGTCCACTAGGATAGGATGTGTAGTCCTGTCTTACATGATGATGTGAAATGCTATGATATGAATGATATGCTATGATGTGTGATGCGGGTTCATGTGTGCCCACATGAACCATATGATGCTAATGTTTATGTGATGTGTACTGTTTTTCAGAAAACAGGATGAGAGGAACTCGTTGATCAGCAAGATTGACTGGAGTACCACCTGAGGATGAGGGCACGAGCGCCCGTCCTCCAGCATTGCCTAGGGCAATGTCTAGTAGGTCTAGTAGAGAAAGAGCAGTAAGAGACCCTAGAAGGTCTTTGGATCTGGGAAGAAGCAGATCAGTCAGAGGAACAGTTCAGGGAGGAGCGTCAGAGGACATGGGGGATGAGATGGATGTAGAGCAGAGGAGGGATGGCAGTCTGGGAGTCAGTATGTCAGAAGAAGGAATGGGAGAATCCCAAGGAGGCACTCAGGCCTCGGGATTTGTTCAGCCACCTTACTACCCACCCTTCTCACAAAACCCTGGGTATTCGATGGGAGGCACATCAGACTACCACAGCTTTAGCCCTTATCCCACACAGATGCCATACCCACCTTATTATCCACCATATTCACAATACCCAATGTATCCACCTCCACCCTACTATCCGAATCCAGCAGACCCTACCTCAGAAAATGTTGCACCACCTCCACCACCTACAGAACCAGCAGCCCCAGTTGCTCAGCCATCTAGACCTAGCTCAGCCAGTGGGAGCAAGGTTAAGATGAATGACTACATGAAGTTGGGTGCTCCTCAGTATGAAAAGGGGGATGATCCATTTGTGTATCTTGAAAGGGTTAAAGTGATCACAAATGAGATTGGGGCTGATGATTGTAGAGCCATTCAGATGGCTGGGTTCACACTTAAGTGCAAGAAGGCACGAGAGTGGTTCAAGAATTATGTGAACCCGAAAGTGGATAGCATGTCTTGGGAAGAGTTTGCAAACGAGTTTGCAGGATGGGCTTTCCCAGATAGTTCAAGGGAGCTGAAGATGATAGGGTTTGAGCAGTTGAGGCAGACTGATGAGATGGGTGTAGAGGAGTTCACAGATAGATTTTTGGAGCTGTTGCCTTTTGCAGGGCAAAGCCTTGACTCAGATCAGAAAAGGTCAAGGAGGTATATCATGAAACTCCACTCCAGATATTCCTCCTTGATCCGGTCAGCAGATAGGGAGAGCTTCCATGCCATAGTGGATATGGCTCGGAAAATGGAGGCCAGTGCCATCGTTCAAGGGTCAGTTAAACAGTCAGTGGCACAGCCTTCTGGTTCTAAGACCCCAGGCTCTTCTTCAATGAGTGCAGCAACCTCAGGTAGCAAGAAGTGGGACAGAGGTCCCAGGAAGTCTAAGAAGAATAAGTTCTGGAACAAGGTTAAGTCCAGTCTGGGACTAGGGAGTGGCTCAAGCTCTGGTGCTGATAATGCAGTTTGTGCAAGGTGTGGTAAGCCACACAGAGGAGTATGTCGGTTTGGGACGACGGCCTGTTACAGATGTGGTCAGGAGGGGCATATGTCTCGAGAATGTCCAAGAGCAGCCCCGATGGCACAGTCCCAGCAGACAGCTTCAGGTAGTGTAGCACAGCCAGCAGCTCCAGCCATGACTCAGGCCAGTGGCAGAGGCAGAGGGAGAGGGGCAGCCTCTTCTTCAGCGGGTTTCAGAGGTGAAGGTCCATCAGCTCCAGCACGGATCTTCACGATGACTCAGCAGGAGGCAGATACATCTAACACCGTGGTGGCAGGTAACTTAGTCATTGGTTGTTCAGATGTGTATGCCTTGATGGACCCTGGTGCATCTCATTCTTTTGTTGCACTGAGAGCCGTCCAGAGGTTAGGGTTGATGATCTCTGAGTTAGAGTGTCCTCTCTGGGTCAGTGGACCCAAGTGTGATCCATCAGTGGCAGAGTCAGTCTGCCAGTGTAGTCCTGTGTTTGTTGAGGGAAGATGCTTGTCCGCCGACCTTGTGGTTCTAGACTTGACAGATTTTGACGTCATTCTAGGGATGGACTGGTTATCTACCCATGGTGCTACCTTGGACTGCAGGGACAAGGTAGTCAGGTTCAGAGGTCAGGATGGGTCAAAGGTTGTCTTCAGAGGAGACAGAAGGGGTACACCTAGAGGTCTGATATCAGCTCTTCAGGCTCGTAGGTTGCTTAGGAGGGGATGTCAGGGGTATTTGGCTCATGTGAGAGAGCTTAGCAGTCAGGTTAGAGAGCCCGCCTCGGTGCCAGTGGTTAAAGGGTTTCTAGACGTCTTCCCAGACGAGTTGCCAGGTTTACCACCTGCTAGGGAGATAGAGTTCGAGATAGAATTAATGCCTGGAACCCGACCGATCTCTATCCCTCCCTACAGGATGGCTCCAGCCGAGTTGAAGGAATTGAAAGAACAGTTGCAAGAGCTGGTAGACAAGGGCTTCATCCGACCAAGTACCTCACCCTGGGGTGCTCCAGTTTTGTTTGTCAGAAAGAAGGATGGATCCCTTAGACTTTGTATCGACTATAGACAGTTGAACAAAGTCACTACCAAGAACAAGTACCCTTTGCCAAGGATCGACGATCTATTCGACCAGCTAGCAGGAGCGGGTTGTTTCTCCAAAATAGATCTGAGATCTGGGTACCATCAGCTGAGGATCAGAGATGAGGATGTGCCAAAGACAGCTTTCAGGACCAGATATGGGCATTTTGAGTTCCTTGTAATGCCGTTCGGGTTAACCAACGCCCCTGCAGCATTCATGGATCTCATGAACAGAGTGTTTAGCCAATACCTGGATCACTTTGTTATTGTCTTCATAGATGATATCTTGGTGTATTCCAGGAATGCAGAGGAGCATGCCCATCATCTGCGGTTGGTTTTGTAGACCTTGAGGGAACATGGCTTGTATGCCAAGTTCTCTAAGTGTGAGTTCTGGCTGAGGAGCATTTCGTTCTTGGGGCATGTAGTGTCAGAGAATGGGATAGAGGTGGACCCCAAGAAGACAGAAACTGTGGCTAACTGGCCTAGACCCACTTCAGTGACAGAGATTAGAAGTTTATTGGGTTTGGCAGGTTACTACAGGAGGTTCGTTCAGGACTTCTCGAAAATAGCAGCTCCTCTGACCAGACTAACCAGGAAGAATCAGAAGTTTCTGTGGACCGACCAGTGCGAAGAGAGTTTCGAAGAGCTTAAGAAGAGGTTGACTTCAGCACCAGTTTTAGCTCTGCCATCTAGTGATGAGGACTTTACAGTCTTTTGTGATGCGTCCCGTGTGGGACTGGGTTGTGTACTAATGCAGAATGAGAGGGTGATTGCTTATGCTTCTAGGCAGCTGAAGAAGCATGAGTTGAATTACCCCACACATGACCTTAAGATGGCAGCAGTAATCTTTGCACTCAAGATGTGGAGGCACTACCTCTATGGGGTAAAATGTGAGATCTTCACAGATCATAAAAGCCTGCAGTACATCCTGAGTCAAAGAGATTTGAACTTGAGACAGAGGAGATGGGTAGAACTGCTGAGTGACTATAATTGCAAGATTCAGTATCTTCCGGGTAAGGCGAATGTCGTGGCAGACGCCCTAAGCCGGAAGTCACTAGGTAGTCTATCCCACATCACGGCAGAGAGAAGACCAGTGGTGAAGGAGTTTTTCAAACTCATTGATGAAGGTCTACAGTTGGAGTTGTCTGGTACCGGTGCTTTAGTGGCCCAGATGAGAGTGACACCTGTGTTTCTGGAGCAAGTGGCTCAGAAACAGCATGAGGACCCAGAGTTAGTGAAGATTGCCAGGACTGTTCAGTCAGGCAAGGACAGTGAGTTCAGATTTGACAGTAAGGGGATCCTCCGCTACGGGAGTCGATTGTGTGTACCAGATGACATAGGGCTAAAAGGAGACATTATGAGGGAGGCTTATAATGCAAGATACAGCGTTCACCCTAGAGCCACCAAGATGTATCAAGATTTGAAGAAAGCTTATTGGTGGCCAGCAATGAAGAAAGAAGTGGCACAGTTTGTGTCAGCCTGCGAAGTGTGTCAGAGGGTGAAGCTGGAACATCAGAAGCCGGCTGGAATGCTTAACCCGCTACCTATTCCAGAGTGGAAATGGGAGAATATAGCTATGGACTTCGTAGTGGGGTTACCGGCAGCGTCCAACAGATTGGACTCCATATGGGTGATTGTGGACAGACTCACCAAATCTGCTCACTTCATCCCTGTCAGGAGTGGCTACTCTGTGGACAAGTTGGCGCAGGTATATGTGGATGAGATCGTCAGGCTGCATGGGGTTCCGGTTTCGATAGTGTCGGATAGAGGGCCCCAGTTCACCTCCAGGTTTTGGCAGAGTCTGCAGAATGCCATGGGTACTAGATTGGATTTCAGTACTGCCTTCCATCCCCAGACGGACGGACAGTCCGAAAGGACCATCTAGACTATCGAGGATATGCTTAGAATGTGTGTGCTGGACTTTGGCGGTTCTTGGAGGCAGCATCTACCTTTGGTGGAGTTTGCCTACAATAACAGCCATCATGCTAGCATCGGGATGGCTCCATATGAAGCTTTATATGGGAGGAAGTGCAGGTCACCTGTTTGCTGGGAGGAAGTTGGAGAAAAGGCCTTGGCAGGGCCTGAGCTAGTAGAGATCACCAGCAGGGTGGTACCCATAATCAGAGAGAGAATCAAGACTGCTGCAAGCAGACAGAAGAGTTATGCAGACATCCGCAGAAGACAGGTAGAGTTTCAGGAGGGGGATCTGGTATTGCTCAAGGTGTCTCCAATGAAAGAAGTGGTTCGCTTTGGGAAGAAAGGTAAACTAGCCCCACGATACATCGGACCCTTCGAAATCTTGCAGAAGATTGGGAATGTGTCGTACAAGCTAGATTTGCCTGCTTCAATGGCAACAATCCATCCGGTTTTCCATGTTTCAATGTTGAGGAAATTTGTGTCAGATCCGGGCAAGGTTCTTAGTGAGCCTGATGTGGAGATCCAAGAGGATCTCACCTATGTTGAGCAGCCAGTGCGGATCATAGACACCCAGATCAGAAAGCTAAGAAACAAGGAAATCCCGATGGTGAAAGTCCTATGGAACCACCACAATATGGAAGAGTGCACTTGGGAGACACGGGAGTCCATGCTCCAGCAATACCCTTATCTTTTCTAAGGTTAGTTTCCTATATGTTTCATGTGTTTTATGTGTATGATATGTTGTATGCCATGCTATGTGCTAGTTGAGGAACATTCGGGGACGAATGTTCTTAAGGGGGGGAGAATGTAATACCCGGCTAGACTCCGGTATCGGAATTCCTACCGTCCGGTGGAATCTCGAATGTCCGAAACCTCTAGAAGAGGTAAGATCATGTTTTTATGAAATGTTTTAATGTTTTTGATGATTTTAAGTAAAAAGGAAATGAGTTTTTGAATAAAAACAACCTTGGAGGAAAGCTCAAGTTCGGCCGCCGAAACTCCATGTTCGGCCGCCGAACATGCATGCGTTGCGGGTGTGCTTTAGGCCCCCGAAAGCATAAGTGAGGGAAGTCCAGGTTCAGCCGCCGAACCTCAAGTTCGGCTGCCGAACATGGCATGCATGCGGAGGCACATTCGGCCCCCGAACGTGGCCTGGACAGCCACTATAAAAGGGTCCCTTAGCCGAAAACGGGCGAGCTTTTCCCCATTTTCGGCCAAGGTGAGCTCTCCGCCGCCCCTCACCGATCTTTGATGTTTTTCCTCTAGATCTTTCAAGTTTTTCACTTGTTTTAACTTTGTTTTGAAGATTTGAGCTTTTGAGCAAAGTTTTGGAGCTTTGAGGTTCAAGAACTCAAATCTCTCCCAACCCCAAGTTTGGTCGCCTCTACTCTCGATCTTCAAGAGGTAAGAGTCGATCTCTAGCTTACATTATGTTTTAAGTAAGTTTTATGAAGTTCATGGGGGTAGAATGCATGTTTAGGTTTTAGTTATGTTTATGGGTATAAATGTATGTTCATGAACAATGTGGCTTGTAATGTGTGTTTGATGTGTTGTAGTTGGGGTTTAAGGTAGTTTGAGACCCCTAGGAGCTTGTATACATGTTTTGGTTGAGCTAAATGCATGATGGTTTGAGTTTGGAGACATTTGTGCATGTTTGAACCAAGTTTATGCCCTTTGGGAGAAACCAGGTTCGGCAGCCGAAGGGACTTTCGGCCGCCGAACCCCCTTGTGGAGGCAGCCTTCGGCTGCCGAAGCTTGCCCCCGAAAGGAGACTTTCGTCTCTGTCTGGGAGTTTCGGCCGCCAAAAGTGCCGCCGAACATGCATGAGTTTCGCCTCTGTCTGGGAGTTTCGGCCGCCGAAGGTGCCGCCGAACCTGCCTGACTTTCGGCTCTGGAGGGACTTTCGACCGCCGAACCTGCCGCCGAAAGTGCCCTGTCCAGCCTTCCTTTGCATGTTCTTGCATGGATGTTTTGAGATGTTTTAGGGGGTTTTTGGGGGATGTTTTCAGAGTCATGTTATAGTATGTTGGTCCCTCATTTGAGTCCACCTGTGTAGGTTCGGACCCGAGGAACCGAGGACCCCAGCAGTGAGTCAGCTGCTTCAATCAGTGTCAGAGCTAGCCTGAGGTGAGTGGAATAACTCTTATGCTTTTAAATAAATCAGTTTTGAGCATGTTCATGCATCACGGATGCCATGTGATATTCTAGGATGCTTGCATTAGAAATCACGAATATGTTGCATTGCATAATATGTTGTTGATGTGGATGAATGTTGAATGATCCATTAGCCCTCATATGTTATGACATGATGATATGATATGGAAGTCCAGGTGTGGCCTGCACTACGCCCCTGGCACTATGTAAGAGAAAGACCGGATGTGGCCTGCTCTACGCCCCCGGCATCATGGATTATGTATGTTATGTTATGTTATGTATAAGAGAAAGACCAGGTGTGGCCTGCACTACGCCCCTGGCATAATTGGATTATGTAGAGGGCTAAATGGTGACAAGTTCATCCTTGATATGATTAGTTGTGATGTGATGTATTTCATGTTATCATATGATTTAAATGCTTTACTATTCTGCTCACTGGGCTCTAGTAGCTCACCCCTCTCCCAAATTCCCCAGGCTTGCAGGTACAGGATAGAAGAGGAGGTCGGTTAGAGTAAAGCTGGTTGTGTAATAGATAGAATGTGGACATGACAAATCGTAGTACGATGTAATGTAAAAGTAAAATGTAGTTATGTAATGATGTATATGGATGTTAGAGGTGTGCTTGACCATAGATTGTTGTATCCCTTTTAATACATGATCTTAGAGATTTTTATGATGTTTATGTAAACCAACTCAGCATATGTTATGTCACCCCTTTGGGGGCACTGATGAGATCCCACAGAGGGATCAATGTTATGTTAATGTTTATGCAGGTTGAGTTTGGTTGATGTATATGGAAAGAAAAGTTTTAATTTTTATGTATGTTGTTGATCATGTATGGGATTATACAGATTTACAGATTAGATGTCAGGCTTGCTACGGGTCCCGGCGGCCTTAAGCCGATCTGGATCCTAGCGCCGGTAGCAGTTCGATTTTCGGGTCGTTACAATCCCTCTCCACTATCCCCCAGGTTTGCAGGTTCAGAGTCCAGAGGGAGTCCAGCAGGGTGTGCAAGAAGCAGAGTTATGTAATAGCTAGTGTGGACATGTTCATGTAAAGAGATAATGTATAGTGTGTAGCTTTGTGCTTGACTTATAAGAGTTGTAATCCTTTGTTGTAGACACATGATCAGTTTATGTATGTTTCTTTTATTGTTAATGAATATGAGAAAACCAGGCTTAACATTATGAGTTGATAGACCAGAAAGAGTGCATGCACAGGTTAAGCCCTGGAGGAAAGAAAAGTTTTAATGGTTTGACAGAAAATGTATGATCATGTATGGGATTTCACAGGTACACAGACAGTATAGCAGGCTTACTACGGGTCCCGGCGATCTTAAGTCGATCTGGATCCTAGTGCCGGTAGCAGTTCGGTTTCCGGGCTGTTACAATATATATTTTGCTGAAAAATGTTATAATATATCTTTTGATATATGGCATTTTAGATTAGGACACCTTTCTATGATATTATGCATTTTGTTTGAAATACACACTCTTATGTGATTTCTTTGAATAATAAAATTTGTGATACTTGTCATTATGCTAAACAGAAAATATTGCTCTTTCTCATAAATAAATCCAAGTCCTTTGCCCTATTTGATTTGATTCATGATGATATTTGGGGACTTTTTAAGGTTCTTTTTATTCATGGACATAGATATTTAACCATTGTAGATGATTTTTCTAGGCATACTTGGATTTTCTTAATGAAGCATAAATATGAAACTTCCTTTTTAATTCAGTCTTTTGTCAATCTCATTGAGACACAATTTAAAACAAAACTTAAAATTCTCAGAAGTGATAATGGTCTTGAATTTGCTATGACTTAGTTTTTTGCTTTAAAAGGTATTGTTTATCAAACTAGTTATGTGGAAACTGCACAACAAAATTCTATAGTTGAAAGAAAGCATCAACATATCTTAAATGTGGATAGAACTTTACTTTTTTAAACTCAATTAACGGAGATGTTTTGATCTTATGTTATTGTACATTCTGTTTTTCTCATTAATAGATTGCTTACACCTTTGCTTGAAAATAAATTTCCTTGTGACTTGTTTCATGGTTTTATTCCTGATTTGTCTTCTTTAAAAGTTTTTTTTTTCTTTATATTTTGCTGCTACTCTTGCTGCAACTAGGACAAAATTTGATCGTAGAATAAGAAAGTGTATTTTTTGGGATATAAGGCTGGTGTTAAAGGCTTTGTATTGTTTGACTTGTCCACCAGAGAAATTTTTTTCTCTAGAAATGTAATGTTTTATGAATATACTTTTTCTTATGACAAACACACTTCTGGTCCTTCCTCTCGGACTAATCTTGTTTTACCTCAAGATTGCACTATTTCTAATTTTGATTATTTCTCTTATTAGTCTCCCTCTTCTTCTGAGCATGCTTTTGTTGCTCACCAGTTAATTCTTGGTATTCTCAGGAAGTCCGCTTGAAATAAAACTGCTACTACTTACTTGAAGGATTATCATTGTTATTTATTTAAATCTCTCTTGTAGGAGAGAAGCTATGCAAGCTGAAATTCTTGCTCTTGAGCAAAATAAAACTTAGATTCTCACTGATTTACCACCAGGCAAAGAACCTATTAGTTGCAGATGGTTTTATAAAATCAAACTCAAAGCTTATGGAACTATTGAAAGATACAAGGCTCGACTTATAGATAAAGGTTATACCCAAACAGAAGGTATTGATTTCTTTGACACTTTTCATCTATGGCTAAAATGACTACTATTAGACTTTTACTTGCTTTAGCTGTTGTATGTAATTAGCATCTTCAACAATTGGATGTTAGTAGTGATTTCCTACATGGACATCTTAATGAGAAAGTTTATATGATTTTGCCTCCTAGTTTTCATACCACTACACCTAATAAAGTCTGCAAGCTTCTCAAGTCTTTATATGGCTTAAGGCAAGCTGGTAGACAATGGTTCTCCAAACTTTCTACTGTTTTACTTGATATTAGTTATATTCATAGTAAATCATATTATTCTCTCTTACTAAACATAACTCTTCTTCTTTTACTGCTCTATTAGTCTATGTGGATGACATTATCCTTGCTGGCAATGATATGAAAGAAATACAACTTATTAAAGAGTTTCTTGACACCTCCTTCAAAATCAAAGACTTGAAAAACTTTAAATTTTTTTTGGATCAGAGATTGCCATATCTTCTAAGGGTATTGTGCTTAATTAAAGAAAATATGCTTTAGATGTTTTTTCTGATGCAGGTTACCTTATCTCCAAACCTGTTCAGACACCAATGAGCAATATTCTTAAACTTTAAAAGGATAAAGGTACACCTTTGCCTTGTTAGCAGATTATTATATCTTACTACTATAAGACCTAATATGATTTATTCTGTTCAACAATTAAGTTTGTATCTATCATATCCTACTGATTTTCATTTGCAAGCAGCACAGGGTTTTAAGATATATTAAGAGTTGTCCAGATTCTGGTATTTTTTTTTGCAACATTTGATCTGCAATTAAAAGGTTTTAGTGACTCTGATTGTACTGGATGTATTGATACTCGAAGGTCTGTGACTGGCTTTTGTATCTTTCTTAGATTTTTTTTAATATCATGAAAATCCAAGAAATAACATATAGTTTCTCATTCATCTTCTGAAGGTGAGTATAGAGCTCTTGCTGCTCTCACTTATGAATTACAATAGTTAACTTATTTGCTTCATGATTTTCAGGTTCCATATCAATCCCCTGCGATGGTTTTTTGTGATAATCAAAGTATTCTCTACATTGCTGCTAATTCTATTTTTCATGAGTACACAAAATACATTGAATTGAATTGTCATCTTATTCGAGAAAAAGTACAGACCGGTATTCTTAAATTATTTTCTATTTCCAAAACTACTCAACTTACTGACATTTTTATTAAATCATTGGATCTCTTATTTTCTTCAATTGAAAGGTCAAGCTGGGAATGCTTGATATTCACTTTCCAGCTTGTAGAGGGGTATTAAGAAATTCAGTTATTCAAGAAACATAACTTAATTGTTTTCAGAATAGTATAGTTCTTAGATTATTCTAGAATAATATAGTTAGTTCTTTTCCTTTCTTGGATTGTATATAAATATGAGACTCCTCAAAGTATTTTTAATACAGAGTGAATATTATTTTCCTTCCAATAATATTGATAAATATGAAAAAAAATACTGAGAAGGAATAATAATTAGCTTTAGATGTTGGAGTTCGCTTTGAGAAATAGAAAAAAATGAGTCAAACAATTGCACTCTTTCCAAAAACATTTTTTAAAAGATAATAATTCATTAACATATCCATACGATAGTAAAACCAAGAAAAATTTTAAGGTTAAAAATAATTAAAAAACTATCTTAAGTCCAACAGAACTCTGGACTAGGTTAATAAATAAAAAATTTTACTTGAAATCAAATTCAGTTTGCAGAAAGCCTTTGCCGCTATCTCTTACACTAAATTTGTTGGCTATCCAAGAATACGACTGTTACCAAGGCACATATCTCCAACTAGTAGCCATAAAAGACCATACAAGTAAACTGAAGTTTTTTGAAAAAAATCTTAAGCAACTCGACACTTCATGGAGAAAGAGAAACAAAAACAAAAAAAACTCAAGTAAATATATGCAACCTCATATATGAGAAAGAGAAGGTGCACCCCTCCTTTTTTTTAGGCTAGAAAATTAAACATCTCATTTTGCGATCTTGAATCACCAATTAATATATACAAATGAATCTTTACTCAATTGGTATATAAGTGATGAAACCCTAATAACATATAAAGAAAGAAATGAAACTTTTATAATCAACTTGAAGAAACCATCATCAGATTGATAGAAACAACTTTCAAATTGATCGATACTAATAAGAAGAGTACTTCGTATCACTTTTAGTTTGGATGGTGCAGTCATGGAGGAATATTAAGAAAAAAATAAAAATAACTGCATAAAGTAAGGTTTACAATTATTTTTCTCGTATAGATTATTTGTTAGATGATAGAATAAAATAAAATAAAATAAAATACAAAACTAAATGCAACCTCACTTAGAAAAGGAAAAGAATAAATTTCCATTTAAATAAAGTGAAAAAGCGTTCAAGAGAGCAACCAACTCTGAACCCTTGAAAAAGAGAGGATGGATTGAGTGAGATTGTAATTTATAAAAGTTTTTCTCAATTGCTAATAAATCTAACAAAAAAAATTTACATATGATTTATGTTTTAATAATATATATATAATTTATGTGAATAGATTATTAACTTATTTTGGAGTATCTTTTAGTTCTCACCGCAATCCAATGGCAAGGGCCCAGCACCAAAAGGCGAGCGTGCAATTAAATTTCAACCGATTAAATAAAATTTCCTTGTTAGAAAAAAAAGAACAAGTAAGATAATTTCCCTTTCACCGATACATTAGGGTTTGAACTTTCAACTTTCAATTATTGCTGTCTTTCACCGAATAGTCGCCAAGCACAGCAATTTTTCTCAGTACCTCGTTTTTTTCTCATTTGACCAGCATCTGTATCTCTCTATCTCTCTCTCTCTATCTCTCTCTGGTACTATGCTCTTCAGCTAATATCAATCTTAGCTACAATGTCTCATTGTGCAGATAAGCTTGTAAGTTCTTCTGTTGTTTTTTTGTTTCTTAATAATGCAGTTCAGTTTGGGTTTTTATTTCTTCATTTGGTACTTCATTTTGAGAGCCATGTACAATGCACGATTGCCAACCACTAAATATGACTCTAAAATTTAGCTTTGGGGAGGGAATGTAGAGACCCCTCTTCTGATGTTGTCTTTTGATTTTCTAGTTTTCTGGTGTTTGGAGCATTTGATTTTTATCTTTTTCTCAATTTGTTAGTTTGCTTATTATTATTTTCTTGCATGTTTTCTTAAAAAAAAATAAAAATTGATGGTTTAAAGCATTGGAATTTTTCTTTTTTCTTAAATTTGAATCGGAATGCAGTGTGCTGTTGGATCATGGATGTAGTAGCATTCTATTATATGGTTTTGTTTAATTCTTTTTTTTTTTTATTCCCATCTATGCTAATGCTTGAGAGTTTTAGAATGATTAAAAAAAAAAAAAAGATATCTAATTCACTTGCTGAGTTTTTTTTTATAATATTTTTTCTGGGTTGATTGACATTTTATCAAGTGATTCTTATCCTGCTTGCATAAGGGGATGTTTGCTAGTGCGTTATTTAGTAAAATAATGGAGATTTCTCTGCAGTATCCTTCTATCTTGAAGATTGTACTTGATTCTGGAGTACTTGCATATCGATGATTTCTTGAGATGTGGAATCACCTGTTGTAGCTTTTATTGAAAGCCAACACAATTGATTTTGGTAAGTTTTATAGAAAATAGCTAAAACGGGTTCACTGTGTTGTGTGGCTGCAAGGCCACATGGTTCAAGTGCGACCAGTGGGGATTGGTCCATGGGTCAGCATGAGAGTTGCTGGCAAAATAATACAAACTTCTCATCACCCCCATCAAGATGGGATTTTAGTTTCCCGTCTGAAGAGCTGCCATATGAATCACCTGAAGCTACCCCACTATTTAGGTCCTCAACATCATCAAACCAGAAGGAATATAGATGGATGAGAGGCAATAATCACTGTTCTGCATCTGGTAGTGCAGGCCTACTTTTGAGTAGTCCTGATCTTTCTTCAGGTCCCCAATGGATGCCTCCAGTCATGCAGGAAATTAGTGCCAATGTTTATGAAACTGCAACAAGGAGAGGTAAATGGAATTTTTTTTTTTTTGTATTTCCTCCATTCATGATATTTACATTAACCTGTCCAATATTGTTCTCATTGCAAATTACTTGATATTCGTTGAACTTGTTGTTTGAAATGTAATTAAATTTTTTTTTTCAGATCAGAATATAGAAGGGTGCACGTTATAGTATTTAGAATCAAAAACTCCTTGAATTCAACCTCATATTTTTCCTGAATTTTAAGTTTGTCCTCTTCAGTTCCATGGTTTCCATATGGTGCATTGATGTAAAATTTTCCTTGCTTTTCTACTTCTTTTACACATTTGGTTTTGCTTTATATTTTGCTTGAATTTTAGAGTGTAATGTATTCTAGGGGAGTAATATTCTTTGATGGATTATCAAATCCATTCCTTTTTCATGTTTGCATTATTGAGAATCTTATGAAAGGTAACATCTATAAATTGTCAGCATACAAGATAGATGAACCTTCAACAGCAAATATGTCATAGAAAATATTCTGCTTTGTATTTAGGTGCAAAAGGGGTTGTTCTTCATTTTGTGATTTTATTTTCTTGATGCTTAAATGACTGCTCTTCATCATTGGTATTGGTTGTGTGGAGCAGTTCTGGTACTACTAATCAATTCTGATTTTCTTATTTGTAAATTGTAGCATTGATTAACAGTTATGGTATAATTTGATGTAAGATATTGTGGGGAAATCAGGAGATGAATAGGGCAATAACATGTTGATCTCTACCTTTTGTGGTTTCTAGGAAATAGGATAAGAGAGAAGGGGGAGTTTGTGAGAGAAGATATGAAAATGAGTTATGGGGCTTTATCTAAAATTAGGAGCAGATTAGGAAGAGGCATACTTGTCATGTCATGTTTCTTCCCTATATATTGATAGAATCTTCAAGGACTAAAATGCTTATGTTTAATTAATAGAGACTAAAGCATTAATAATGCTAAAGCTTGTGGCTAGGGATGTACCGTAAAATTGGGAGTACCCAAACCCGAACCCGATTATATATAAAATTTCCGAACCCGTCCCAAATCCGTTTAGTATTTTAATTTTACTACCCGTATCCGTCCCGAATCCGTTTAACAATACCCATACAATACCTGAACCCGACTGAACCCGATTTTTTTAAATTCAATTCAATGAAAAAAAATTTAAAAATTTAGATATTATAACCCAAATATCAAACCTTAATTAGAAAATTTGCACAACCCAAATATCAACCTAAGATATGCACAACCCAGCAGTAGAAATATTGGAGAAATGCCTAGCAGTAGAAATATTGGAGAACAATAATCAAATAGCAAATAATTAGATGTTTTGACAGTATCCAAATAATCAAATTAATAGTTCATAAATTCTAAAATTCTTTAATAGCAATTAAAAATTCTTTAACAACATGCACATAAAAGGTCTTGATTATCAAAAAATTTGATTGCAAACCTGAAGAGAGTTCCAGTAAAAGGAGATGTCGCCGACGCCGATTGTGGAGAGGCAAGGGTTGTCTCCAGCAGTCGTCAGTGAAGTGGGGGAGAGAAGGTCAATGGGAAAGAGTAGATGTCACCGACTGAGGAGAGAGAAGGAGATGTCGCCGATGCCGACCGGGGAGAGGGAAGAGTTGTCTCCGACTAAGAAGTGGGAGATGTGGCCACTGGAGAGAGAGAAGGAGATATCGGGAGAGAGAAGATTTATCGACTGGGGAGAGAAAGGAGACATCGTCGGTGTCGACTGGGCTGCCGGCACTCGTCAGTGAAGTGGGGGAGAGAGGCGTTGACTGGGAAGTGGGACTGTAGGAGATGTTACCGACTGAAGAGAGAAAGAGATATCTATGACTGGGGAGAGAGAATATTTATCATCGCTAGGGAGAGAAAGGAGACGTCGCTGGTGCTGACTGGCCTGCGTCGGCAGTCGTCAGTGAAATGGAGGAGAGAGGCGTCGATTGGGAAGGGAAGCAGGGGAGAGAGGCGCCGATGGAGAGAGGGAAGTAAAAATGAAAAAAAGGAATTAAGGATTAGGGTTAGGGTTAGTTTTGTTATATACTAATCGGGTTCAGGTAACGGGTATCCGATCATCTAATTCCGAATCCGAGACGGGTAAAATTTTTCAAACCCGAATCCGCTCAAATCCATTTTGTAAAAACCCAAATCCGTCCTAATAGGGTTTGGGCGGATCGAGTACCCGTGAAAACCCGCCCGCCTGACATCCCTACTTGTGGCAGACTCCGTTACAAATCTATATCAAGTTTATTATTTCGTTGTACCTTGGGATGTATTAATTTTAATGTGGAATAGAAGGGCTCAATGCAAAGGAGTTCTCATTGGTATTCTTTTGCTTCTTGCATTGAATTATTAAAGTACAAAATTGATTATTACCTCAGCATGTATTTTAGTTGCTCAGTTCTCTTTAGCCTTCCGTTCCATTCCACTTTTGAGGAAGTGACCTCCCTATGCCGTGATAATCTGTTTTCCTAAATTCTGAACTATGAAGCACAAACCCAGACATGAAGCACATTTACAATGCAGACACTCCGAGAAAGCCTATTCTTAAAAATTGAGACACTAAATTAGGAAACATTAATAAAATATATATTTTGTTACATTTTATTTATGAAAAAAGTTGATCAAATTTAAATTATAAGATAGGATAAAAGATTGTATTCAATATAAATGTAATTTTCATTGATTTTATCATATATATATAAAATATTGAAGTATAGCATGTACTATTAAGCATACTATTAATGAAAGACATAAATAATATTATAACAAGAAAGAGAAATTGTATGGTGATCCCTTAACAAGTGATGTACTGGAATTCCCTCTGGTTGCACTCCTTAAAATAGGACCCTTGGTGCATCCATAAGGTTGCTCCATTTTGACTTGGAGGTGATGAGTTGAAGTCACAAAGATAAGCCTCTCTTGAAGTGGGACGAGCTGGGGACATTTAGCCCCAGTATGTGACAGCCTCATGCATTAGGATGTCATTGTCTTTTTTTGTAGAATACATCTCATGTCTAATGCAAGATATACAACTTTTTGTAGATTTGATGGTATATTGTGCAGCTGAACAATTCATCCTCTCTATTATCAAATTTAGTTTCTTGTATGAGATAATTGCGGTTTCCATTGCTTGACTACAAGTAAAAAAGTTGGTTGCCCTTGGGTTCAGACTTGGTGATTTGCCCTAGGCCAGTCTAAAAAACCTGCATGTCTGGTCTCATTTCTCTGATCTCCTGAATATCCTGATGGGTGCAGCAACACTTTTTTTTCCATAATTGAACATCACATGTCTGTTTAGTCTCTTGAATCTTTTACAAATAGTGGATTTGGGCAATAATGATTTGGAATTTTATTTGTTTTGAGTCGTATGTAATTAGGTCCCACAATTAGTATCTTTTATATTTGTTGCTAATGTTGATTTTGTCCCCTTTCTGAATTTAACTGTGTTCTTTTTCCTTCTGCACTTAGGTCAAGTTTTGCAGCCATTACCTTCTGCACCTTCTATAGTGGTAATGTATTCTGTTTGCTGTTGACGTATCATCTTGCAATGATTCAACTTCCTGAATGGGATTATATCTCTGCAGGGAACTTCTGGAAATCCAGAGAGTAGGGGATCTACTTCATCCTTTTCAGATAGCAGTGAGTCCGATCCCACATTCAAGTCATGCCCATCCAATCATTGTAACTCTTCCAGTCGCCGTTCTTTTTTCTCCAAACCAATCCACCCTTTATTTTTTCCTACCCAAGCTACTAGTGAAGCTTCTACAACCCCAGCTACTGGGTCTTTACGGTTTGATGCTGCTACCCTTCGAAGAGATAGCCGCCGTTTGACCAGTGCTAGCAGTAGCATAGATTTTTCAGATATTTCTGAACAATTTGAATCCGAAAATTTAGATCGATTATTTGAATCCGAAAATTTAGATCGATTGTGTATTTCATCTGATAGTTTTAAATGTGGATTATGTGAAAGGTTTCTTTCACAAAGATCCCCATGGAGTTCTCGGCAGATTGTAAGTGGAGACATGCCGGTTGCTGGAGTTCTTTCATGTTGTCATGTTTTTCATGCAGACTGTTTGGAGCAGACAACACCCACGGCACATAAAAACGACCCTCCTTGCCCTCTATGTGTCAGATCAGATGAGGAAAAATTCCCAGAGCTGCAAGTTTTTCCCAGGTTGAAGAATCGTTTCTCAAGTATTACACCATCTTCTGAGTTTGGACCATCTAGGCCCTGGGGCTTTGTGACAAAGGGGGATTCTGTTGAAGGAGCATTACATGCACCCCATCAGAATACCATGTTGCTGCTCAACAGGAACCGAATGAGAAAGAATCTTTTTTTGAAGGGGAACTCTGGAAAGGAATTTCCAGGAAAGCTGATGAAGAGTGGCTCGTATTCTTCACAGCTGCTGAATGGAAAGTCTGTTGATTTTGGAACAGTTGGTTGCTCAAATGCAACGGCTAATCCAAGTGTGAAGAGATGATATTATTGCTTAGCTGTCTGGATTGTGAGTGACGCCTTGCCTTCTCTTGTAGTTTCCTAATTGATTCGCTCATGTTAGCTGGATAGATGCCTGGCAGTTGGCAATGAGAATGGGCAACCAGGTGATTCTGTATAGTACTTTTATTCCAAATTTTTATTGAAATGTTAGAGCGGAAGCAATTTTATGTAGAATTTCATTCATATTTGCTGAAAGATGCACATTTTTTAATTTCATTGCTTGATTGCTTCTATGCTTGTTGCTAACAAATAGTGGTTGAATCCAGATCCGATCAGGGAAGACTAGAATGTGTTTTTGATCATGATGGATACTACTTTTGTCATGGTTATGATTCTCAAACTGGCTTCAACTGCCATCTGAGGTGCAGGCTTGCCCTTGCACGAACGATTTTGCCAGGCCTTAATTGATGGGTTCCTTGAACATCGCAAATTGGGTATCCTCAATCTGGCGTAGAGCATTTATCATTTAATCCAACTGTTGAACAGATGTACCCAACGTAGGGAAGAGTGAAAGAAAAAAACAAAAGCACATCCAAGAAACTATGATCTTGTCTTTAAAATTACTGAGATTTTTTCAGTTAGAGTAGCAACGGGTGGTCGAGCGTCAACGGAGTTAGATGTATATCGAAGACGATAGATTCCTTGTGAAAATTATGGCCTAGAGAAAACTGGAATTGGACAACAAGAGGCCTCGTTTTGCAGTCTGGGATCAATTTTTTGTTTTGCAAATTCTCGAGTTCTTACCAACTTGTAGAGCTCAAAGGTTTAAAGGCTACATGTTAAAATGAAAGGGCCTTCCTACTATTCCTCAAATGTGGTAAGCTGGTCCAATCAGGGTTAAGAACAGTGGGTTTATTTTTTATCTTCCTAAAATTCCTTGTCCTCGTATAACCTACTTAATCCTGGCTTTTGGGAGGAACAGTGCAAACTAGGGATGGCAAATATTACTCTATCCAAATTCCAAACCAATTATTATTTTTAATACCTAAGTCTATCTCAAATTTAATTAAATCTATCATATGTTAATTGATTTCATCTTAAATCTGATTAAAATTTATCATAAATTGTCAGATTTTGCCTCAAATTTAATTATTATTAATTGAATAATATTAAACTCTGTTTAATTTCATATATTTTAATTAATAATTTTTAATAAAAATATATATTTTACTGATAATTTTATTTTAAAAATTGATAATATTTCTACAAACTATTTAAAATTTATTTTTTAAATGAAAAAATATAAAAAATTATAAATATTAGTATGAAATATATATGTCATATTTAATTAATTAATTAATTATATATATAAATGAATTTAAGTAATAGATATTCAATATATAAAATTCAAGCCTATACGTACTACTATACTAGAAATTATAGAATACATCCGTGCCAATTAGAATTTTTTTGTATTTGGACATGTATATTAAAAAAAAATAAAAAAGGTAATTTCGTTTTTATTTTATTTTATTTTATTTTATTTTATTTTACTCTATGTTATAATATCATTATCTTACCATATATTACCGTTGCACTCTAAAATTACTCCCTGCTAAAGGGTTTACATCACAGCTTGAAAATAAAGTATAACTAATTTTCATATCCAATCTCCACAGCCACTCAAATTTCAGAAATTGGATCACTCAAATGATAGCTACCAAATAGCAAGTAGTAGGGGACTGTCCCCTCCCTTTTTGTCCAAAGTCATGTGCCATGTCTTCACAGACACAGACAACTGCACATTGTAGGCACAACATTACACAACTTGGATCTTCATTTATGCTCTATATTCTGCAAAAACCATGACCAAATATCACAACTGGGCCTAATTGGAACATGTCTATTCTTCCCTTACCACTACCCACGTTCTAGCTTAACCATTGTCATTATCTTTCAATTTTTGCCATTTTCTTCTGAAATTTGAGGAGGAAAGAAAAAAAAAAAGGTTTTGAAATACAATCATTATTATTTGCTTTCTCAATGAAAGTGATATTTATATGATTCTTTTTTAACGTGGGTTCTTTATTGCAGCCACAAGAGGTTGGGAAACAAGTGGGCAAAAATTTTAATTTGAAAAAAAAAAAAAAAACCAAAATTTCTAAACCTAACATTAAAGACTAAGGATTAGGATAGACAAGGAAAGGAAGAGTCTTGTTCACATATTTCTTGGTCTTTGTCAACTTCTTTTTTAACCTTATCAATAATTATTGTTACATTATCCATATTTAATCGAAATATCTAAAATATCATAAACTAAATCAACGCTAAATTTAGTATCACACTACATTATAATATAATTAAATTTTTTATTATACTTTAATATAAAATCTGATTTATTACATTAGATAATAATATACCATAATTTAATAGGTAATCTCTTTGTTAATAAATCATAATTCTTATAAAGACTAATAAAATATATGAAATTACAATGTTCCATACATATATTTCGATTAAGTTTTAAATAATTAAGAATTTCACTCAGAGGTGTTAAGTGATTTATAAGAGAATCGAAAATAAAAAAAAAATTAAATATTATTCGAAATTTAGAAAAATCAAGCGGGACATTGAATAGCCAAAAAGAATATGAGTCTACTTACGAAAAGTGAAAATGTAAACCGATCAATTTTAAATGAATGTATATTCTGTACGACAATTTTGAAAATAGAAATCGATAACACACCCACATATTTAGTAAGTTTAAGAGTACAAACAGGCTAAATCATCTTTAATATAGATGCATATGCAACAAAATAGCAGCTGATTAACAGTAGAATGCATAGAGAGAAGAACAAAGCTAAGGTACTAAGGTACTCTAAGAGGACAGTGAAATTGAAAATTCAACCTAGTAAAAAACACAAAAATTCAGTAGCTAGTGTAAAATAGAAAAAATAATAGACATGATCTTCCATGCATGTACTACAATATTATGGTGGTAATAAAACTAAGGCATGTGAGTTCCATGTGAAAGGAAGGGGTCCATATATACATATATGAACACTAGGCTTTATTACAGAGCAGAAGAAGGACAACACACGTAGAAATAGAAGGCTAAGGCTGCATGTGAAACAGCTCGCCAACTTTCAAAGCAATAAAAGCAATGTGTAATGAACACGACAGCAACCTAACTCCATTAACACAATTGGGCATTGTTGGGTTGCTTTGTTTCTGTTTAGTGCTTCTTCTTCACCTATGAATGGCCTTGTCTTCCATTGGAGTTATTACAGGATTCAGATAATCAAAATTAATTTAAGATTATTTTAGAAGGATTTTATTTATTTATTTATTTAATCAATTATTTCTTAAGTTGTATATATCTGGATTTCCTCCAAAATATTTAATATGCCAAAATTTTTATCTTCTCTCAACAAATCAATATAGTATCAAAGTAATAATTTTTTCTTTGTTCAAGTGTCTCTTTCTTCGGCTTTTCTCAAGTTTTTCTTTTCAGTTCTCTCACGCATATGCATTCTTCCCTTTTCTATTTTTTTTTTTTACCTTCTCTTCCAAACTCTAACTATGGCAGCAGAGTCATCTGCTAACCCTAAAGCATAAATCTAACAAATGATTACCTTATTAATCCATCCAATTCTTTTTTTTCTTTATCCAAATGAAAATTTGACACTAATTCTAGTGTTTTTAGTTCTTTCTAGATCAAACTATCACTCTTGGACTAGAGCGATGAAAATGGCATTACAGTCAAAGAACAAAATCAAATTCATTGAAGGTACTCTTAAAATGCCAGAAAAAGATGATTATGTTTGCGGCATGGGACAGATGCAATAATATGGTTCTCTCATGAATAACAAGATCTCTCTCTCAATCTATTACTCTAGGCATTATCTGGATCGACGTTGCGGCTGATGCATGACAAGGTATGCACGATCATTTTTTTCAAGTTGATATGTTTCGTATTTCTTATTTATAAGAAGATATTTATAGTTTTAAGCAAGGTAATTTATCTAGCATCGATTATTTTACTCACCTAAAAACTCTTTGAGATGAATTAGACAATTTTAGACAATGGTACTTTTAAAACTGTGAGCACTTATAAACAGAATGACTATATCATTCATTTCTTGAAAGGTTTCAATGATGTTTTTAGCAATGCTAGATCTCAAATAATAACGATGGATCCTTTGTCATGCATCAATAAGGCTCTCCCTTATGGTTCAATAGGAGAGACAACTTAATCTAGGGTTAATTCTTGAGCCTAAGACTCTTCTAGCCAAATCTCCCTAAGATTTTCACAAAAATCTTCTTATGGAAGAGGAACTCTCTCTTCTTTTAATAATGATGATAGACGATTTGCTTCTCAGTCTAATATTAAGGTTTGTACCTTCTGTGTTAGAATGAGACTGACGAATTGAGATCCAGCGGGTTGGTCAAATGCTGACACCTAGACAGTACATCAATTTGATGGGTTGATCATTGATCCGTGATTGGTTTGATGAGGGGTGGATGCCTTTGAGATTTCATATAGAACCCTCCATACTCGATTTGAAGAAGAGGACCTGCAAAATATGAAAAAATGGTCAGGGGTCCATCGGAAATGCCCCGGTGGAGACCCTCCGACTTTCAAGTTAGATCTAGAATTTTTATGAGTGTCGAAGTCACAAAAAATAACCTATTAAAAACCAACAAATATGAATTGTGTATAGGGAGAATAGAATCGAATATACAGGGAATTGACACTAAGAATTTCCAAACAATGACTAGAAAAATAAAAAATAAAAAAAATGGGAAATTTTGATGATGAGTTAAAATAAAGATTAAAACAATTAAAGAAAATGATAATCAAAAGAGAATAAAATCAACGTAAACAAGTTCTAGTTGTAGTGTAGGATCCATTTTAATTTGGAAATTGATAATAGAAATAAAAAGATATCTTTATTTATTCCAATAAATTAATTATAGTTATAAAAGATGTTCCGTTTAACCAATCTCGTATTAGATTTAAATTAATTAGAAAACATTCGCTAATTAACCCTAGCCAACAAATTACCCAAAGAACGTTTTTAGGATTTTATTTATCAGCTGTCTTAAGAATTAGAGAAATTTAATTCTAACCAACAAACCAAACTGCGTGGTGAGTTTAAACTAAATTATACAATTTCTTAGTGGGTTACACTAATTATTACATATTGTTGAATAACCTAAGCAATTACGATTTCAAGTATTCAAACAATATATCACTTTGAAATGATAAACAATGAGCTCTATTGATCAAATAACAAAACAATAATAATATTAAGAGATAAAATTGCATAAATATTGGAAAAATAAAAGAAAAACAATTAAGTTTAGATTTCACAAATTTCACCTCAACACCAACTAGAATAAAGAGTTTAATCACTCATGGCTTTAAAAGAAAATACAAAAGAGAAAAAAGAATTGAAAAATGAAGGCGGGATCGCTTGTGGATGTTGCGGCTGTCCTCAAAGCTGGGCTTATATAGGTGCTTAACTATAATAAAGTCCTTTTGAGACTAGAAATTCTTCTTTGCTTTAAATTAGGAATCCTTCCTTTAATATGTTTCTTCTAAGGTGATAACTCCTTGATTTGGGGAGGATATCGTGCTGCACTAAATGAGGGAAAGTCGAGTGGATCCCGCGGCTTTTAATGAGGAGACCTGGTCTTCTTAAATTCAAATTTAAAATTTTTTCGCTCACTGTCAGATTCTATACAGGTTGTTGAAATAGTTAACTCAGCCTGCAGGTCTAGGTAATTCTTGGCTTTTATGAAGTATGATCATCCTGATGGTTTGCCCAAATCGCTGGTTAAGTCAATCTTAGCGCTTTTAAACCACTTTTTATCAAATCTGCTTCTCTTTTGCTTTTTTGCGAAATATAACAAAAAATACAAAATTAATTAAAAAATATTCAAATCAATGCTAAGAACAATATGAAAAATATATTGAAATTATATGCGATCAAATATACCCCACACCTAACTTCTTACTTGTCCTCAAGCATAAGACAATTTAGACAATCAAAACCTTTTCTACTTGATCCTAATGTCCACTTAATTCACTACTCTAGACTCCTAAACTAAAGCATCACAGTGCTGCCAACATGCACTAAGGTTATCCCTCCCTTCTTTGTTTCTTTTCACTAACCGTGGCTCAAAGGTACTTTCCTCAAAAGAGAGATAATTAATATTTTCATTCATGCATAAATATTCTTTGGTTTGACTATGCAACTTTTAGCATAATCTGCCCTTACCACTTTAATATACATTCAACCTTAAGCACTTTATTCTTACTTGAAAAGTTATCAACCTTTTTACGCGAATGTGCATATTTGTGATACCCACTCACAGTTACTCAGTTGGTCGCATTGTTCAAATGGCTACTAGCTATGCTCATAGTCTTTGATCAATGGAGCAAGTTTTAATTTATGTTGTGTACTTTAAATTTCCTGCTTTTCTTTTCTTTTTTTTTTTTATATGATTTGACTATTGTGGTTTGGGTAAATCGAGGACCAATCATTGCATAGGCCATTTCTGTAACGACCACCGGCGCTAGGATCCAGATCGGCTTAAGGCCGCCGAGACCCATAGCAAGCCAAACATTCATACTGTAAACCTGTTTAATCCCATACATGATCAACAATTACATAAAAATTTTTAAAACTTTCTCATTTGGTCATTCATTCACTCATTCATTCATTCTTTCATTCATTCTATCATTCATTCATTCCTTCACCAAGCTTAACCTGTGTATGCACAAATCATAACATAAAACCTCGCACTAGAGTCCTCATCAAATACTCCAATGGGGTAACATAACATACATTAAGCTTGGCTTACAATAATCATCATTAAACATTTAAGATCATGTACTAGAAAGGGATTAACATCATACTATGGTCAAGCACAACTCTAAACTTCCATAAGCATCAATACATTACATTTCTATACTATAATTTCATATTACATCATATTCATGTCCACATCTAACTATTACATAAAACATGACTCTACTCCTGCTGTAACAGCCCGGAAACCGAACTGCCACCGGCACTAGGATCCAGATCGACTTAAGGTCGCCGGGACCCGTAGTAAGCCTGCTCTCCTGTCTGTATACCTGTGAAATCCCATACATGATCATACATTTGCTGTAAAAACATAAAACTTTTCTTTATTCCAAGGCTTAACCTGTGCATGCACTCTCTCTGTGCTCTACTAATCCCTACTAGAGTTCCTCATGGCTCTAGGCGGATCAACTCATAATGTTAAGCCTGGTTTTGCTCAGAAACATACAACAATAACGAAACATACATAAACTGATCATGTGACTCCACAAAGGGATTACAAGGCTTATAACTCAAGCACCATTCTATACATTGTCCATACACTGTACATAAACATTATCTCTATACATATACATGTCCACACTAGCTATTACAAAACTCTGTACTCTTCCTGTACCCTGCTGAGTTCTCTCTGACCTCTGAACCTGCACAACTGGAGTTAGGGGAGAGGGATGAGCTACGATAGCCCAGTGAGTAGAATAGGCAAATACATGTGATAAAACATA
This sequence comes from Manihot esculenta, assembly GCF_001659605.2. Taxonomy (NCBI): domain Eukaryota; kingdom Viridiplantae; phylum Streptophyta; class Magnoliopsida; order Malpighiales; family Euphorbiaceae; genus Manihot; species Manihot esculenta. The sequence goes on along the minus strand of NC_035165.2, from coordinate 9,778,673 downwards.
TTCTCATGGAATGCAACACATAATCACATAACCTCGGCCGGACGGATCAAAACTCCCTCTATCTCATCTGGGGTACCTAAGTACCATGTGCCTGGTCCCCGTAGGGCTGTTCCAGGTCTTTGTGTTGTGCCTGGTCCCCGTAGGGCTGTTCCAGGTCTTTCCTCTGAGGGCTAATGAATCCTCACGAAGTCCGTGCCGTCTCACATAAGCAATGTACAAGGAGCAATGCCAAGTACAAGGATAAATGCAATGCATCATCTTGGTGTACACTAATGCACTCACCCTATAGCATATTCATGATGCATGAAGCATGAGAAAATAGTAGTTGTCATATTAAAACATTAAGTTAAATTCCACTCACCTTTAGTTATCTCTGAACTGACTCTGCAGGTTCTGACACTGGACTCACTGCTGACTTCCCTGATTCCTCTGGTCCGTACCTACACAGGTGGACTCAAATGAGGGACTAAACTCACTCAAGAACATCTCTAAGAAACTCCCCAAAACCCCTCTAAACGATCCTAAAACCAACACATAAAACATGCAAAAGAAAGCTGGACAGGGCACCTTCGGCGGCAGGTTCGGCAGCCGAAACCCCACTCCAGAGACGAAACTCATGCATGTTCGGCGGCACCTTCGGCAGCCGAAGGTCTCGTCCAGAGACGAAACTCACACACTTTCGGCGGCCGAACTCCCTCTTTCGGCGGCCGAACTCCCTCTTTCGGCGGCCGAAAGTCCCTTTCTAAACCGAAAGCCTAGCTTTCGGGGGCAACCTTTGGCAGCCGAACTGCCTCCACAAAGGGTTCGGCGGCCGAACCTTCCTTCGGCGGCCGAACCTGGTTTTGCCCGAAGGACAGAACCCTGCTCTGTTTCATGCAAACTTTGCCCAAAAACCTACAAACATGCATATCAACTACTCCCAACTAGCATATACTCATATATATGCACAAAGGGGTCTAAAACTACCCTAAAACCCCAAACAAACATAGCACATAACACTTCAACATGCTGAAACACCACAAAGCACCAAAAACCTCACCTAAACCTAAACATGCAAACTACCCATACAAACTTCATAAAACCTTTCAAAACCATCAAAGAAGCTCAGGATCTTCACTTACCTCTTAAGAACTTGAGGATGAAGGATCCTAACGTGGAGATATGAAGAAAAGCTCTTCCAAAGCTCCAAACTTCAAAACTTGCTTCTTTTGCTCAAAACCTTCATAAATCACCAAAACTCTTAAAACTCTTGAAAGATTTGATGAAAATCATGGAAAACATGAAAGTCAACGTAGGAGAGGCTGAAACTCACCTCTGGCTGCAAGTGGAGGAGAAATACCCTCCTTCCACCGACCCTTGGCCCTTTTATAGGTGGCTGGCCAGACCACCTTCGGCAGCCGAACGTGAAGCCGCAACCATGCAATGTTCGGCGGCCGAAAGTGACCTTCGGCGGCCGAACCTTTGCATTTCTCCCTTGTTGCTTTTCTTTCAAAACTCAAGTCTTTTCACACTTCAAAACATGAAAACAAGTGAAAATACCTTGGAAAACATATGCATTACCCTTCTCGAGGGTTCCGACACCCGAGATTCCATCGGACTACAGGAATGCCGATGCCGGACTCGAGCCGGGTATTACATTCTCCCCCCCTTAAGAACATTCGTCCCCGAATGTCCCTAACACAACATAAACACATAGAAAAGGGGAAACACTAACCTCAAAACAAATATGGGTATTGCTGGAGCATGGACTCCCGAGTCTCCCAAGTGCACTCTTCTAGGTTGTGGTGGTTCCACAGTACTTTCACCATTGGTATCTCCTTGTTTCTCAGCTTTCTGATCTGGGTGTCAAGGATCCGCACTGGCTGCTCTACATAGGTACCTCCGGTTCACTAAGAACCTTCTCTGGATCTGACACAAACCTTCTCAACATAGAAACATGGAATACCGGGTGAATTCTTTCCATAGAAGCTGGTAAATCTAGCTTATACGACACAGGCCCGATCTTCTGCAAGATCTCAAAGGGACCAATGTACCGTGGGGCTAGTTTACCCTTCTTTCCAAACCGAACCACTCCCTTCATCGGAGACACCTTAAGCAATACCATATCCCCCTCCTGGAACTCTATCTGCTTCCTACGGATGTCTGCATAGCTTTTCTGTCTGCTTACAGCTGTTCTGATTCTCTCTCTAATGATAGGTACTAATTTGCTGGTTATCTCAACTAACTCTGGCCCTGCAAGAGTTTTCTCTCCTACCTCTTCCCAGCAAACAGGTGTTCGGCACTTCCTCCCATACAAAGCTTCATAAGGAGCCATCCCTATGCTAGCATGATGGCTGTTGTTATAGGCAAACTCCACCAGAGGTAGATGCTGCCTCCATGAACCTCCAAAGTCTAACACACACATTCTTAGCATATCTTCAATGGTCTGGATGGTTCTCTCTGACTGACCGTCTGTCTGTGGATGGAAAGCAGTGCTGAAATCCAACCGTGTGCCCATTTCATTTTGCAGACTCCGCCAAAACCTGGAGGTGAACTGAGGTCCTCGATCTGATACTATCGACACTGGAACTCCATGCAACCTGACTATCTCGTCTACATACACCTGCGCCAACTTGTCCACAGAGTAGTTACTCCTGACGGGAATGAAGTGAGCAGATTTAGTAAGTCTATCCACAATCACCCATATGGAGTCTAGTCTGTTAGACGTCGCCGGTAATCCCACTACAAAATCCATCGCTATGTTTTCCCATTTCCATTCTGGAATCGGCAGTGGGTTAAGCATTCCAGCCGGCTTTTGGTGCTCTAGCTTCACTCTTTGACATGTCTCGCAGGCTGACATGAACTGTGCCACTTCTCTCTTCATTGCCGGCCACCAATACACCCTTCTCAGATCTTGATACATCTTGGTGGCTCCTGGGTGAATGCTATACCGCGTATTATGAGCTTCCCTCATAATGTCGGCCTTCAAACTATTATCATCTGGTACACATAACCTCTTACCGTGCCAAAGAATCCCCTCACCGTCAAATCTGAACTCTGCACTGTTGCCCGACTGAACAGTCCTGGCAATCTTCACTAACTCGGGGTCTTCGTGCTGTTTCAGAGCCACTTGCTCTAGAAACACTGGTGTCACTCTCATCTGTGCGAGCAAAGCACCTGTACCAGATAACTGCAACTGTAACCCTTCTTCCACCAGCTTGTAGAAATCCTTCACCACCGGTCTTCTCTCTACTACAATGTGGGATAAACTGCCAAGTGACTTTCGGCTTAAGGCATCAGCTACAACATTAGCCTTGCCCGGATGATACTGGATCTTACAATCGTAATCACTGAGCAATTCTACCCACCGTCTCTGCCTCAAGTTTAAATCTTTCTGACTTAAGATGTGCTGCAGGCTCTTATGATCCGTATAGATCTCACATTTTACCCCATAGAGGTAATGCCTCCACATCTTAAGTGCAAAGATAACAACTGCCATCTCAAGATCGTGTGTCGGGTAATTCAGCTCGTGCTTCTTCAGCTGTCTAGAAGCATAAGCTATCACTTTGTCCTTCTGCATCAACACACAACCTAATCCCACTCGGGATGCATCACAGAACACTGTGAAATCTTCATCACTAATCGGCAGAGCTAACACCGGTGCTGAAGTTAACCGTCTCTTCAACTCTGTAAAACTCTCCTCACATTCCTCTGACCACACAAACTTCTGATGTTTTCTAGTCAGTATGGTCATAGGAGCAGCTATCTTCGAGAAGTCCTGCACGAATCTCCGATAGTAGCCTGCCAAACCCAGAAAACTCTTGATCTCTGTCACTGTAGTGGGTGTAGGCCAGTTGGCTACTGCCTCTACCTTTTTGGGATCTACTGATATACCGTCCTCTGATACAACATGTCCCAAAAAGGAAATGCTCCTTAGCCAGAACTCGCACTTGGAGAACTTGGCATACAAGCCATGTTCCTTCAAGGTTTGCAGCACTATCCGCAGATGCTGGGTATGGTCCTCTGCATTCCTGGAGTACACCAAGATATCATCAATAAAGACGATCACAAAACGATCCAAGTACTCCCGGAAAACCCTGTTCATGAGATCCATGAATGCTGCAGGGGCGTTCGTCAACCCGAACGGCATCACAAGGAACTCATAATGCCCATATCTGGTTCTGAAAGCAGTCTTGGATACATCTCCTTCCCTGATCTTCAACTGATGGTATCCGGATCTCAGATCTATTTTAGAAAAACAACTTGCTCCTGCCAGCTGGTCGAATAGATCATCGATCTTGGGTAACGGATAATTATTTTTGATAGTGACTTTGTTCAACTGTCTATAGTCGACACAAAGTCTCAGAGGTCCATCCTTCTTTCTGACAAATAATACTGGAGCACCCCAGGGTGAGGTACTCGGGCGGATGAAACCCTTAGCTACCAAATCCTGTAACTGTTCTTTCAACTCTCGCAACTCTGCTGGTGCCATCCTGTAGGGAGGAATAGAGATCGGTCTAGCATTGGGCATCAACTCAATCTCGAACTCTATTTCCCTATCTGGTGGCAATCCTGGAAGCTCTTCAGGAAACAAATCTAGGAAGTCTCTGACAACTGGTACTGAGGATGGTTCCCTAACCTGACTGTCTAGCTCTCTCACATAAGCTAGGAACCCCTGACACCCCTTCCTTAACATCCTACGAGCCTGGAGGGCTGATATCAAACCCCTAGGTGTCCCTCTCCTGTCTCCTCTGAAGACACACTCTGACCCATCCTGGTCTCTGACACTGACTACTTTGTCTCTACAGTTCAGGGTAGCATCATACGTAGATAACCAGTCCATCCCTAGAATGACATCAAAATCTGTCAACTCTAGAACCACCAGGTCAGCTGGAAGGTATCTACCCTCTATGCACACTGGACTGAACCGACAGACTAACTCTGCCAAAGATGGATCACATTTGGGTCCACTGACCCATAGAGGACACTCTAACTCAGACACTATCAGACCCAACCTCTCTGCAGCTCTAGAAGAAATGAAAGAGTGAGAAGCACCGGGGTCCATTAAAGCATACACCTCTGAACACCCAATGATGAGATTACCTGACACCACCGTGTTCGACGTGTCTGCCTCCTGCTGAGTCAGGGTGAAAATCCGTGTTGGGGCTGACGGACCTGCACCTCGGGAACCCATCCCTGATGAAGAGGCTGCCCCTCTTCCTCTTCCTCTGCCACTGCTTGGTGGAATGGCTGAAGCTACGGGCTGGACTACACTGCCCGCACTCATCTGCTGGGATGGTGCAACTAAAGTCGCATGAGGACATTCCCGTGCATAATGTCCCTCCTGCCCACATCTATAGCAGGCTGTGGATCCCAACTGACAAGCTCCTCTATGCTGTTTGCCACACCTCTTGCACACTGGAAACTCTGCGCCAGAACTGGAGCCACTACTCATTCCCAGACCCGACTTAAGCCTGTTCCAAAACTTGCCTCTCTTTCCTCTGAATTTCTCCCATCTCTTTTTACTTGCACTTGCTGTACTCTGTGAGGAGGAACCTGGTTTAACACCAGAAGACTGTGCCTTAACTACACCTTGACTTATGGCACTGGCCTCCATCTTTCTAGCAGCATCCACAATAGAGTGGAAACTTTCCTTCTCCGCATGAAGAATCAAAGAGAAATACCTAGGATGAAGCCTTGTGGCATATCTCTTTGCCTTCTTCTGATCTGTATCATATGCCTGACCGACATATGGCAACAATTCCAGGAACTTATCTGTATAGTCATCAACACTCATCTCCTCCGTCTGTCGCAACTGTTCAAACTCCACAACTTTTAGTTCCCTGGAACTGTCAGGAAAAGCCCATCCAGCAAATTCGTTGGCGAACTCTTCCCATGTCATACTCTCAAGTCTCGGGTCCACATAGTTCTTGAACCATTCTCTAGCTTTCTTACACTTTAAAGTGAACCCTGCCATCTCAATGGCTCTACCATCATCAGCTCCCAACTCACTTGTTATCATTCTAACTGCACTGAGATACTCAAAGGGATCATCTCCTGTATTGAATTTCGGAGCATCCAACTTTAAGTACTCGGTCATCTTCACCTTACTTCCCCCTGAAGAACTGGGTTGCTGTGCTTCCACAACAGGGGCTACTGGTTCAGGAGGTGGTGGTGGAGGAACTGGTTCCCTCACTTCAGGCTGTACTGGACTTGGATGAACAGGTGGGGGTGGATACATGTGATATGGTGGATAAAAGGAAGGATAAGGCATATAGGGCATGTAGGGTGGATATGGGGCAAAGCTGGAGTAATCCGACGTGCCTCCCATCGGATACTCTGGGCCCTGTGGAAAGGGTGGATAGCCAAACCCCGAGGCCTGCATGCCTCCCTGGGATTCCCCCATACCTTCTTCTGACCTTCCTACACTCATGCGTACATCTCTACTCTGATCCTCTTCCATCACACCTCTTTCTTCTACTGACCTTCCCCCTCTACTTACTCCTCTCCTGCTCTCGTCAGAAGACCTTCTAGGGTCTCGTGACGTTCCTTCCCTGCTTGACCTATGCGATCTTGCCCTTGGCAAGGCAGGTGGACGAGCAGCTGTACCCTCACTTACAGGTGGGACTCCGGTCAATCTCGCGGATCGACGAGTTCCTCGCATCTTCACGTTCTGGAAAACAACATCACATAACACATCAGCAACACATCAAAAACATGCACATGCATAACTCATGGCATTGTACATCAACATATAGCGACAGGACTGACATCCTATCCTAGTGGACATGTTTTTCCTATGGTGCTTGACCTGATAAACCTCTCTATGAGCCCAACTCTCTCTCTATAGGTCCGACCATGTGAACCTAGGGCTCTGATACCAATCTGTAACAGCCCGGAAACCGAACTGCCACCGGCACTAGGATCCAGATCGACTTAAGGTCGCCGGGACCCGTAGTAAGCCTGCTCTCCTGTCTGTATACCTGTGAAATCCCATACATGATCATACATTTACTGTAAAAACATAAAACTTTTCTTTATTCCAAGGCTTAACCTGTGCATGCACTCTCTCTGTGCTCTACTAATCCCTACTAGAGTTCCTCATGGCTCTAGGCGGATCAACTCATAATGTTAAGCCTGGTTTTGCTCAGAAACATACAACAATAACGAAACATACATAAACTGATCATGTGACTCCACAAAGGGATTACAAGGCTTATAACTCAAGCACCATTCTATACATTGTCCATACACTGTACATAAACATTATCTCTATACATATACATGTCCACACTAGCTATTACAAAACTCTGTACTCTTCCTGTACCCTGCTGAGTTCTCTCTGACCTCTGAACCTGCACAACTGGAGTTAGGGGAGAGGGATGAGCTACGATAGCCCAGTGAGTAGAATAGGCAAATACATGTGATAAAACATGTTCTCATGGAATGCAACACATAATCACATAACCTCGGCCGGACGGATCAAAACTCCCTCTATCTCATCTGGGGTACCTAAGTACCATGTGCCTGGTCCCCGTAGGGCTGTTCCAGGTCTTTGTGTTGTGCCTGGTCCCCGTAGGGCTGTTCCAGGTCTTTCCTCTGAGGGCTAATGAATCCTCACGAAGTCCGTGCCGTCTCACATAAGCAATGTACAAGGAGCAATGCCAAGTACAAGGATAAATGCAATGCATCATCTTGGTGTACACTAATGCACTCACCCTATAGCATATTCATGATGCATGAAGCATGAGAAAATAGTAGTTGTCATATTAAAACATTAAGTTAAATTCCACTCACCTTTAGTTATCTCTGAACTGACTCTGCAGGTTCTGACACTGGACTCACTGCTGACTTCCCTGATTCCTCTGGTCCGTACCTACACAGGTGGACTCAAATGAGGGACTAAACTCACTCAAGAACATCTCTAAGAAACTCCCCAAAACCCCTCTAAACGATCCTAAAACCAACACATAAAACATGCAAAAGAAAGCTGGACAGGGCACCTTCGGCGGCAGGTTCGACGGCCGAAACCCCACTCCAGAGACGAAACTCATGCATGTTCGGCGGCACCTTCGGCAGCCGAAGGTCTCGTCCAGAGACGAAACTCACACACTTTCGGCGGCCGAACTCCCTCTTTCGGCGGCCGAAAGTCCCTTTCTAAACCGAAAGCCTAGCTTTCGGGGGCAACCTTTGGCAGCTGAACTGCCTCCACAAAGGGTTCGGCGGCCGAACCTTCCTTCGGCGGCCGAACCTGGTTTTGCCCGAAGGACAGAACCCTGCTCTGTTTCATGCAAACTTTGCCCAAAAACCTACAAACATGCATATCAACTACTCCCAACTAGCATATACTCATATATATGCACAAAGGGGTCTAAAACTACCCTAAAACCCCAAACAAACATAGCACATAACACTTCAACATGCTGAAACACCACAAAGCACCAAAAACCTCACCTAAACCTAAACATGCAAACTACCCATACAAACTTCATAAAACCTTTCAAAACCATCAAAGAAGCTCAGGATCTTCACTTACCTCTTAAGAACTTGAGGATGAAGGATCCTAACGTGGAGATATGAAGAAAAGCTCTTCCAAAGCTCCAAACTTCAAAACTTGCTTCTTTTGCTCAAAACCTTCATAAATCACCAAAACTCTTAAAACTCTTGAAAGATTTGATGAAAATCATGGAAAACATGAAAGTCAACGTAGGAGAGGCTGAAACTCACCTCTGGCTGCAAGTGGAGGAGAAATACCCTCCTTCCACCGACCCTTGGCCCTTTTATAGGTGGCTGGCCAGACCACCTTCGGCAGCCGAACGTGAAGCCGCAACCATGCAATGTTCGGCGGCCGAAAGTGACCTTCGGCGGCCGAACCTTTGCATTTCTCCCTTGTTGCTTTTCTTTCAAAACTCAAGTCTTTTCACACTTCAAAACATGAAAACAAGTGAAAATACCTTGGAAAACATATGCATTACCCTTCTCGAGGGTTCCGACACCCGAGATTCCATCGGACTACAGGAATGCCGATGCCGGACTCGAGCCGGGTATTACACCTGCTGACCTCCCGGTCTACCCTGTACCTGCAAATCTGGGGGTTAAGGGAGAGGGGTGAGCTATAAAGCCCAGTGAGCAGAATAATAACATATTCAATTTAAATTTCATGCTTTCATGAAATGCAATACCGCACAAACAAATCACATCAAGGATGGACTTGTCACCAATAGTCCTCTACATAGTCCAATCGTGCCAGGGGCGTAGAATGGGCCTCACTGGTCTTTCTCTTAATATAACATAATATAACATAACATTCCATAGTGCCAAGGGCGTAGAATGGGCCTCACTGGTCTTTCTCTTAACATAGTGCCAGGGGCGTAGAATGGGCCTCACTGGCTATCCATACCGTATCATCATTATACCATAACATACGAGGACTAAAGGATCATTCAACATCCATCCGCATCATCATCAAGTTATGGAATGCAACATATTCGTGAATTCTAATGCAAACAACCTAGTATATCTCATGGCATACGTGATGCATGTATCATGCTCAAAATTTATTTATTTGTTTTGAAACGTAAAGAGTTATTCCACTCACCTCTGGCTGAAGCTCTAATGACTCTGAAGCAGCTATCTCACTGCTGAGGTCCTCGGTTCCTCGGGTCCGAACCTACACAGGTGGACTCAAATGAGGGACCAAACATCCATGAACATGACTCTAAAATACTCTCCAAAAACCCCCTAAAACATCTTAAAACAATCACATAAATCATGCAAAGGAAGGCTGAACAGGGCACTTTCGGCGGTAGGTTCGGCGGCCGAAAGTCCCTCCAGAGCCGAAAGTCATGCACCTTCGGCGGCACTTTCGGCGGCCGAAGGTTCCCTCCAGAAACGAAACTCATGCATGTTCGGCGGCAGCTTCGGCGGCCGAAACTCCCTTCCAGAGCCGAAAGTCCACTTTCGGGGGCAGGGTTCGGCAGCCAAAAGTTGGCCTCCACAGGCAGGTTCGGCGGCCGAAAGTCCCTTCGGCTGCCGAACCTGAGTTCTTCCAAAGGGCAGAACTCAGCCTTTTTCATGCACAAATGCCTCCCAATCCATTCAATCATGCATTTACCTAGTCTACAACATGCAAACTCAAGGCAACAAGCACATAGGGGTCTCAAACTAACTTAAACCCCAACCAAAACACATCAAACAACCCACATTGCTCAAAAACTCAACATAAACCCATAAAACCAACAATAACCTAAACATGCATTTCTACCCCACAAAACTCATAAAACTTGTTTAAAACATACTAGAATGGCAAGATCGAAGCTTACCTCTTGAAGATCTAGAGGAGAAACGATCCTAACTTGGAGATGGGGGAGATCTCAACTCTTTGGTCTCCAAGCTCCAAAACTTGCTCTTTTGCTCAAAAATCTTCAAATCAAGATAAAACTCGTTAAAACTCTAAAGACCGGAGGAAAAACATCAAAAACAAACCATGGGAGAGCAGGGACTCACCGTGGCCGAAAATGGGGAGAAAACTCGCCCGTTTCGGCCATGGAGCCCTTTTATAGGGGCTGCCAGACCACCTTTCGGCAGCCTAAAGTGCCTCCAAAACTCATGCAAGTTCGGCGGCCGAACATGAGGTTCGGCGGCCGAACATGAGGTTCGGCGGCCGAACCTTTGAAACTTTCGGAAGCCTAACTTGCCCCCCTAAACTATCCAATATTCGGCGGCCGAACTTGAGGTTCGGCGGCCGAACCTGAAAATGCCTCCTTGGTCTTTTTCATTCAAAACTCAATTTCCTTTCTTGCTTAAAACTATAAAATACATTAAAACATTTTATGAAAATATGGTTTTACCCTTTTAGAGTTTTTCGACATCCGAGATTCCACCAGACGGTAGGAATTCCGATATCGGAGTCTAGCCGGGTATTACAATTTCTATCACACACAATTTTCAGATTTGCTCATCTCTCTCTTAATTAATGATAGCCATTTAAACCACGGTAAGCAAAAAAATTCAAATAAAAAGAGACTCCCAAAAATTAATGCAACCCACTCTAACTGATTCAATAAAGATTTAAAGGGTGAGCAAACAAATGGTGTAACGACCCGAAAATCGGACCGCTACCGGCGCTAGGATCCAGAGCGACATAAGGTCGTCGGGACCCGTAGCAAGCCTTACATTCATCCTGTATACCTGTTAAATCCCATACATGATCATACAATTACATAAAAATTTAAACTTTTCTTTCATTTACCAAGCTGACCCTGTGCATGCACAACTCATAATCATAAACCCCACACTGGAGCCCTCATCAAATGCTCCAATGGGGTAACATACCATACATTTAGCTTGGTTTACATAAACAGTGATAAAACATTTTATAGACCATGTACAAAGGGATTACATACAAACTAGGATCAAGTACAACTCTAAACCTCAATAAACATCATTACATTACATGACTGCTCGATACTATTCATTACATCATTCTCATGTCCACATCTAGCTATTACATAAAACATGACTTCTTATTCTTGCTGACCTCCTGATTCTATCCCGTACCTGCAACCTGGGGATTAAGGGAATGGGGTGAGCTACTAGAGCCCAGTGAGTAGAATAATAAAATATTATATTAAAATTCATGCTTTCATGGAATGCATCACATCACAAACAAATCACATTAAGGATGGACTTGTCACCAAGAGTCCTCTACATAATCCAATCATGCCAGGGGCGTAGTGCAGGCCACACCTGGTCTTTCTCTTACACATAACATATCATACATATCCTATCGTGCCAGGGGCGTAGTGCAGGCCACACCCGGACTTTTTCTTACATTGTGCCAGGGGCGTAATGCAGGCCACACCTGGACTTCCATATCATATCATATCATATCTCATCATATTGAGGACTAATGGGTCATCCAACATCCATCCACATCAATACCAAGATATGCAATGCATCATATTCGTGAATTCTAATGCAACAACCTAATATATCTCATGGCATTTGTGATGAATGAACATGCTCAAAACTGATTTATTTACTTTGAAACATAAGAGTTATTCTACTCACCTCAGGCTAGCTCTAAAAAGACTCGGAAGCAGCTATCTCACTGCTGGGGTGTAATACCCGGCTAGACTCCGGTATCGGAATTCCTACCGTCCGGTGGAATTCAGATGTCGGAGACCTCTAGAAGGGTAAAATCATGTTTTCATAAAATGTTTCCATGTATTTAATGATTTTAAGTAAAAAAAAGGAAAATGAGTTTTAAATGAAAAAGACCAAGGAGACATTTCCAGGTTCGGCCGCCGAACATTGGATGGTTTTGGAGGGCAAGTTAGGCTTTCGAAAGTTTCAAAGGTTCGGCCGCCGAACATACATGAGATGTGGGGGCACGTTCGGCTGCCGAAAGGTGGTCTGGCAGCCCCTATATAAGAGCTCCATAGCCGAAACGGGCGAGGTTTTCTCCCCATTTTCGGCCACGGTGAGTTCATGCTCTCCTAAGGTTGTTTCCAATGTTTTTCCTTCCGATCTTTCATGTTTTAACAATTTTTATGTCGATTTGAAGGTATTTGAGCAAAAGAGCAAGTTTTTGAGCTTGGAGACCCAATGAGTTAAATCTCTCCCAACTCCAAGTTAGATCGCCTTTACTCTCGATCTTCAAGAGGTAAGAGTCGATCTCTAGCTTATAATGTGTTTTAAGCAAGTTTTATGCAAGTTCATGGGGTAAAAATGCATGTATAGGTTGATATGGAGTTTATGGGTTCAATGTGGGTTATATATGCTTATATGATATGATGATATTGAGGTTTAGAAGTGTGCTTGACCATAGTATGTTAGTAATCCCTTTCTATTACATGATCTCAGATGTTATGGATGTTTATGTTAACCAAACTTAATGCATGATTATGTCACCCCATTGGAGCATTGATGAGGACTCCAAGGCGGGTTTAATGTTAATGTCTATGTATAGTGCATGTACAGGTTAAGTTTGGTTTATGAATGAAAAAGGAAAAAGTTTAAATTTTTATGTATGTGTTGATCATGTATGGGATTAAATAGGTATTCAGGATGAATGTTTGGCTTGCTACGGGTCCCGACGGCCTTAAGCCGATCTGGATCCTAGCGCCGGTAGCGGTCCGGTTTTCGGGTCGTTACAGAGTAGTATCAGAGCCCTAGGTTCATATGGTTGGACCTAGAGTGTCGGGCTCATAGATGTTCTAGGAGGTCAAGCACAATAGGAAAGATCATGTCCACTAGGATAGGATGTTGAGTCCTGTCTTGTATGATGATGTGAAATGCCATGATAATATGCATGTGCATTACTGCTATGATATATATGCTATGTATGTGATGCAGGTTCATGTGTTTCCACATGAACCATATGATGCTGATGTTCTATGTGTTATGTACTGTTTTTCAGAAAACAGGATGAGAGGAACTCGTCGATCTGCACGATTGACTGGAGTACCACCCCAAGATGAGGGCACTGATGTCCGTCCTCCTGCATTGCCTAGGGCAATGTCATGTAGATCAAGCAGAGAAAGAGTGTCAAGGGACCCTAGAAGGTCTTTTGATGCTAGCAGAAGGGGGACAGATAGAGGAGGAAGTTCTTCAGATGTGAGGGAGGTTATGGAAGAGGATCAGAGGAGGGATGGAAATCTGGATGTCAGTATGTCGGAAGAAGGGACAGGGGAGTCTCAAGGAGGCGCTCAGGCCTCGGGGTATGGTTTTCCACCCCATTATCCGCCCTTCCCATAGGGTTCAGGATATCCGATGGGGGGCACATCGGATTACTCCAGCTTTAACCCCTACCCTACCTACATGCCTTATCCACCTTTCTATCCACCTTACCCACAGTACCCAACTTATCCACCCTCACCCTTCTATCCTAACCCAGCAAACCCCACTTCGGGGAATGCTGCACCCCCACCTCCACCACCTACAGAACCAGCAAACCCAGTTGCTCAACCTTCTAGACCTAGCTCAGCCGGTGGGAGCAAGGTGAAAATGACAGATTACCTCAAGTTGGATGCTCCCAAATACAAATCAGGGGATGATCCCTTTGAGTACCTGAGAGTAGTAAAGATGATAACTGATGAGCTAGGGGCAGATGACAGTAGGGCCATCCAGATGGCAGGGTTCACTTTAAAGTGCAAGAAGGTACGGGAATGGTTCAAGTGTTATGTGGACCCAAGACTAGACAGCATGTCATGGGAGGAATTTGCTAACGAGTTTGCTGGATGGGCTTTTCCAGACAGTTCCAAAGAACTGAAGATGATTGAATTTGAGCAGCTGAGGCAGACAGAACACATGGGTGTAGAGGAGTACACGGATAAATTCTTGGAGCTATTGCCTTTTGCAGGGCAAGCTCTAGATACAGATGCGAAGAAAGCCAAGAGATACGTCATGAAACTGCATTCTAGGTACTCCTCATTGATTCAGTCAGTTGAGAGGGAAAGCTTCCACACTGTGGTGGATATGGCTCGAAGGATGGAGGCTAGTGCTATAATTGAGGGGTCAGTGAAGCAGTCAGTGACCCAGTCTTCAGGGGTTAAGACCCCAGGCAGAGGAGGGCTAGGTCCCTCTTCTCAGAGCTCAAGTAGCAAGAAGTGGAGTAACACCACCAAGAAGCCGAAGAAGAACAAGTTCTGGAGTAAGTTGAAATCCGGTCTGGGATTCGGCAGTGGCTCGAGCTCAGGCTCAGATGGTACAGAATGCCTAAGGTGTGGGAAGCCACACAAGGGAGTGTGTCGGGCTGGGACTAATGCATGCTTCAGATGTGGACAGGAGGGACACATGGCTCGGGAGTGTCCTAGAGCACCTTTTATGGGCCAGCCCCAGCAGACAGCTTCGGGTAGTGTAGCACAGCCAGCAGCTCTAGCCACAACTTAGGGTAGTGGCAGAGGTAGAGGGAGAGGGACAACCTCTTCTTCTGGTTCCCGGGGTGAAGGTCCATCAGCTCCAGCCAGGATCTTCACCATGACACAGCAGGAGGCTAACACATCCAACACCGTGGTGTCAGGTAATCTCATCATTGGGTGTTCTGATGTGTATGCTTTAATGGACCCGGGTGCATCTCATTCTTTCATTGCTCCGAGGGCCGTCGAGAGGTTGGGATTGATGGTCTCTGGGTTAGAGTGTCCCCTATGGGTCAGTGGACCCAAGTGTGACCCGTCAGTGGCAGAGTCAGTCTGCCAGTGTAGTCCAGTTTTTGTGGAGGGAAGATGCCTGTCCGCCGACCTTGTGGTTCTAGATTTGACAGATTTTGACGTCATTCTAGGGATGGATTGGCTATCTACCCATGGTGCTACCTTGGATTGCAGAGACAAGGTAGTCAGGTTCAGATGTCAGGATGGGTCTGAGGTTGTCTTCAGAGGAGACAGGGGGAGTACACCTAGACATTTGATATCAGCCCTACAGGCTCGTAGGCTGCTCAGGAGAGGTTGTCAGGATTTTCTAGCTCATGTGAAAGAGCTAGATAGTCAGGTCAGGGAACCAGCCTCAGTGCCAGTGGTTAGAGAGTTCTTAGATGTTTTCCCAGACGAGCTGCCAGGTTTACCACCTGCTAGGGAGATAGAGTTTGAAATTGAATTGATGCCTGGAACTAGACCCATCTCTATCCCTCCCTACAGGATGGCACCAGCAGAATTGAAAGAGTTAAAAGAGCAGTTGCAAGAGCTGGTAGATAGGGGTTTCATCCGACCGAGTACCTCACCTTGGGGTGCTCCAGTGCTATTTGTGAAAAAGAAGGATGGATCCCTTAGACTTTGTATCGACTACAGGCAGTTGAACAAGGTCACTACCAAGAATAAGTACCCGTTGCCGAGGATCGACGATCTATTCAACCAGCTAGCCGGAGCAGGTTGTTTCTCCAAGATAGATCTGAGATCGGGGTACCATCAGCTAAGGATAAGAGAAGAGGATGTACCGAAGACAGCTTTCAGGACCAGATATTGGCATTATGAGTTCCTTGTGATGCCGTTCGGGTTAACCAATGCCCCTGCAGTATTCATGGATCTCATGAACAGAGTGTTTAGCCAGTACCTGGATCACTTTGTTATTGTCTTCATAGATGATATCTTAGTGTATTCCAGGAATGCAGAGGAGCATGCCCATCATCTGAGGTTGGTTTTGCAGACCTTGAGGGAACATGGCTTGTATGCCAAGTTCTCCAAGTGTGAGTTCTGGCTGAGGAGCATCTCTTTCTTGGGGCATGTGGTGTCAGAAAATGGAATCGAGGTAGACCCCAAGAAAGTGGAAGCTGTAGCTAACTGGCCTAGACCCACTACGGTGACAGAGATAAAGAGTTTCTTGGGTTTGGCAGGTTACTACAGGAGATTCGTTCAGGACTTCTCTAAGATTGCAGCTCCCATGACCAGACTGACTAAGAAGAACCAAAGGTTTGTGTGGACCGACCAATGTGAGGAGAGCTTTGAGGAGCTAAAGAAGAGGTTGACTTCAGCGCCAGTGTTAGCTCTGCCATCTAGCAATGAAGACTTCTCAGTCTATGGCAGCAGTAATCTTTGCACTCAAGATGTGGAGGCATTACCTCTATGGGGTTAAATGTGAGATCTTTACCGATCATAAGAGCCTGCAGTACATCTTGAGTCAGAGGGATCTGAATCTGAGGCAGAGGAGATGGGTAGAACTACTCAGTGACTATGATTGCAAGATCCAGTACCATCCGGGTAAGGCGAATGTTGTGGCAGACGCCTTAAGCCGGAAATCACTTGGCAGTTTGTCCCATATATCAGCAGAGAGGAGGCCGGTAGTGAGGGAGTTCTTCGAGCTCCTCAATGAAGGGCTACAGTTGGAGTTGTCTAGTACAGGTGCTTTAGTTGCCCAGATGAGAGTGGCACCCGTGTTTCTGGAGCAGGTGGCTCAGAAACAGCATGAGGACCCAGAGTTAGTGAAGATTGCCAGGACTGTTCAGTCGGGCAAGGATGGTGAGTTCAGATTTGACAGCAAGGGGATCCTCCGCTATGGGAGCAGATTGTGTGTACCAGATGACGTAGGGCTGAAGGGAGACATTATGAGAGAGGCTCATAATGCCAGATACAGTGTTCACCCGGGAGCCACCAAGATGTATCAAGATCTGAAGAAGGTTTATTGGTGGCCAGCTATGAAGAGAGAAGTGGCACAGTTTGTGTCAGCCTGCGAAATATGTCAGAGGGTGAAACTGGAACATTAGAAGCCGGCTGGAATGCTTAACCCACTACCTATTCCAGAGTGGAAATGGGAGAATATAGCTATGGACTTCGTGGTGGGGTTATCGGCAACGTCCAACAGATTGGACTCCATATGGGTGATTGTGGACAGACTCACCAAATCTGCCCACTTTATCCCTGTCAGGAGTGGCTATTCTGTGGATAAGCTAGCGCAGGTGTAGGTTGATGAGGTTGTCAGGCTGCATGGGGTTTCTGTTTCAATAGTGTCTGATAGAGGGCCCCAGTTCACCTCCAGGTTTTGGCGGAGTCTGCAGAACGCTATGGGTACCAGGTTGGATTTTAGCACTGCCTTCCATCCACAGACGGACGGACAATCAGAAAGGACCATCCAGACAATAGAGGATATGCTCAGAATGTGTGTGCTGGACTTTGGCGGTTCTTGGAGGCAGCATCTACCTTTGGTGGAGTTTGCCTACAATAACAGCCATCATGCTAACATCGGGATGGTTCCATATGAAGCTTTGTATGGAAGGAAGTGCAGATCACCTGTTTACTGGGAAGAGGTTGGAGAAAAGGCCTTGGCAGGGCCTGAGCTAGTGGAGATCACCAGCAGGGTGGTACCCATAATCAGAGAAAGGATCAAGACTGCTGCAAGCAGGCAAAAGAGTTATACAGACATCCGCAGAAGGCAAGTAGAGTTTCAGGAGGGGGATTTGGTATTGCTCAAGGTATCTCCAATGAAAGGGGTGATTCGGTTTGGGAAGAAAGGTAAGCTAGCTCCACGGTACATCGGACCCTTTGAGATCTTGCAGAAGATTGGGAATGTATCGTACAAGCTGGACTTGCCTGCTTCAATGGAAAGAATCCATCCGGTTTTCCATGTTTCTATGTTAAGAAAGTTTGTGTCAGATCCGAGCAAGGTTCTTAGTGAGCCTGACGTGGAGATCCAAGAGGATCTCACTTATGTTGAGCAGCCAGTACGGATCCTAGACACCCAGATCAGGAAGCTAAGGAACAAGAAAATCCCGATGGTAAAAGTCCTTTGGAATCACCATAACATCGAAGAGTGTACCTGGGAGACACAGGAGTCCATGCTCCAGCAATATCCTCATCTCTTCTAAGGTAAGTGTTATGTGTTCCTATGTGTATGCTTATGTTTGATGCCATGCTATGTTTGTTTGAGGAACATTCGGGGACGAATGTTCTTAAGGGGGGGAGAATGTAATACCCGGCTAGACTCCGGTATCGGAATTCCTACCGTCCGGTGGAATTCGGATGTCGGAGACTTCTAGAAGGGTAAAATCATGTTTTCATAAAATGTTTCCATGTATTTAATGATTTTAAGTAAAAAAAAGGAAAATGAGTTTTAAATGAAAAAGACCAAGGAGACATTTCCAGGTTCGGCCGCCGAACCTCAAGGTAGGCCGCCGAACATTGGATGGTTTTGGAGGGCAAGTTAGGCTTGCAAAAGTTTCAAAGGTTCGGCCGCCGAACCTCATGTTCAGCCGCCGAACATGCATGAGATGTGGGGGCACGTTCGGCTGCCGAAAGGTGGTCTGGCAGCCCCTATATAAGAGCTCCATGGCCGAAATGGGCGAGGTTTTCTCCCTATTTTCGGCCACGGTGAGTTCATGCTCTCCTAAGGTTGTTTCCAGTGTTTTTCCTTCCGATCTTTCATGTTTTAACAAGTTTTATGTCGATTTGAAGGTATTTGAGCAAAAGAGCAAGTTTTTGAGCTTGGAGACCCAAGGAGTTAAATCTCTCCCAACTCCAAGTTAGATCGCCTTTACTCTCGATCTTGAAGAGGTAAGAGTCGATCTCTAGCTTATAATGTGTTTTAAGCAAGTTTTATGCAAGTTCATGGGGTAAAAATGCATGTATAGGTTGATATGGAGTTTATGGGTTCAATGTGGGTTATATATGCTTATATGATATGATGATATTGAGGTTTAGAAGTGTGCTTGACCATAGTATGTTAGTAATCCCTTTCTATTACATGATCTCAGATGTTATGGATGTTTATGTTAACCAAACTTAATGCATGATTATGTCACCCCATTGGAGCATTGATGAGGACTCCAAAGCGGGTTTAATGTTAATGTCTATGTATAGTGCATGTATAGGTTGAGTTTGGTTTATGAATGAAAAAGGAAAAAGTTCAAATTTTTATGTATGTGTTGATCATGTATGGGATTAAACAGGTATTCAGGATGAATGTTTGGCTTGCTACGGGTCCCGGCGGCCTTAAGCCGATCTGGATCCTAGCGCCGGTAGCGGTTCCGTTTCCGGATCGTTACATGGGGTCCTTGGGTCTGAACCTACACAGGTGGACTCAAATGAGGGACCAAACAAACAAGAACATGACTCTAAAATACTCCCTCAAAAACCCCCTAAAACACCTTAAAACAATCATAGAAATCATGTAAAGGAAGGCTGAACAGGGCACTTTCGGCGGCAGGTTCGGCGGCCGAAAGTCCCTCCAGAGCCGAAACTCAGCCACTTTCGGCGGCACCTACAACATATTACATCTCTAGTTACGATACGTAGCTACAAAAAAAATTATTGTGGCTAATATATTTATTTTATTACGGCTAAAAACCTATTGTGGCTAATTTAAACTATTTAGTAACAAAAATGCAACAATTATAACTAATATGTATTTTTTGTTTTATTTTATATATAATGTAACTATTTGTTGACTATTTGCCACAATTAATTTTAGCTACAAAGTAATATTATAGCTAATAGATATAATAGCTATAAATTTAATTTTTTTATAACAATTACTACCATTGTAGTCACAACATATTAATATTATAGGTAATAATTTTAATAGCCACAAAGCTAATATGATTGTAGTAATAATTATTTTATTAGCTACAGTTTATTAGTCATTACAAAAAAATTGTGGCAGAAACATAAAAATATTAGTAATGTAATTATGTTTGTCATAACTATTACTAAATCATTAGCCACAATATCGTAGCTAAATGAATTGTATGAGTACTATGATATTTTAGTTATAATTATCAAAGAGTCATGGAATTAGCTATCAAATTAGCTACAAATATATAACTACGATAGAATACTATAACTAATAAAATAATTTGGAGAATTACTCTGAGGTACTCTAGGTATTATATATTGGTTTATCAAGTTCAAAAAATATGCTTAGAGATTCTAAAAAATTTCATATAATATGTTTTTTTTGTCTCTCAATCAATTTTTCTTCTATTGTCCATTTGTTTAGATACAAAAGTTATTGAGAATTATTTTCTAACTTAAAAAGTTACATATTAATGAATCAATTTTAGTTGAAGGATGTTTTTAAATTATGGTAATCTGTGTCAAAATATATCCTTGCACGAAGCAAGTGCACTTATAGTTTAAGAACTGATAATTTGTTTTTAATCAACATGGTTTGAGTAGCAACCACAAAAGATACATAAAAATTGAGCACTTGCATTATCTTTTAATTTTTCATTCTCAAACTGATTGTTATTTTATAGAGTTAATTTTGCTATTTGGAAATCACAAGATACATATATTAAGAATTTTATGTATATATATTTTCAGCACATAAAACAATTAGATAATAGTGTTGGAAACTTTTTGTCGAATCATTTTTCAAGAATCAAACGATTAGTCTTAGCACATAAAAAATATTAAAATACCAGTTTCAAAAAATTCAAACATCATGAATATTTCATTAAAAAGAATTACTAATTACTGAACATAATTACTAATCGGTAACCAAAAAACCAAAATTCTTTATCCACAATATATAACTTAAATTTAATTTTTAACCAACGATTTAACACCTTTAGGGTCTTATTCCATCAAAAAATACAATTATGCCAAATTTGGCACACTTAAATTTTTTTTTTTACATACTTGAATTTTTTTTACCTACATATTTGTATTTTGTGTATAAATTAATTTTGAAGTTTTTTTTTTGAAAATAAATTTATTTTGATGTTAAAAATACAGCTCTACAAAGGTGTGGTCATGATTTTTTTTCTTTTAAAAAAAATTCATAGTATTGATTTTGAATCTGCTTAAACAAATTAAAATTATTTTATTTTGCTTATTTAATTAAAAATATAAAATATTTTAATTACAAAAAGGTAAAAATAAATAATATTATATTAATTAATAAAGGGAACCCTATCAATTAGTGGCGGCAATATAATGATAAACTTGCTAATATATATATTTTTGGCTTGGGGGAATGAAAACTTTAAAATTAAAAATTCCCTCTCTACAGCCGCTACTGCTACCGCTACAAATTCTAATTTTCATTCTCACTCATGATTCATTCAGTTTTCAATTTCTGTCCACTATCAAAAGGAGAAGCTCCCACTATCAAATCCAATCAGGTACGTTTAAAATTACAAAAGCCTTAAAATTAATGTTTCATTGTAATTGTTCTAGGTTAAACACGTGAAAGGCATCTGATATTTACTTTTCATTCGTTTTTCATCTGTTAAAAAGCTTTGATTCACTATTTTTATATTAATTTATCCTCTATGTGTAATATTCAATTTTTTCCATGAAGCAGAAGCAAACATCATGGCTCGACGATGCAAGTTGCAGAAAGGGAATTCCATCAATATTAACTTGGAAAATGAGACTGAAAATAATATTAACCAGAACTTTTAAGAAACTCAAGAGTTACACCAAAATCAGGCTTCAAATTTTCAAGGTAAATAATATTTATGTGATTTATAAATTTTAAGTTGTTTTCATAAATAATTAGATGGCTAACTTCAATTTTTTTTTAGGGAACACTAGTCAGAAGACAATGAGGTATCATTATGAAGGCCATTTTATATTTTCACCAAATAGAATATATGAAAATGGTAGGTTCATGGAGAAACCTAATTTTGATGTTGATTTCATCTCATTTTTTGATATATTGGATGACTTGAAAAAGGATTGTGGATTTGATGTTATAAAAGGAGATAAATTTTATTACTTGAAAGCTGATAAAGCTCTTAGTGATCTTGATGCATTGATAGAGGTTAAAGATGATAAGATATGAAAAATATGATGGATAGTTATAAGAAGTTCCCTTCGAAACCCATTGATATATACACTCTATTTCGAGATTATGATATTTTACCAAATGGACTTGGTGACGAGCTACCCGCAGTTACAGTTGGATCACACTTCTAATCAACTTCAAAATCCAAATGCAACTGCAGCAACAGGTTTACTCATTTAATTTTATTTAAACAATTGATTATGTTTACTTGTTCTATATACAGAAATTCTTGTTATTATATGATTATTATTTTACTTTTGTTTTGAAATAGGTTCTAATACAATTAAAAGAAAAACTAGAGGACCAACACGATGCTTGAAAATCACATAATTGGAGAATGGGCAAAAATTGCCAGTAGAATTTGATGAAGATGATCAAGCTATTGGTGATAATACTACTACATTTATTTGGTTTTTAGGACAAACTATTAGAAGTGTGCCATGTTGTCCATTGCAAGTGAAACAATGGAATAAGATTACCGATGATAAGCTCGACCACATGTGGTCTACCATATTGGTACGAAAATTTATATTAAATTACATCCATTATAAAATGATTATAATTTTTTTAATTCTATTAAGTATCATCATCTTTGTTTCTTACTTCTATACTAAAAGGAAAAGTTCACTTTTGAGTATTCTGATGCAAGAAAGGGAGCAATTTTCGGTCATATGAATGCACTATATAGGTAGTATACGCATAAGTTGAAGAAGAAGTACTTTGATTCAAAGGCAACGTATTCACTTCGTCTCCGAAACAAGCCTAAGGATATGGATGTAAAAGATTGGAAGTATTTGGTTAATCTTTGGACAGAAAATGCATTTCAGGTATTAAAAATTCGTGTAAAATTTAATAATTTATTTTATATGAATTCAGTTTCTGTTAGCTAACATAAATTCTGAAAATATTTCATTATTTTTCTTTAGGAGAGAAGCAATAAAAATAAGACAAATAGATGCAAGCGTTCTATGCCGCCATACACGGGGACAAAAAGCTTTGCTCGGCTGAGAGATCATATGGTATGAGTTTGTTTTTATTTTATTAGTATTATAGTATTTTTTATTAATTAAATGATACATAAATAATCCCTTGTTACTGCTGTCGTTTTGTGGACTATGGCTAGAAAGAAACAAAATAGTATTTGATAATTCTAGTTTAGAGCTTGAGAAAGTTTATGATTTGATCTTTTATGGATCTTTTATTTGGTTTAAGATGTGCCTAGCTTTCCTTATTCCTTAATCCAAATTCTTTTTAGTAGCTCAACAATCAAGAACTGGTCAACCTGTAATGGTATAAACTAGCTGCTTCTTGTTATTCTTTGTATTCTGCTATAACTCTCAAAGTTCTAATAAAAGCTATTTTTATCAAAAAAAAAATAATAATAATGCCTTTTGAAGTTCATATGATTGTTAGAACTTTTTGATATGCCATTTACTATTTTTTCTATAAATGCCTAATTAGACTCAGACTGCCGTTATTAACCTTCATTTCCCACATCAAAACAAATCCCCTTTTTCTTTATGCTCATTAAAGTTAAACATGGTAATTTTTTAGTAGTATTAGATTAGACAGCAAACACCATTAATAACTCACTCATTTAATGGTGGAATTTGACCATGTTTAATATTCTAAATATAGGAATGAATTATGATTGGTCAACCCTATGAGCATCCAAACTTGTAGAGTAAATAATAATCAACAGTATTATGAATTTTAACGCTTGAATTGATATCATTAGCTGTAAAAATGTTAGCTCTTTTATACAAGTTTTGTTTATCTGCAGCATATTTGTAGTTAAGTCAATTGACTCTTTTACGGAAAGTTTGGTTTTGCTTGAACTCAAATCTTTATTGATATAGATCTATGATAAACTAATACTAATTGTTATATTTATTTGAACAGAAGAAAAAAAATGGAAAAACACCTTCTCGCTTAGAGCTTTTTCTTGAATCCAGAAAGAGAAAGCAAGGCAAAGAAATTGATCCAATATCACAAGAAGCCATTGTAATACTTTTTACATATGTTTTATTTATTTGTTATGTATTTTATGCTATATTTTTATTTTTTTAATATCAATAAATATAAATATCTCTATAGGAAAAGTTTCAGCAACTAAAAAAACAACGAGAAGAAGGACAAATTTCACTGGATGATGATGCTATGTTTGCTGATGTACTTGGGCCAGAAAAAAATGGTTATGTACGTGCTTATGGCCCTGAAAAAAATGTCACGGAATATTTTGATGCTAGACCTACAAAGATAGAACTACTTAGACAACTTGATACTTCAAGAAGAGAAGCAAACGAGCGTGTCCAACAAATTCAAAAAGAAGCAAGTGAACAAGTAAATGATGTTAAGAAGCAAATGGATGAGAAACTTGCAGAGATAAATAGAATATGGGAGCAGAAATTCAAGATGCTTTTGGAGAAAAATAATAATATTGCATCAGTAAGTGATTAAAAACTAAGTCTCATTTTTTCTAATATAAGAATTTTTGTAAGCTATATAACTAGTATGAACCTTATCTATTTTATATAATTTTGTTATTAATATTTTCAAATAAAATTTTATACAGTCTATGGAGGATTCCCAAGATGATGAAATCAGAGGATGATTTGCAGTATATTTGAAGTTTTGGATTTTGAAGCAGCAAGCAGCCTTATTGTAATACCCGGCTCGAGTCCGGCATCGGAATTCCTGTAGTCCGGTGGAATCTCGGGTGTCGGAACCCTCGAGAAGGGTAATACATATAGTTTTTCCGGTGTTTTTACTTGTTTTCATGTTTTGAAGTGTGAAAAGACTTGAGTTTTGAAAGAAAAGCAACAAGGGAGAAATGCAAAGGTTCGGCCGCCGAAGGTCACTTTCGGCCGCCGAACATTGCATGGTTGCGGCTTCACGTTCGGCTGCCGAAGGTGGTCTGGCCAGCCACCTATAAAAGGGCCAAGGGTCGGTGGAAGGAGGTTATTTCTCCTCCACTTGCAGCCAGAGGTGAGTTTCAGCCTCTCCTACGTTGACTTTCATGTTTTCCATGATTTTCAGCAAATCTTTCAAGAGTTTTAAGAGTTTTGGTGACTTATGAAGGTTTTGAGCAAAAGAAGCAAGTTTTGAAGCTTAGAGCTTTGGAAGAGCTTTTCTTCATATCTCCACGTTAGGATCCTTCATCCTCAAGTTGTGTAAGAGGTAAGTGAAGATCCTGAGCTTCTTTGATGGTTTTGAAAGGTTTTATGAAGTTTGTATGGGTAGTTTGCATGTTTAGGTTTAGGTGAGGTTTTTGGTGATTTGTGGTGTTCCAGCATGTTTAAGTGTTATGTGCTATGTTTGTTTGGGGTTTTAGGGTAGTTTTAGACCCCTTTGTGCATATATATGTGTATATGCTAGTTGGGAGTAGTTGAAATGCATGTTTGTAGGTTTTTGGGCAAAGTTTGCATGAAACAGAGCAGGGTTCTGCCCTTCGGGCAAAACCAGGTTCGGCCGCCGAAGGCAGGTTCGGCCGCCGAACCCTTTGTGGAAGCAGTTCGGCTGCCAAAGGTTGCCCCCGAAAGCTAGGCTTTCGGTTTAGAAAGGGACTTTCGGCCGCCGAAAGAGGGAGTTCGGCCGCCGAAAGTGTGTGAGTTTCGTCTCTGGACGAGACCTTCGGCCGCCGAAGGTGCCGCCGAACATGCATGAGTTTCGTCTCTGGAGTGGGGTTTCGGCCGCCGAACCTGCCGCCGAAAGTGCCCTGTCCAGCTTTCTTTTGCATGTTTTATGTGATGGTTTGAGGTTTGTTTAGAGGGGTTTTGGGGAGTTTCGTAGAGATGTTCTTGAGTGAGTTTAATCCCTCATTTGAGTCCACCTGTGTAGGTACGGACCAGAGGAATCAGGGAGGGCAGCAGTGAGTCCAGTGTCAGAACCTGCAGAGTCAGTGCAGAGAGAACCAGGTGAGTGGAACTTAACTTAATGTTTTAATCTGACAACTGAGTATTTTAGCATGCTTCATGCATCATGAATATGCTCTAGGGTGAGTGCATTAGTGTACACAAAGATGATGCATTGCATTTATCCTTGTACTTGGCATGGCTCCTTGTACATTGCTTATGTGAGACGGCACGGACTTCGTGAGGATTCATTAGCCCTCAGAGGAAAGACCTGGAACAGCCCTACGGGGACCAGGCACATACACAAAGACCTGGAACAGCCCTACGGGGACCAGCCACATGGTACTCCGGTACCCCAGATGAGATAGAGGGAGTTTTGATCCGTCCGGCCGAGGTGATGTGATTATGTGTTGCATTCCATGAGAGCATGTTTTATCACCTGTTATTTATTACTATTCTACTCACTGGGCTATCGTAGCTCATCCCTCTCCCCTAACTCCAGTTGTGCAGGTTCAGAGGTCAGAGAGAACTCAGCAGGGTACAGGAAGAGTACAGAGTGGTGTAATAGCTAGTGTGGACATGTAAATGTATAGAGATCGTGTATCTGTACAGTGTATAGCATAGTGCTTGACTTATAAGAGTTGTAATCCCTTTGTGGAGTCACATGATCAGTTTTGTATGTTTCTTTATTGTTGTATGTTTATGAGCAAAACCAGGCTTAACAGTATGAGTTTGATCCGCCTAGAGCCATGAGGAGCTCTAGGAGGGATGAGTAGAGAACAGAAAGAGTGCATGCACAGGTTAAGCCTTGGAATGCAGAAAAGTTTTATGTTTTTACAGCAAATGTATGATCATGTATGGGATTTCACAGGTATACAGATAGGATAGCAGGCTTACTACGGGTCCCGGCGACCTTAAGTCGATCTGGATCCTAGTGCCGGTGGCAGTTCGGTTTCCGGGCTGTTACAGATTGGTATCAGAGCCCTAGGTTCACATGGTCGGACCTATAGAGAGAGAGTTGGGCTCATAGAGAGGTTTAGCAGGTCAAGCACCATAGGAAAAACATGTCCACGAGGATAGGATGTTATGCTGATGTGCAATGCCCTGAGTTATGCATGTGCATGTTTTTGATGTGTTGCTGATGTGTTATGTGATTTGTTGTTTTCCAGAACGTGAAGATGCGAGGAACTCGTCGATCCGCGAGATTGACTGGAGTCCCACCTGTAAGTGAGGGTACAGCTGCTCGTCCACCTGCCTTGCCAAGGGCAAGATCGCACAGGTCAAGCAGGGAAGGAACGTCACGAGACCCTAGAAGGTCTTCTGACGAGAGCAGGAGAGGAGTAAGCAGAGGGGGAAGGTCAGTAGAAGAAAGAGGTGTGATGGAAGAGGATCAGAGTAGAGATGCAAGTATGGGTGTAGGAAGGTCAGAAGAAGGTATGGGGGAGTCCCAGGGAGGCATGCAGGCCTCGGGGTTTGGCTATCCACCCTTTCCACAGGGCCCAGAGTATCCGATGGGAGGCACGTCGGATTACTCCAGCTTTGCCCCATATCCACCCTACATGCCCTATATGCCCTATCCTTCCTTTTATCCACCATATCACATGTATCCACCCCCACCTGCTCATCCAAGTCCAGTACAACCTGTAGTGAGGGAACCAGTTCCTCCACCACCACCTCCTGAACCAGTAGCCCCTGTTGTGGGAGCACAACAACCCAGTTCTTCCGGGGGAAGTAAGGTGAAGATGACCGAGTACTTAAAGTTGGATGCTCCTAAATTCAATACAGGAGATGATCCTTTTGAGTATCTCAGTGCAGTCAGAATGATAACAAGTGAGTTAGGAGCAGATGATGGTAGAGCCATTGAGATGGCAGGGTTCACGTTAAAGTGTAAGAAAGCTAGAGAATGGTTCAAGAACTATGTGGACCCGAGACTTGAGAGTATGACATGGGAAGAGTTCGCCAACGAATTTGCTGGATGGGCTTTTCCTGACAGTTCTAGGGAACGAAAAGTTGTGGAGTTTGAGCAGTTGAGACAGACGGAAGAGATGAGTGTTGATGAATATACAGATAAGTTCCTGGAATTGTTGCCATATGTCGGTCAGGCATATGATACAGATCAGAAGAAGGCAAAGAGATATGCCACAAGGCTTCATCCCAGGTATTTCTCTTTGATTCTTCATGCGGAGAAGGAAAGTTTCCACTCTATTGTGGATGCTGCTAGAAAGATGGAGGCCAGTGCCATAAGTCAAGGTGTAGTTAAGGCACAGTCTTCTGGTGTTAAACCAGGTTCCTCCTCACAGAGTACGGTAAGTGCAAGTAAGAAGAGATGGGAGAAATTCAGAGGAAAGAGAGGCAAGTTCTGGAACAGGCTTAAGTCGGGTCTGGGAATGAGTAGTGGCTCCAGTTCTGGCGCAGATTTTCCAGTGTGCAAGAGGTGTGGCAAACAGCATAGAGGAGCTTGTCAGTTGGGATCCACAGCCTGCTATAGATGTGGGCAGGAGGGACATTATGCACGGGAATGTCCTCAGGCGACTTTGGTTGCACCATCCCAGCAGATGAGTACGGGCAGTGTAGTACAGCCAGTAGCTTCAGCCATACCACCAAGCAGTGGCAGAGGAAGAGGAAGAGGGGCAGCCTCTTCATCAGGGATGGGTTCCCGAGGTGCAGGTCCGTCAGCCCCAGCACGGATTTTCACCCTGACTCAGCAGGAGGCAGACACGTCGAACACGGTGGTGTCAGGTAATCTCATCATTGGGTGTTCAGAGGTGTATGCTTTAATGGACCCCGGTGCTTCTCACTCTTTCATTTCTTCTAGAGCTGCAGAGAGGTTGGGTCTGATGGTGTCTGAGTTAGAGTGTCCTCTATGGGTCAGTGGACCCAAATGTGATCCATCTTTGGCAGAGTCAGTCTGTCGGTTCAGTCCGGTGTGCATAGAGGGTAGATACCTTCCAGCTGACCTGGTGGTTCTAGAGTTGACAGATTTTGATGTCATTCTAGGGATGGATTGGTTATCTACGTATGATGCTACCCTGAACTGTAGAGACAAGGTAGTCAGTGTCAGAGACCAGGATGGGTCAGAGTGTGTCTTCAGAGGAGACAGGAGAGGGACACCTAGGGGTTTGATATCAGCCCTCCAGGCTCGTAGGATGTTAAGGAAGGGGTGTCAGGGGTTCCTAGCTTATGTGAGAGAGCTAGACAGTCAGGTTAGGGAACCATCCTCAGTACCAGTTGTTAGAGACTTCCTCGATTTGTTTCCTGAAGAGCTTCCAGGACTACCACCGGATAGGGAAATAGAGTTCGAGATTGAGTTGATGCCCAATGCCAGACCGATCTCTATTCCTCCCTACAGGATGGCACCAGCAGAGTTGCGAGAGTTGAAAGAGCAGTTACAGGATTTGGTAGCTAAGGGTTTCATCCGCCCGAGTACCTCACCCTGGGGTGCTCCAGTATTGTTTGTCAGAAAGAAGGATGGACCTCTTAGACTTTGTGTCGACTACAGACAGTTGAACAAAGTCACTATCAAAAACAAGTATCCTTTACCCAGGATCGATGATCTATTCGACCAGCTGGCAGGAGCAGGTTGTTTTTCTAAAATAGATCTGAGATCCGGATACCACCAGTTGAAGATCAGGGAAGGAGATGTATCCAAGACTGCTTTCAGAACCAGATATGGGCATTATGAGTTCCTTGTGATGCCGTTCGGGTTGACTAACGCCCCTGCAGCATTCATGGATCTCATGAACAGGGTTTTCAGGGAGTACTTGGATCGTTTTGTGATCGTCTTTATTGATGATATCTTGGTGTACTCCAGGAATGCAGAGGAGCATGCCCATCATCTGCGGATAGTGCTGCAAACCTTAAGAGAGCATGGCTTATATGCCAAGTTCTCCAAGTGCGAGTTCTGGTTAAGGAGCATTTCCTTTTTGGGACATGTTGTATCAGAGGACGGTATAGCAGTAGATCCCAAAAAGGTAGAGGCAGTAGCCAACTGGCCTACACCCACTACAGTGACAGAGATCAAGAGTTTTCTGGGTTTGGCAGGCTACTATCGGAGGTTTGTTCAGAACTTCTCGAAGATAGCTGCTCCTATGACCAGACTGACCAGAAAGAATCAGAAGTTCATATGGTCAGAGGATTGTGAGGAGAGTTTTGCAGAGTTGAAGAGACGGTTAACTTCAGCACCGGTGTTAGCTCTGCCGATTAGTGATGAAGATTTCACAGTGTTCTGTGATGCATCCCGAGTGGGATTAGGTTGTGTGTTGATGCAGAATGACAAAGTGATAGCTTATGCTTCTAGACAGCTGAAGAAGCACGAGCTGAATTACCCGACACACGATCTGGAGATGGCAGCTGTTATCTTTGCACTTAAGATGTGGAGGCATTACCTCTATGGGGTAAAATGTGAGATCTATACGGATCATAAGAGCCTGCAGCACATCTTAAGTCAGAGAGAGTTAAACTTGAGGCAGAGACGGTGGGTAGAATTGCTCAGTGATTACGATTGCAAGATCCAGTATCATCCGGGCAAGGCGAATGTTGTAGCTGATGCCTTAAGCCGAAAGTCACTTGGCAGTTTATCCCACATTGCAGTAGAGAGAAGACCGGTGGTGAAGGATTTCTACAAGCTCGTGGAAGACGGGTTACAGTTGCAGTTATCTGGTACAGGTGTTTTGCTCGCACAGATGAGAGTGACACCAGTGTTTCTAGAGCAAGTGGCTCTGAAACAGCACGAAGACCCCGAGTTAGTGAAGATTGCCAGGACTATTCAGTCGGGCAACAGTGCAGAGTTCAGATTTGACGGTGAGGGGATTCTTCGGCACGGTAAGAGGTTATGTGTACCAGATGATAGCAGTTTGAAGGCAGACATTCTGAGGGAAGCTCATAATGCGAGGTATAGCATTCACCCGGGAGCCACCAAGATGTATCAAGATCTGAGAAGGGTATATTGGTGGCCCGCAATGAAGAGAGAAGTGGCACAGTTCGTGTCAGCCTGCGAGACATGTCAAAGGGTGAAGTTAGAGCACCAGAAGCCGGCTGGAATGCTTAACCCACTGCCGATTCCAGAATGGAAATGGGAGAACATAGCGATGGATTTTGTAGTGGGGTTACCGGCGACGTCTAACAGACTAGACTCCATATGGGTGATTGTGGATAGACTCACTAAATCTGCTCATTTCATTCCAGTCAGGAGTAACTACTCTGTGGACAAGTTGGCACAGGTATATGTCGACGAGATAATAAGGTTGCATGGAGTTCCAGTGTCGATAGTATCAGATCGAGGACCTCAGTTCACCTCCAGGTTTTGGCGGAGTCTGCAAACGGAAATGGGTACAAGGTTGGATTTCAGCACTGCTTTCCATCCACAGACAGACGGTCAGTCAGAGAGAACCATCCAGACCATTGAAGATATGCTGAGCATGTGTGTGTTAGACTTTGGCGGTTCTTGGAGGCAGCATCTACCTCTGGTGGAGTTTGCCTACAACAACAGCCATCATGCTAGCATAGGGATGGCCCCTTATGAAGCTTTGTATGGGAGGAAGTGCCGAACACCTGTTTGCTGGGAAGAGGTAGGAGAGAAAACTCTTGCAGGGCCAGAGTTAATTGAAATAACCAGCAAGTTAGTGCCTATCATCAGAGAGAGAATCAGAACAGCTGTAAGCAGACAGAAAAGTTATGCAGACATCCGTAGGAAGCAGATAGAGTTCCAGGAGGGGGATATGGTATTGCTCAAGGTGTCTCCGATGAAGGGAGTGGTTCGGTTTGGAAAGAAGGGTAAACTGGCCCCACGGTACATTGGTCCCTTTGAGATCTTGCAGAAGATCGGGCCTGTATCGTATAAGCTAGATTTACCGGCTTCTATGGAACGAATTCACCCGGTATTCCATGTTTCTATGTTGAGAAAATTTGTGTCAGATCCAGAGAAGGTTCTTAGTGAACCTGAGGTGGAAATCTTAAGTGATCTCACCTATGTAGAGCAGCCAGTGCGGATCCTTGACACCCAGAGCAGAAAGTTGAGAAACAAGGAGATACCAATGGTGAAAGTTTTGTGGAACCACCACAACCTAGAAGAGTGCACGTGGGAGACTCGGGAGTCCATGCTCCAGCAATACCCATATCTGTTTTGAGGTTAGTTTTCCCCTTTTCTATGTGTTTATGTTGTGTTAGGGACATTCGGGGACGAATGTTCTTAAGGGGGGGAGAATGTAATACCCGGCTCGAGTCCGGCATCGGAATTCCTGTAGTCCGGTGGAATCTCGGGTGTCGGAACCCTCGAGAAGGGTAATACATATAGTTTTTCCGGTGTTTTTACTTGTTTTCATGTTTTGAAGTGTGAAAAGACTTGAGTTTTGAAAGAAAAGCAACAAGGGAGAAATGCAAAGGTTCGGCCGCCGAAGGTCACTTTCGGCCGCCGAACATTGCATGGTTGCGGCTTCACGTTCGGCTGCCGAAGGTGGTCTGGCCAGCCACCTATAAAAGGGCCAAGGGTCGGTGGAAGGAGGTTATTTCTCCTCCACTTGCAGCCAGAGGTGAGTTTCAGCCTCTCCTACGTTGACTTTCATGTTTTCCATGATTTTCAGCAAATCTTTCAAGAGTTTTAAGAGTTTTGGTGACTTATGAAGGTTTTGAGCAAAAGAAGCAAGTTTTGAAGCTTGGAGCTTTGGAAGAGCTTTTCTTCATATCTCCACGTTAGGATCCTTCATCCTCAAGTTGTGTAAGAGGTAAGTGAAGATCCTGAGCTTCTTTGATGGTTTTGAAAGGTTTTATGAAGTTTGTATGGGTAGTTTGCATGTTTAGGTTTAGGTGAGGTTTTTGGTGATTTGTGGTGTTCCAGCATGTTTAAGTGTTATGTGCTATGTTTGTTTGGGGTTTTAGGGTAGTTTTAGACCCCTTTGTGCATATATATGTGTATATGCTAGTTGGGAGTAGTTGAAATGCATGTTTGTAGGTTTTTGGGCAAAGTTTGCATGAAACAGAGCAGGGTTCTGCCCTTCGGGCAAAACCAGGTTCGGCCGCCGAAGGCAGGTTCGGCCGCCGAACCCTTTATGGAAGCAGTTCGGCTGCCAAAGGTTGCCCCCGAAAGCTAGGTTTTCGGTTTAGAAAGGGACTTTCGGCCGCCGAAAGAGGGAGTTCGGCCGCCGAAAGTGTGTGAGTTTCGTCTCTGGACGAGACCTTCGGCCGTCGAAGGTGCCGCCGAACATGCATGAGTTTCGTCTCTGGAGTGGGGTTTCGGCCGCCGAACCTGCCGCCGAAAGTGCCCTGTCCAGCTTTCTTTTGCATGTTTTATGTGATGGTTTGAGGTTTGTTTAGAGGGGTTTTGGGGAGTTTCGTAGAGATGTTCTTGAGTGAGTTTAGTCCCTCATTTGAGTCCACCTGTGTAGGTACGGACCAGAGGAATCAGGGAGGGCAGCAGTGAGTCCAGTGTCAGAACCTGCAGAGTCAGTGCAGAGAGAACCAGGTGAGTGGAACTTAACTTAATGTTTTAATCTGACAACTGAGTATTTTAGCATGCTTCATGCATCATGAATATGCTCTAGGGTGAGTGCATTAGTGTACACAAAGATGATGCATTGCATTTATCCTTGTACTTGGCATGGCTCCTTGTACATTGCTTATGTGAGACGGCACGGACTTCGTGAGGATTCATTAGCCCTCAGAGGAAAGACCTGGAACAGCCCTACGGGGACCAGGCACATACACAAAGACCTGGAACAGCCCTACGGGGACCAGGCACATGGTACTCCGGTACCCCAGATGAGATAGAGGGAGTTTTGATCCGTCCGGCCGAGGTGATGTGATTATGTGTTGCATTCCATGAGAGCATGTTTTATCACCTGTTATTTATTACTATTCTACTCACTGGGCTATCGTAGCTCATCCCTCTCCCCTAACTCCAGTTGTGCAGGTTCAGAGGTCAGAGAGAACTCAGCAGGGTACAGGAAGAGTACAGAGTGGTGTAATAGCTAGTGTGGACATGTAAATGTATAGAGATCGTGTATCTGTACAGTGTATAGCATAGTGCTTGACTTATAAGAGTTGTAATCCCTTTGTGGAGTCACATGATCAGTTTTGTATGTTTCTTTATTGTTGTATGTTTATGAGCAAAACCAGGCTTAACAGTATGAGTTTGATCCGCCTAGAGCCATGAGGAGCTCTAGGAGGGATGAGTAGAGAACAGAAAGAGTGCATGCACAGGTTAAGCCTTGGAATGCAGAAAAGTTTTATGTTTTTACAGCAAATGTATGATCATGTATGGGATTTCACAGGTATACAGACAGGATAGCAGGCTTACTACGGGTCCCGGCGACCTTAAGTCGATCTGGATCCTAGTGCCGGTGGCAGTTCGGTTTCCGGGCTGTTACACTTATAATACTACTTTTAGAAAATTTAGATATTAATATTAGTGTTAGTATAGTATTATAATTTCAAGTATTTTTAGTGTGATTGCTTTATGACTTAAATTAGTTTATTTTGGATATTAGTTATTTTGGATTAAATTTATTGTTATTTTATAATTGTCATTCTGATTGAGTCTTAATATTAATATATAATTATTTTATAAATTTAAATTTTAGCTAAATTTTTTATATAAATTTTATATTCTATTATAAATTTTACCAAAATTATTAATAGATAAATAACATATGTAATAGTAAATTATAATATAATCCCATTAAATAATAATAAATTAAATAAATATTACATTTTAGCTACAAATAATTAATAGTAGCCGTATGTACTATATTTAGAATAGCTTCTAATTAAATAATTTTGTGGCTTTATTCAATAGTTATAAAATAAAATTAAGTGTAACAATTATACTAGAACTTGTCACTTTCTTATTTTTGTGGCTATAAATTTTATTCTTGCCTTATAATTATTTAAATGTGGCTAATAGTAAATATTTTTTATCATACAATTAAGTTTATGGCTAAATTTAGATATGTTAGCCATAAAATTAATTTTGTAACTATACATAAGTTTAAATTGCCACATTATTATTTTTGTAACATAATCATAGCAAAATCACTTACAAAAAAAGTTGTTGTGGCAAAAAGAAAATGTAGTTACAAATATTCCATTCTCGTAGCTAATAACTAGCCACAATATTTATTTTTAATGGCAATATTTTTGCTTCATTTAAATAAAAAGTGTGACTATAAATATTTATTTTAGCCACAACATAGGTAAATCCTGTAACTAAACTTTAGTTATGCCACTTCTAGCTACGGCATGTCACGGGAAAAATGAGTTGTGGCAAAAGCATCTAGCCACCAAAATGCTATTTTTAGCTACAATTTATTTTGTGACAAGATATGGATAATGTTGTAGCCTTCGGCGGCAGAAAGTCCCTTCCAGAGACAAAACTCATGCATGTTCGGCGGCACCTTCGGCGGCCGAAACTCTCTTCCAAAGCCGAAAGTCCACTTTCGGGGGTAGGGTTCGGCAGCCAAACGCTTGCCTCCACAGGCAGGTTCGGCGGCCAAAAGTCCCTTCGGCTGCCGAACCTGAGTTCTTCCAAAATGGCAGAACTCAGCCATTCTATGCACATTTGCCTCCCAAACCATTCAAACATGCATTTGCTTATTCTACAACATGCATACACAAGCAAATAAGCATTTAGGGGTCTCAAACTATCTTAAACCCCAACACAAACACATAAGGCAACTCAAACAATAAACATTACTCAAAAACTCAACATTTACCCTAACAACATTCAACTAATTTAAACATGCATTTCTACCCCAAAAACTTTCATAAAACTTGTTTAAAACATGAAATGAGCTAAGGATCTACTCTTACCTCTTGGAGATCGAGAGGGGAGGTGATCTAAACTTGGAGATGGGAGAAATCTAGCTCCTTGGGTCTCCAAGCTCCAAAACATGATTTTAGCTCCAAAACTCTTCAAAACCAAGTTAGAACTCGTTAAAACTTGAAAGGTTGAGGAAAATCATCAAAATCAACCATAGGAGAGCATTGACTCACCGTTGGCCGAAAATAGGGGAGAAAGCTCGCCCGTTTCGGCCATGGAGCCCTTTTATAGGGGCTAGTCAGACCACCTTCGGAAGCCTAAAGTGCCTCCAAAACTCATGCAAGTTCGGCGGCCGAACATGAGGTTCGGCGGCCGAACCTGAGCCACTTTCGGAAGCCTAACTTGCCCCCCTAAACTATCCCATGTTCGGCGGCCGAACTTGAGGTTCGGCGGCCGAACCTGGAAATGTCTCCATGGTCTTTTTCATTCAAAACTCAATTTCTTTCTTACTTAAAACCATAAAACACATGAAAACATTTTATAAAAACATGTTTTTACCCTTCTAGAGGTTTCCGACATCCGAGATTCCACCGGACGGTAGGAATTCCGATACCGGAGTCTAGCCGGGTATTATAAATGGGATCATGAGAGAAAGACTTTTATGACTTATTGTCATGCTTGGTAAAAAAAAAATTGTGACATTCTGTGAAATTCTATGCATGTGTGAAAAGATGAGAAGAAATATGTGAAAAATTATATATACAATGTGTATCAGTCAGTATCTTCTTCCGAGCACTTTGGCTCTCAGGGATCTTCCGGGCTCTACGTTCTGATTTTTCGTTTGAGCTCTTTAATTCTCTAAATTAGCCACGTGCCCAGATCGTAAAGACAACTATCACTTTCGAATATGAAGAATCGAAGACCAACGGAAGGACCTCTGATGTAACACAATAATTGTCCAAAGTAAGTTATGAGTTGTCATCATAAGACAAGGCTGCGTGGTAAGAGTCTAATAAGTCGATATGTGGTCTCATCCATATAAATAAAGACCCGGATACTGTAACACTCAATCCTTTATCAAAGACTTGCGCTTCTCTCAAAAGGTCAAGTCTTTGCTTAAAGTTATCGCTAACAAGCACAATCCAACAGATTTTCATTACGCCTGTAATCACGGAGCCTCCGATCAATTAACAGATGGGATTTCCTATCAATTAGTCGGCACTAGCCGGATCTCAAAAAAATATTATAATTAATTTTATCTTCTTACAGTATAAAAACTAACGATTACAGAGATAAAATAATACAATTCTTACATAACTACTTTTAAGTTCTAAATAAATTTTTATATTCGTCTTATTTTTCAGTTTACTATTTAGAATATCAAAGTGGTTGTTGTAGACTTCAACCCCTCACTTTTTTTTTTCTTGTAGAATTAATCCATTACAACACAACTCTGATTAAGTAAAATCATTATGTAAAGCTGGATTCAATTGCCTTCACTTTTCATGGGTTGTTTTTATTCTCTTTAGATTTCACGTCAGCCTCACGTAGATTTTAATGTCATCTTTTTAAGATGAAAAATTATTAAACGTATTAAATTTCATAAAAATACTTACAGTATGGAGTCATAAATCACATAATCACAAAATTATCAACCTTTACTTTTAAAAGATATAGGTATTTTAAAAGTTTAATTGAATTAGATATCAAAAAATATATTTCATTATTATTTATTTTATTAAATCCAAAAAAATCTGCTAACGATTTTGAACTTTGTTGAAAATTCAATGAACCCAGAAAAAAAAGTTCATTTATCCTTAGGCTTTGGGGACCAACTCAATGAGTGTGACTGGCATATCACATAAAGATGTATTTGGCTCCGTGTCTCTTTGAATTTTAATTAAACAGTTTATTTTTTATAATAAGTAAAATTATTAATAAACGGATAATTTTATTAAAAATAAAATAATTAATTTATGAAAACATATTATTATATAAAATAAAATAAAAATTCAATTTGCTTTACAACAAATTTAAACTGCTAAGATAATAATTTTACGCCCATTGCTGAGTACTATTACCCAGATCTTAAAATGTAGTGGTAAGTTGATGAACTTTTTCTCTATTTAGAATAAAAAATTTTGCAACATTTTAATTTTATTATTTTATTTTCCATTAATTTTCTTATTTATATTGAGAAAAATCAGTTTTTTAACTTAAATTTAAAAATAAATAAATAAAATCATACATAATATTTATAATTTGAATTTTTTTAAAAAATAAATAATCCAAATGAAAAATATGTGAAATTCATAACATGAAATTGGTAAATTGCACACAAATTAGATTATAATTAAACATGAATCATGTCTAGGGATGACCAGTATTCGGTTCAAATCGAAAAAACTGACCGAATCGAATTGATTTAAAAATTTGGTTCGATTTTTTATACATTTTGGTTTGATTCAGTTTTTAATTTCAGAAATTTTAGTTATTTCGATTCGGTTTGATTTTGATCAGAAAAAAACCGAAAAAATCGAACCGAACCGATTAGTGATAATAATATGTTTTTTCAATAATATAGAGAAATTAAATCATATTAAAATTAAAATATTTTAATTAAATTTTAAAATGTGAAAAATAAAGGGTAAAAAATAAAAAATTTATTAAAAATCGAAACTGATCAAACCGAACCGAATCGAACCGAATCAGACCGGTTCAGTTCGATTCGATTTCTAATTAAAATCGGTTCGGTTCGGTTTTCATAAACACTAAAATTTCAGTAAACCGAACCGACCGAATGCTCACCTCTATTCATGTCCAAGCTAAGCACATACCTTTCAATTGGAGATACAATTCATGGAAATTATGAAAAGAATTCAATGGATGGTAAAGAAAGGTGTAGCACATGGCAATTCCTCTTTTAAGTGCTTGTAATCTTTATTATTTTTAAATACAATTAATATTTCTTTGTCTCAAAATCTTACTATTAACGTTTCAATCATGGCTACCTAATTACAATCAATTTCCTTTTTCTTTTTAAGAAAAATAAGTTCAATTGATACAATGATATTGTGATTTTTATTATTTATTTATATCTACTAGTTAAATCTTTATTTATTTTAATTTATAGTTAAACTTTTTAATTTTTTTAATCATTTCATATGTTGCTTGGTATAATTTATTAATTTTTTTATCATGATTATAATAATATTGAGTTAACTTTTTTTTTTATTATTATGTAAATTTTGTCAAATAGTTAACTTACATATGTTCTAAGATATTTAATGAAATTAAAGTGTGAAATGAAATTGTAGTATTACTTTTACTGAATTATTATAAAATCTAAAACCTTTTTCCCTATAATTTTAAATTTGTATTTAGGTTGAATTTGGGTATCTAATTTGTTATATAAAAAAAAAATGCTAGCCTCCTAGCAAACTCAGTATTGTCAATGAATCTAATAGAAAATTAAACTTTAATTATTAAATATATTTATTGTAGGTATATTCTCATTCGTAAGAAGTTAATCTTATCATTTATAATTTTAAAAAAAATACTATATTTTTAAAATGAATATTTTTTTTATATTAACGGAATTAAATTATAGAAATATTTTAATATAATTTAAAAAATATAAAAATATTTTAATTAGTTAAATTATAATACAATACATAATAATAATAATTATCCCATAAAAATATATAAACACATGATAGTACATAGTATAATTTGTATGTACATATAAAGCCTCAAGTCAAAGTAAGAGAAAATGCATTTACCTGGAAACGGCTACCGATCTTAGTTCCATACCCATCCTTGGCAAAGTTCGAAAGGGAGTGGAGGTTGAGCATCTCCTTGAACCTTGAAGCTCAGCCATATCATTGTATATTGATCCTAAGACTTCGGAGTTCCTGTCGATACTTTAGTATTGTTATTATTAACAAATCAGTTTTTATATTTTCAGAAATCTATTAAAATATTTTTATTTTTCCTCTTCGTCAACGAAATAGTCTTTCCGTCTATTTATGCCGTTAAAAATATAATAAAAGACTAAATTACCCTCCCTCTTCTCCTCTTCCTCCTCCTTCTCCTTCTCTTTCTACTTCTTCTTCTTCTTCCTCTTCTTCTTCTGTTTTTCTTTTTCTTTTTATTCTTTAAGGAAAATGAGAAGGAGGCGGTTCTTCTTCTTCTTCGTTATCATCGTCTTCTTCTCCTTCTTCTTCTTTCTCTTCTTCTTCTTTTTTCTTATTTTTCTTCTTCATCATCATCTTCTTCTTCTTCTTCTTTTTCTTTTTCTTTTTCTTCTTCTTTTTTGAAGAGGAGGAGGGACTATTTCGTTGACGGAGAAAAACAATAAGGATGTTTTAATAGATCTGAGAAAAGATAAAAACGTTTTAATAGAACTGAAAAAAGATAAACGTTTTAATAGATTTCTGAAAATGCAGGAACTGACTTGTTAATAATGGCAATATCCATATACTAAATAAGGGATTTTATTTGAAAGCAAAATTGAATTTTAAAAATTTTATCTTTCATCCCTCATCTATTTTTAGCTGGAAAGAGAACGGAAGAACTATTTCATTAACGGAGAGAAAAAATAAAAATATTTTAATAGATTTCTGAAAATGCAGAAACTGACTTGTCAATAATGACATTATCCATGAACTAAATAGTAAATCTCCCTTTATTTAATCCTTCCCTCATATTAAATAATTGAATACTAGCCTACCAGTAGCATGTTGGAGATGAAGTTGAGATCCTCAGTGATGAACTGAGATTCGGTGAAATAAGGAGATGGGGACACGTAGATAAAAACTTGATTTTACTGAGAAATTAAGAGATCTGAGTTGGATGGTCAAGAGTTAATAGGACTGAATCTCTGATTCGTGAAGATTGAGGTTTGGAGGAAAGTCTTTGTGATTAGCGAATTAATAAACGCTAAAAATTTGTCCCTTAATATGGTTGGTCTAGAGGTATTTATGCTAACTATATTGGGACATTTTGATTGATGTCTTATTAGATTTGATGGTGACGTGTAGTGACAGACGTGTTAGGCGATTCACTAATGGTGGATAGTTGGCTAATAAATACTAAGTCGTTTGGTTCATATCCTGCCTATCGCGCGTGCCACGTCTATTACTCCTACCGCACACGCAATTATGACCCTAAAGAGACCTTACATGCCTTGAAGAGGTTGCTCGTTGACTTTAGGTTCTGAAGAGTTGGCTTGCTTGTTCCAAGCATTAGTGAAGTCAGCGGTATTGGAAGTCTGATCTTAACATCTTATAGATCAGACCTTTTAATATCCAGTTGGATTGGATGGCTTCTGTATTTCATATAAACATGTCACGATTTCAATGAATCCAGTTATTTTTATGCTATCACTCACTATTCAACAATAACATCGCATGCCAAAAAAAAAAGAATAAATTAAGTATAAGTGAAGGTAATATAAAGTTATATTTAAAATAGAAAGAATTTATTTTTTTTTAAATTAAAATTTTTTTCACATAAAAGAAAGTAAGATTTTAAACTGTTCCATATTTCCTTTTAAAAATTCTAAAAAAAAGAAATGAAAAAGTTGAAAATCACATAAGAATCTATGAGTATGAACAACGTTTGAAGTGACTCAACCTTCCAAAAATAAAAAAGATTTTCTGAAGTGACAAAATCAAAGTATGTTGATTGGACAATGATTCCACTAATCTTCTATTCCAATAACTTTATTCTTTACCCATTGAAGTGGAAATCAAATTAAAATGCCTAATTTAGTTATAGCCTTGACAAGTCTTCATAAAGCATCACCTAAATAATTAAAAGCTAATCCCATCTTCTCCAATGCTAATTTTTTAAAGTTTTTTAAATAAATAAATAAAAGAAGTTTGGTGGATTTAGCTGACCTACTTAAGCTAATTAAAGACACAACACAAATCTAATCTAGAGATTCACTTCTCTCTCTCTCTTTTGTAAGCAGCCTCCCCATTGATTACGGCTTTTCATTTTTCCTTTCTACTTGCTCTTCCACGTACGTAAATTTCCTCAACATTTTGTACACAAATCTAACCTTGCGTCGCTGCAATAGAAGCAGCTTCTCTACAAGCTAAAGTCTCGAGGATCAAGGGGTCAGTAACTCAGAAACAACACTTACAGCTCCACCCAATCAGAATACCAACTGTATTTCGAGCAATAGCTGTGAGCTCCACAATTTTTTGCTGAATTAACTGTCCTTTGAAACTTATGGACCTATAACTTTGTATAAAGTATGTTGGATTCTCCATTGTGTTCAGGTCATGACCTTGTACTCCTGTTACTAAGAATGAAATCCTTAATATTTGAGGGAAAAAAGTACAAAAGATTGGGAAGAAAAATCTACCCCATATTTTTAACACCTTTACTTCGATTTGGAGTATAGGATAATTTTTGAGACGATGGACGGTCTAGATCTTTTATTATTATTACTATTATTATTATTATTATTTAAATGTTGAGCCAAAAATAAGAACTTTTGCTTTTGGATTTCGGACAAAACACCAAAAA
This sequence comes from Manihot esculenta, assembly GCF_001659605.2. Classification (NCBI taxonomy): domain Eukaryota; kingdom Viridiplantae; phylum Streptophyta; class Magnoliopsida; order Malpighiales; family Euphorbiaceae; genus Manihot; species Manihot esculenta. The sequence continues at coordinate 9,736,331 of NC_035165.2, read as the reverse complement.
AGCTGAGTAGGAATCGGAATATGGTAGTTAAAGCAAATTGGGAGTTGGTTGCATTCAAACGTCAAGTTGGTTACTAGCGGTTTAAGTTCATGTTGTTAAATGACCTCTCTATCCTTCCAAACTCTCATTTGATAGGGCTTCAGCTAAAATGTGGTGTTTCAAAAAATTCAATGAACAATTTAGTTCAAAATGAGTTACTATTTAGAGAGTAAATTTTTTAGAAAATAATTTAATTAAATCAATAAAAATAAATTACTTTTTCTCTATAAAAAAAGAAATATCTTAAAAGTTAACTTCCAGCCATTCATCTAAGAAGTATTAAAATAATTAAAAAAAATTCTCAAACTTTTTTTCAGAAATTAACCACTATGTAAATGTAATAGGAGTCATATTCCAGAAGATTATACTGCAGCCATCACCATTAATTACAAAATAAATATGAAAGTGAAAGTGAGGAAAATGGATTTTTTGATTTTTGAATTGCAAGAAAACTACAAAAATAAAATTTAAAAATTTAAAAAAAAAAAAGAAAAAGAAGAAGTAAAAACAGAAGAGATCGCTTTCAGGGCGAGCCTTGGTTTGCACATGAGTTAAAAAGGCGCCCTTCCGTTTCAAACTTTTTCATATACAAATGTGAATCGGTCAACATCACTTATTCAAATTGTTTGTCACACATATTCAGATTTTTTTATATATTTTCTTATAAACTTGATAAAAAAAAGTTTATGAGTTTAATATTTTAAATTTTAAATAATAAAATTAAATATTTTTAATTTATCATAATTATAATTAAAAAATAAATTAAATTTATGTAATTTAATAATAAATTATAATATAATCTCTAAAATTATAATTAAATAATAAAAAATTTAAACACATATTTTTATTACGATAATATTATTTTTTATTAATTTTACTATTTATTTTTTTTATATAATATTATATATTAAAAAAAATTAAAAAATAATTAAAAAAAACTTTTCAATTTGAAAAATAAAAATATAATTATAACTTTTTTATCAATAAACTGTTAATAATGTTATCGTTGCTATTTTAAATTGTTGGATTTAATAATTATTTTTTTAATAATTTAATCAATAAATTTTATTTTTTTATAATATTTTATTTTATTTAGAATATTATTAATTATAAGTAAATTTTTAAATATAAAAAATATATACTTAATTTATAATATTGAATATAAGCATTTAATAAAATATTTTAATATATATTATTTATATGTAATGATATATTTATTAGAAATTTATTTGTAATAAATATTTATTTAATGTAATATATTTAATATTATATATAATAAATCTAAAATATATTTAATTTTAATATAAAATTTAAATTAAAAAATTATATATTTTATTAATAATATAAAATTTAAATACTATATTATAATTTTAATTAATTTTTTAGATTTAATTTAATTTTTTTATTATAATTATAACAAATTAAAAAAATTTAATGTTATTATTTAAATTTAAAATATTAAATATAAATATTACCATTATAAATATTTAAATTTTTTATTTTATATGTTTTACTTATAATACTAATTTATTATTTATTTTTAATTAAATAGTACTATAATTATTCTAAGTTGGAATTTAAAACTTTTCGTTTACTTTTGACCGTCTAGGGAGTGGTGAGAATTGTGATTTGACCTGGCACGAGTTTCACTTTGAAATTTGGGGTGGCCAGCCCATGCCATCCCCTAGTCTCTGCTGACTTATTCTGCTTCTTGGAAAACTAATCCCCTTCAACCATATTATAAAATAAGTCATCAATAAATCAAGAAGATATATATTTTCTTATTTTAGAATATAATTATTTATTATTAATAGTCTTATACCAGTTCAGTAATAAAGCAAATTTTAATTAACGACAAGCAAGCAGTTAATAAATAAATGATAGAATACACGTGGAGTTGATTAGAGAAATAAGCTGATTTGATACTGTGGAAAGAAACCGCAAATTTCGGACGTCTTATTACGTAAATGAGTCATCAGAATCTAAGTTAAGGACGTGGCCATGAGGCTGATATCTTTTTATTTACATGTGTTATTATACATCAACCCATCTACCTACCTCACAATTTTTTATAAATTTAATTACATTTTCCTTTTAAAATAATTTTTTCTTTTATTTTTTTAGAAAATAGATAGTGGATGGATGTTAATAAAAAGGATATGGAAGTAAGTAATATAAAAAACAGAATTTTTATACAAAGTGGAAGACAATCTAGCATCAAATAGTTGTACAAGCAAAGGTGGACAAGAAATTATTGATGAACAAGTTATCACCCATGTGCAGCGGCTGACTCAAAGCTGTAGAATATCTCTGCTCTGTGCATGAATGCTCAGCTCCCCTCCTAACAAAATCGTACTTGTTTGTCTCACATATATGCTCTTGCTAGGAATCGTCCATGGCCTATGAAGAGGCTGGAATTTTCAATTACATGAAGAGAAAAGAGAAAAGTATAGTAAAAAAAATTCATTTAATTCGTTTACCTAAATGGGATTTGGTATTAAATTGAGCCTCACTGTTCCAAGTCTTTAATAAACGGCTGTTGAAGTTCAACAACTACTCCACATGGAGAATATGCTTTCATGGGCATGTGCTACTACTAGAGATGGAGGGGCATCTCATATCTACTTTGCCAATTTGCCACATTTACAATCTGAATGGATCACAAGTGAAAAATGCCTATTAATTATACAAAAATCAGTAATTGAACATAGGTACCGGAAGAGAAAAGAGGGAAAAGGCCAAAAGGGTAATTGCGGCAAATGGGCAATGCTTGCTTGCACAAGGGAAAACCACCATTGCCCCACTTGGATTTAGGGAATTTCCCATTAGGAAAGCTACACAACCACAAGATTTTGATTTTAAGCCACAAACAGCCTTTCAATGCTCACATGCTTCTGCTTTTTTTTTTTTTTAATTATAAAAATATATTTATTATTTTCACTTTTATAAAACTACTTTGCATACCCTAGCTAGCAGTTTATGGTCCCCAGCTGCTTAAAGTGTGTGTTAGTTGCGACTATTAACAGTGGCTACTGCTTAATTTCTGAAGTTCACACCCCCTACCAAATTTCTATAAATTCCCCCTCATCCCTTCCTACATTTCTTCGCTCAGCTGCTTCACATTTCCTCCGCCCTTACTAGCTCTTCCTTTCCAAGATCCAATCTTCATGTAATAATCATCTTGTCTCCCTTCCCCTTGCATTTTCATTTCACCTTTTCACTCAACTGAACAAATACAGAGAAAAATGCTAATGAAATGGTTCACTTGTGCAGGAAAATGGCTCTTGTTGGAGTTTTCTTTGTGGCTTTGCTTGCAATGGTCTCTTGTGTTAATAGTTATGGTGGTGGTGGCTGGATTAATGCTCATGCAACCTTCTATGGAGGTGGTGATGCTTCTGGCACAATGGGTATGGACATTACGCACCAATGATGGACCTTTTTGAAGTTTAAACACTTTTTGGACACACAGATCTGACTAATTTTGTTGGGCTTGTTAAAAATTGTAGGTGGAGCTTGTGGTTATGGGAACCTGTACAGCCAGGGGTATGGTACGAACACTGCAGCTTTGAGCACTGCTCTGTTCAACAATGGTTTGAGCTGTGGATCTTGCTATGAGATTAGGTGTGCTAATGACCCTAAATGGTGCCTGCCTGGCTCCATTGTGGTCACAGCCACCAATTTCTGCCCTCCAAACAATGCACTGCCTAACAATGCTGGGGGCTGGTGCAACCCCCCTCAGCAACACTTTGACCTCTCACAGCCTGTGTTCCAGCACATTGCTCAATACAGAGCTGGAATTGTTCCTGTAGCCTACAGAAGGTAAATCTCAGCCCTTTCTTTTGGCTAATAAGGATCTCTAACGAGGTTCGGACTGTTAAAATTTCTAATATTGGCTACTGGGTATTTAATAAAATCACTTTGGTGGTTGGGTTTTGTAGGGTACCCTGCAGGAGGACAGGAGGCATAAGGTTCACAATCAATGGTCACTCCTACTTCAACCTGGTCCTCATCACCAACGTCGGAGGTGCTGGTGATGTCCATGCTGTAGCCATAAAGGGGTCCAGAACTGGTTGGCAACCAATGTCAAGAAACTGGGGCCAAAACTGGCAGAGCAACACTCTTCTAAACGGACAAAGCCTCTCATTTAAAGTCACAACCAGCGACGGCCGTAGTGTTGTCTCCAGCAATGTTGCTCCTCCTAACTGGTCCTTCGGGCAGACGTTCTCCGGCGGCCAATTCCGCTAGGGTGACAATCCCGCATGTACCCTTGGCGGCCGAAGTATCTTCTAGGGTTTTACTTTGATATACTTGGGGTATTAAAAGTAATATTAGGGTGACTTTAGGGTAGATATAATATATTAATATTAAATGTAATACTGTGTGAGAGGGTCAGTGTTTGGCCTCTTGGGTCAAAATGAGGATTGGGGCTTATTTTAAGTTGCCCTTTGCCCTCATTTTGAGGTAATAGTTAGTGTCACTCTTTGGAGGGTGTCCTACATTTGAAGGGACCTTTTATATTAGTGTTGGGGTCTTTTCAATTTTTCCTTCTGCCTTTAGAGAGGCAGAAGATGGCAGAGGTGGACTGTCACCACCCGCCCACTACCATTTGAATATTTTTTTTTTTTCTAAGCATTAATGTGTGGCCATTGTAAGCAGGGGGAATGATGCTCCTCAGTTGCTGTATTTGAAGTTTGAACTATATGAAACTAATGTGTAGATCTCCAAGTTTGAACTATATTTGATTTTTCTATAGCTTGAAAACTGAAAGCTTCCAGTTGAATACCTTTTGGGGTCATTTGGGCCTAAATGGGCTCTTCACTGCCATCTAATTCAGAACAAAAGCCCAAAAATGTGAAAGGCCCAACTTTCCAAACTGTTGAAGACAGGATGACTTGCATTAAATTGTGGAATGAGAATCTTGGCATCTTGCTCTATTTGGAGCTGTGCATTTTCTACATTTGTATACATGTTCGCACTTGTATACCAACTTTCCTCTTTTTTGTTTCAAAAAAAAAAAAAAAAACAATAGAATTCCTTAAAAAATAAAAGTATAAAATTAATAAGAATAATATATTTTTATTATTAATACTCAAGAAAATATGCTTAGAGTGATGGTGTTTTTATTGTTTCTTCTTCATACATTTAATATTAAAATTTTCATATTATTCTTAGTTTTAGCAATAATTGTAATTAAAAATAATTCAATTTTTAAGATTTTATCAATTGAAAAATAAATATTTAAAATATTTTTATGAATACTTTTCGTATAATCATAAATCAATCTTTATATTTTTAAAATTAAAATTTTAAATTTTTATATTTAATTTATTTAAAATTAGATTTTTTTTTGTCTAAAATTATATTTTTTTTCATTCATTATAACATACGTTGATTGTCAAATTTTTTTTTAAAATTGTAATTTCTTTCTAAATTACTATTTATAAAAATTTATAACTTAATTAAAAATTATTTGATATCACATGAAAATAGTTAAAATTTTGAATTTGAAACTAGTTTTTGAAAGTTTTAAAATTATAAATATTAAAATATTTTAATGAAAGGAAATTGAAAAATAAAAAATTTTAAAAATTAGTTAAATAAAAATTAATGGAATTTAGTTATTTTTTATATAAAAAATAAAAAATAAAAATATTTAAATTATAACAAATAAATACCGATTAACTGATTATAAAAAAATTTAATAATATAATTTTAAAAATATAAAAATTAATTTATTAATTATATTAAAATTTAAAATGTAAATATAATTTATCTATTTTAAAAATATAATAAAAATATTTATATATTTTCAACGTTAAAAATAAATGGAATAATCTCTTATTTAAATAAATTAATTATAAAAGAAATTTAAATATTTAATTTTAAAAATATAAAAATAAAAGTATTTATTATATTAAAATTTTAAAATTAAAGTATAATTTTATTTATTAAAATAAAAATAAAATATTTATTATTGTTATAAATTAAAAAACTGGCACGTCTATTGATGAGTCAAACGAAATCTTGAGCCACGTGTGTGTGTGTCAGCGTTCTTTGGTAACAAGCTCAACAGATCAACGGTTTTCTCGGTTTCCACCACCACAGTTGCCTTTCTTTTTTTAAAATTCTTTTTTGTTTATTTTTTAATGCATTACTATTGATTTAATAATTTTATATTATTTTATTGTTAATTTATGGGATAGGCATTACTGCACGCAATTAGTTTCGGACGACAACCCACGTGAAGCCGCAAAGCTCGCTAACCACGTGGAAGTTTTTGCTTCGATTATTTACCGTGGTGGGTCCCTTAGTCCCTGAGCATTCATAACATGCGCATTCCCCTATTACTATGCTGTGTACTTTTTAAATTATTAGTTCTGCTCAAATTCCAACTTACAACAGAGTAATTCAACAGAACATTAATTTTTTTTAGTGAAAATTTTTTAAATTTTTTAAAATTTAAATTTATTTATTTATTTAATAAGATTTTTAATGATTATTATACTATTTTTTAAAGACTTAAATATTTTTTAATAAAGAATTAATGGTCTTAATATTTTGAACATAACTTATTATTTTAAGGGTTTAAAAGACTATTTCAAAAAATTTAAGACTTTAAATGGATTTTTTTTTATAAACGCTTATATAATTTTTGTTGAATGAGATTTAATAAAAAAAAAATTAAAGTGATTGATTAAACTGAAAATACACCAAATTGAGAATATGCAAGGAGAAATTATCCTGTTTCCACATGTGTATATATATATCACGATATGTAGTTTCGGTTCTGAAATGGTTGTAAGAATCGGAATCGAAAGTTAATTTTTTAAATTTTTTAAAATTAAAATCAAAATTTAGCGTAGTTCTTATAAGATATGTGTTTTTTTATTTTAATTCAATTTTAATATCGATTACAATTTTGGTATAATTTTCAATTTTTATAATAAAATTTAAATTTAAATAAAATAATCAAATACTTATATTATTTATATTAAATTAATAAATATTACATTTTAAATTCAAAATAATATCAAGTATTTAATATCATATAATATTTTTATTTAAAATATATGAACACACTAAATAATCAAATATAATATAGTATTTCTATTATAATTTTTAAATTTTTAAAGTATAAGAAAAAAAATTCTCATAAAATTTCAAAAATTTTGTTTTAATATTTTCATAAAAACTAAACTCCAATTTAACGAGTTTTATAAATTTATTTATTTATTTTTATTTTTTATAACAAAACAATATAATTTTAGATTAAATTATATAGTTTATTTAAATACTTTAAGTAGTTATAATTATTTTAATTTATTTTTGTTTTTAATTTTATAAATTATATTTATTAATATTATATTATATAATCTAGTTGAATGATAATAATAATTATATATATATACGTTTTTTTGAAATGGATATATATATATTTATATTAACAATTAACTTTAATAATTTATATTTTATTAATATCGACATAATATATAATATAATCTATTTAAATAAAAGAAATTATAATTAACAAATTAAATTAATTAAATTATATTATTATAAATATTTTTTTTATATAATAAGGAGGTATTAAGCTCTTAAGCAAAGCTACGAGTTCATATAACCCTAACAACATCAGTTTGCAAGTAGTAATGAGCATCTACAGAAGACGTTTTCAGAATTTACATTCCAAGAAGGTCTCCAACTGACGATTTCACTAAGCAATCCGCCACAGAGTTAGCCTCGCAAAAGATGTTCTTGAAATAAACTTTCCATGCATAACCCACCAAAGTCGTAATATCAGAAACTAGATTCCTAACCCGGCCTGCTCCATCTAAGCTTTTCTCAATTAATTGCATTGCCACCCGTGAATCAGTTTGAACCTGCACAAATTTTCATCCTCTATCCCACGCTGTTCGAAGGCCCAGAAGAATGCCCCAAAGCTCAGCTTTAATTGTTGTACAAGTACCCAAGACAGATTGATAGCCAATAATCCAATCACCAGCACTATCTCTAAAAATCCCAGCACAATCCCAGCACAACCTGCAGGTCCTGGACAACCCTTAGCTGCACCATCTGTATTTATAGCAATCCATCCCATATCAGGAGGGGATCAAGAAATGAAGGTGGTGGATGATCTAGAAATAGTATAACCCACTCCTGAAGCACGTTTTCAAGCTTCAATATTTTCAAAAGCCTACTGTAAAATAAAATGTTTGGACATAGGCGGGTTCTACGCAGGACTCTCAAAGATCATCTTATTTCTTTTTTTCCATAAGCACCATAGTCCTAAAGGAAAAATAATGTTCCATTGTTGTCCATCCATTTGGGTATAGTTAAACTTTAAATTAGCAAAAATCCATTCAATAGAGTCGACAATGGTGAAAAAATGGGGATAGAAACTAGAGGTATCAATACTAATCCAAAAATTATTTGCATCTCTACAGTCCCTAAGTAAGTGGAAGATATCCTCCTGGCCAAGATTACATATAGGACAAATATCTTGAGAGGTGAAACCCCTTCTAATTCTTTTCATATTTGTCATAATCTTCTTGTGGGCAACCTGCTAAAGAAACATAGATACTCTTTGAGGGACCTTAAGTGTCCAAATCATCTTCCATAGAGGGTTTCCATGACCACTATTGATTCCATGGAGAGTATTATAAGGTGAGCGAACGGTAAAATTGCCCTTAGAACTCCATTTCCACGACAAGGAGTCAGTATTTGCAGCAACATTAGAAAGGCAAACCGGCTGAATAAATTGCAAAATATTATCCGGAAGTAAATCTTTCAAAACATCCCAATTTCAACTTGTTAATGGAGACCAAAAATGCCGCACACTAACAGTAGCTATCGAGTCATCAACAGGAACAAAGCAAATTGGGCAAGAGGCCCTATGGAAAGCTGGGAATCGAACAAAAAATTCATAGAGGATCCATTTCTAACATCCACCATAAGACCATCCTTAATACTCCCATAACCTTTGCAAAAGGCTTTCCAGATATGAGATGAGGAGGCTGCAGCATTAGGGGTCCATTGGGATCTGCCCTGTAAGTATTTTTTAATGAAACACTTAGTCCAAAGGCAATCATCATTCTCTATAGCCCGGCAAGACAATTTTCCCAAAAGAGCTTTATTCATAGTAGAAAAGTCACGAATCCCCAAGCCCCCATGATCTCTAGGACGTTTTAAAATATCCCAAGCAACTAAGTGAACTTTAGGGGATTGATTACTTTCTTGCTGTAATACCCGGCTAAGCTCCGGACGTTTTTAGCATGATCATGCATCATGAATGCCATGATATGTACTAGGTTATTTTGCATTAGAATTCACGAATATGATGTATTGCATAATATGATGTTGATGTGAATGGATATTGAATGACCCACTAGCCCTTGATATGATATGTTATGATACGGTATGAAAGTCCAGTGAGGCCCATGATACGCCCCTGGCACGATGTGAGAGAAAGTCCAGTGAGGCCCATGCTACTCCCCTGGCACAATTGGATATGTTATGTTATGTAATGTTTAAGAAAAAGTCCAGTGAGGCCCATTCCACGTCCCTGGCACAATTGGGTATGTGGAGGGTTAGTGGCGACAAATCTATCCTTGATGTGAATTGTCTGTATTGTGGCGCATGTCATGAAAGTATATGTTTATTACTGTTTTTACTGTTCTGCTCACTGGGCTTTAGTAGCTCACCCTTTTCCCCTAACCCCCAGGTTTGCAGGGTCAGAGATAACAGGAAGTCAGCAAGGGTAATGGTTATGTCATGTAATAGATTAGTAGTGGACATGAAATGACATGTATTGAAATGTAAAGGTATTGTACAGTATTGTAATGAGGATTAGTATTGTGCTTGGCCCTCATGTATGGTTAATCCCTTTGGTATATGATCTTTATGAAATGTTTTTAATGATGATAAATATTGAACCAAGCTTGATGTATATTATGTTGACCCACTAGAGCATTTGATGAGGGCTCTAGTAAGGGATTTTTATGTTCACAGTTATGGTACATGCACAGGTCAAGCTTGGTGAAGGAAAAGTTTAAAGTTTTTATGAAAATGTATGATCATGTATGGGATTTTATCAGAGGTACAGGATGTATGTTAGGCTTGCTACGGGTTCAGGCGACCTTAAGTCGATTTGAATCCTATCGCCAGTAGCGGTCCGGTTTTCGGGTCGTTACACTTGCCAAATGAAGTCTTTGCACACTTGTTTCATTTCCTTGCAAAGCGAAACCGGCAGCAAGTTACATTGCATAGGGTATATAGACAAAGAAGAGAGCACAGATTTCACCAAAGTAGTACGACTCACCATGGATAATATTTTAGCCCTTCAACCCTCAAGTTTTTTTTTCATGCCGTCAAGAATATAGCGGAAAGTGCCCTTATTAATACGTTCATGCACAGTGGGAAACCCTAAATAACTCTCCAAATCCTTCGTTAAAGTGAAACCGCAAAAGCTAGCCAGAGAAGTAGCCAAAGAGGCAGATACATTGGGAGAGACATAAAGGCTAGACTTTGTAATATTAACCTTCTGCCCCAAAACAGCCGAGAAAACTTCCAAAATAACCATAATATGTTGAAGCTGCTCCAAACTTGCTTCAGCGAATAAAACCATGTTATCGACGAACATCAGATGAGAGATAAGAGGGCCTCGTCTAGATAGAGGAATCGGCTTCCAAGACCCCTCCCGGACAGATTGTTGGATAAGACAAGCCAAATATTCAATACACATAACAAACAAGTACGGTGACAACCCATCACCTTGCCGAATACTCCTGGAAGGAAAAAACTTATCTGATCTAGAGCCATTCCACAAAACAGACATGGAGGCAAAGGTGACACATTTTAAAATGTTTTCAATTCAAGAATCTGAGAAACCATATTCCTTAAGGGCCCATAAACTCCCAGTTGAGACAGTCATAAGCCTTTTCAAGGTCAATTTTCAAAGCCATGTAACCTGTAGATCCTTTAGTTGTCTTCATAGAATGGATAGTTTCCTGAAATACCACAACATTGTCAATAATTTGCCTTTCAGGAACAAAACTGGATTGCTCGGGACCAATCAAATCTGGCAGAACAAGCTTAAGACGATTGACCATCACTTTCGTGATTAGTTTATAAAGGACATTACATAAACTAATCGGACGAAATTGTGATGGTTTCTCAGGATCGGCAACTTTGGGAATTGTTGTAACGACCCGAAAATCGGACCGCTACCGGCGCTAGGATCCGGGTCGACTTAAGGCCGCCGGGACCCGTAGAAAGCCTGACATAAAACCTGTGAACCTGTATGATCCCATACATGATCAACAACATGCATAAAAATTAAAACTTTTCTTTCTATGAACATCAACCAAACTCAACCTGTGCATAACATTAACATAACATTGATCCCTCTGTAGGATCTCATCTGTGCCCCCAATGGGCAACATAACATCTGTTGAGTTGGTATACATAGACATCATATAAATCTCTAAGATCATGTATGAAAGGGATACAACAATCTATGGTCAAGCACACCACTAACATCCATAAACCTCATTACATAACTATACTGTACTTTTACATTACAATTTGATCATGTCCATTGCTAGCTATTACATAAACATGACTTCTTTACTCTATCCAGACTCCCGCACTATACTGCACCTGCAAGCCTGGGGGTAAAGGGAGAGGGGTGAGCTAAAAGCCCAGTGAGTAGAGCTAGTAAAACGCATTAACACTATGCTCAAATGGAATGCATCATAACACAAACAATTCACATAAGGGTTGGGTGAACTCGTCACCAAATAGTCCAAGTTAACTCTGTGCCAGGCCGTAGCATGGGGTCCTGGTCTTCCTGTCATACATACATTACTTACCATTATCCCAGGGCCTCCTCTGGGCTTCTGGTCTTCGAGTTCCACTATCGTGCCAGGCCGTAGAATGGGGTCCTGGTCTTTCCTTACTCTGTGCCAGGCCGTAGAATGGGGTCCTGGTCTTCCTGTCTTGGACTAATTGGGTCATCCAACATTCACCCACATCAACAACATTCAATGCAATGCAGCATATTCGTGAACACTAATGCAATCACCCTATCGCATAATCAT